>NW_027136317.1:1293042-1616303 GCF_039906515.1 Pseudorca crassidens
TTAGCTGAAGGAAGAATCCCTTAAACCTGGAGAGTTGAGAACCATGGAATGGGTACCATGCAATATGACTTCAAAGGGTCTGCATTTGCTCACCGAACCTAACCAATCCTATCACTGCTGCGTTTATGCCGCTGTACACACGCTGGATTCTCTTTCGGAGACATATAAATCCATAGGTTTTAAGATTCTTACTAGTCAGGTATATTCTTAGGCGTTTAATATGGGGTGTTGAGTCCACTTCGTTGAGCAAGCAGTAGCTCTTGTCTATTACATATTTGGCTTATGGAAAGGTATCTGTGCTAATTTCAATCTCTGGTTTTATGCAGCACCCCAACTCACCTTTCCCCTTAAGCAAGCATAAGTTGGTTTTCTACATTTGAGGCCCTATTCTGTTTTGTAATTCAGTTCCTGTGTAGCCAAGTTTACATTCCGTGTATTAGTGATACCTTATGATGTTTCTTTTTCTGTGTGACTTATTTCACTTAGAATCATCGTACCTGAATCCACTCATTATGCTGCTACTGGCCTGATGACATAGATTTCATTGCTGAGTGATATTGCATTGTACGTAAGTACCACAACTTCTTTATCCATTTTTCGCTTTCTGCGATATTGAACTTGTACCGTAAACGAGGTTCTTGTAAACAGAGCCGTCCCAAACTTTGGGGTGGCTGTGTCTTTTTGATTTTAATTTCCCTAAGCTATAGGACCATAAGTGGAAGTGCCCTAGGCTCTCTTGCTTTGTTTTTTAGATGTTTCAGGAAACACCATACACTTCTCCAGAGTGGCTGTTGGCAATTTACATCCCGCCCATCAGCATAACAAGGCTCCCAGTTCTCCATGGCCTGTCCTGCCTTTCTGGATTTTACACTTTTTTCAGATGGCCCTTTTGACCGGGGGGCAGTGAGACTTCATTGTAGTGCAGATTTCCTTTGCAAGCTTGCTTGGTTGGCCAAAAAGGGCGTATGCGTTTTTTCCTGAATATATTCAGGAAAAAACGCATACGCCCTTTTTGGCCAAGTGCATCATTGTGGACGTTCTGCCTCTTTTCCTATGCTTTACATGCAATTCCAGTCTACCTCCTGAAATTGGTTTCCTGCAATTCTGCCCCGCTTTCAAGTCCTCTTGGCAGCCTTACTTCAATGTATTTTTGGACGATAGCTGTCATTTATAACTCTGCAGGTTTGTGAATAACAGTGACCCTGAGCTCCTTTCTTCAACTCGCTTTCTTGTGAGCTGGCCGCAACACCGCAGGATTGCTTCAGGCCCTAGTGTGGTTCCGGCATGGCTCGCTGAGCCTTTGGTTATTCCCTCTTCCTGGTGGGAAATGAGAGTTAAATTTGCCCGTCCAGACACCTCCAGCTAGTCTCTCATTGGTTCTCCCTATTCCTGTTCATTTTCCGCAGAAATTGCAAACTGGGCCAAACAGGAGGTTAAAGGCACTGACTCTCCAAGTGGGGAGAGTGTTAGTAAAGCGTCTGGAATGTTGCACCCGAGTACCAGGGGACGAAAACTGAGACACATTTGAACACGTTTCCCGATCACACGGTGGATCATACTCTGGGTTCCACATGCATGTTTTAGCTGAAGGAAGAATCCCTTAAACCTGGAGAGTTGAGAACCATGGAATGGGTACCATGCAATATGACTTCAAAGGGTCTGCATTTGCTCACCGAACCTAACCAATCCTATCACTGCTGCGTTTATGCCGCTGTACACACGCTGGATTCTCTTTCGGAGACATATAAATCCATAGGTTTTAAGATTCTTACTAGTCAGGTATATTCTTAGGCGTTTAATATGGGGTGTTGAGTCCAATTCGTTGAGCAAGCAGTAGCTCTTGTCTATTACATATTTGGCTTATGGAAAGGTATCTGTGCTAATTTCAATCTCTGGTTTTATGCAGCACCCCAACTCACCTTTCCCCTTAAGCAAGCATAAGTTGGTTTTCTACATTTGAGGCCCTATTCTGTTTTGTAATTCAGTTCCTGTGTAGCCAAGTTTACATTCCGTGTATTAGTGATACCTTATGATGTTTCTTTTTCTGTGTGACTTATTTCACTTAGAATCATCGTACCTGAATCCACTCATTATGCTGCTACTGGCCTGATGACATAGATTTCATTGCTGAGTGATATTGCATTGTACGTAAGTACCACAACTTCTTTATCCATTTTTCACTTTCTGCGATATTGAACTTGTACCATAAACGAGGTTCTTGTAAACAGAGCCGTCCCAAACTTTGGGGTGGCTGTGTCTTTTTGATTTTAATTTCCCTAAGCTATAGGACCATAAGTGGAAGTGCCCTAGGCTCTCTTGCTTTGTTTTTTAGATGTTTCAGGAAACACCATACACTTCTCCAGAGTGGCTGTTGGCAATTTACATCCCGCCCATCAGCATAACAAGGCTCCCAGTTCTCCATGGCCTGTCCTGCCTTTCTGGATTTTACACTTTTTTCAGATGGCCCTTTTGACCGGGGGGCAGTGAGACTTCATTGTAGTGCAGATTTCCTTTGCAAGCTTGCTTGGTTGGCCAAAAAGGGCGTATGCGTTTTTTCCTGAATATATTCAGGAAAAAACGCATACGCCCTTTTTGGCCAAGTGCATCATTGTGGACGTTCTGCCTCTTTTCCTATGCTTTACATGCAATTCCAGTCTACCTCCTGAAATCGGTTTCCTGCAATTCTGCCCCGCTTTCAAGTCCTCTTGGCAGCCTTACTTCAATATATTTTTGGACGATAGCTGTCATTTATAACTCTGCAGGTTTGTGAATTACAGTGCCCCTGAGCTCCTTTCTTCAACTCGCTTTCTTGTGAGCTGGCCGCAACACCGCAGGATTGCTTCAGGCCCTAGTGTGGTTCCGGCATGGCTCGCTGAGCCTTTGGTTATTCCCTCTTCCTGGTGGGAAATGAGAGTTAAATTTGCCCGTCCAGACACCTCCAGCTAGTCTCTCATTGGTTCTCCCTATTCCTGTTCATTTTCCGCAGAAATTGCAAACTGGGCCAAACAGGAGGTTAAAGGCACTGACTCTCCAAGTGGGGAGAGTGTTAGTAAAGCGTCTGGAATGTTGCACCCGAGTACCAGGGGACGAAAACTGAGACACATTTGAACACGTTTCCCGATCACACGGTGGATCATACTCTGGGTTCCACATGCATGTTTTAGCTGAAGGAAGAATCCCTTAAACCTGGAGAGTTGAGAACCATGGAATGGGTACCATGCAATATGACTTCAAAGGGTCTGCATTTGCTCACCGAACCTAACCAATCCTATCACTGCTGCGTTTATGCCGCTGTACACACGCTGGATTCTCTTTCGGAGACATATAAATCCATAGGTTTTAAGATTCTTACTAGTCAGGTATATTCTTAGGCGTTTAATATGGGGTGTTGAGTCCACTTCGTTGAGCAAGCAGTAGCTCTTGTCTATTACATATTTGGCTTATGGAAAGGTATCTGTGCTAATTTCAATCTCTGGTTTTATGCAGCACCCCAACTCACCTTTCCCCTTAAGCAAGCATAAGTTGGTTTTCTACATTTGAGGCCCTATTCTGTTTTGTAATTCAGTTCCTGTGTAGCCAAGTTTACATTCCGTGTATTAGTGATACCTTATGATGTTTCTTTTTCTGTGTGACTTATTTCACTTAGAATCATCGTACCTGAATCCACTCATTATGCTGCTACTGGCCTGATGACATAGATTTCATTGCTGAGTGATATTGCATTGTACGTAAGTACCACAACTTCTTTATCCATTTTTCGCTTTCTGCGATATTGAACTTGTACCGTAAACGAGGTTCTTGTAAACAGAGCCGTCCCAAACTTTGGGGTGGCTGTGTCTTTTTGATTTTAATTTCCCTAAGCTATAGGACCATAAGTGGAAGTGCCCTAGGCTCTCTTGCTTTGTTTTTTAGATGTTTCAGGAAACACCATACACTTCTCCAGAGTGGCTGTTGGCAATTTACATCCCGCCCATCAGCATAACAAGGCTCCCAGTTCTCCATGGCCTGTCCTGCCTTTCTGGATTTTACACTTTTTTCAGATGGCCCTTTTGACCGGGGGGCAGTGAGACTTCATTGTAGTGCAGATTTCCTTTGCAAGCTTGCTTGGTTGGCCAAAAAGGGCGTATGCGTTTTTTCCTGAATATATTCAGGAAAAAACGCATACGCCCTTTTTGGCCAAGTGCATCATTGTGGACGTTCTGCCTCTTTTCCTATGCTTTACATGCAATTCCAGTCTACCTCCTGAAATTGGTTTCCTGCAATTCTGCCCCGCTTTCAAGTCCTCTTGGCAGCCTTACTTCAATGTATTTTTGGACGATAGCTGTCATTTATAACTCTGCAGGTTTGTGAATAACAGTGACCCTGAGCTCCTTTCTTCAACTCGCTTTCTTGTGAGCTGGCCGCAACACCGCAGGATTGCTTCAGGCCCTAGTGTGGTTCCGGCATGGCTCGCTGAGCCTTTGGTTATTCCCTCTTCCTGGTGGGAAATGAGAGTTAAATTTGCCCGTCCAGACACCTCCAGCTAGTCTCTCATTGGTTCTCCCTATTCCTGTTCATTTTCCGCAGAAATTGCAAACTGGGCCAAACAGGAGGTTAAAGGCACTGACTCTCCAAGTGGGGAGAGTGTTAGTAAAGCGTCTGGAATGTTGCACCCGAGTACCAGGGGACGAAAACTGAGACACATTTGAACACGTTTCCCGATCACACGGTGGATCATACTCTGGGTTCCACATGCATGTTTTAGCTGAAGGAAGAATCCCTTAAACCTGGAGAGTTGAGAACCATGGAATGGGTACCATGCAATATGACTTCAAAGGGTCTGCATTTGCTCACCGAACCTAACCAATCCTATCACTGCTGCGTTTATGCCGCTGTACACACGCTGGATTCTCTTTCGGAGACATATAAATCCATAGGTTTTAAGATTCTTACTAGTCAGGTATATTCTTAGGCGTTTAATATGGGGTGTTGAGTCCAATTCGTTGAGCAAGCAGTAGCTCTTGTCTATTACATATTTGGCTTATGGAAAGGTATCTGTGCTAATTTCAATCTCTGGTTTTATGCAGCACCCCAACTCACCTTTCCCCTTAAGCAAGCATAAGTTGGTTTTCTACATTTGAGGCCCTATTCTGTTTTGTAATTCAGTTCCTGTGTAGCCAAGTTTACATTCCGTGTATTAGTGATACCTTATGATGTTTCTTTTTCTGTGTGACTTATTTCACTTAGAATCATCGTACCTGAATCCACTCATTATGCTGCTACTGGCCTGATGACATAGATTTCATTGCTGAGTGATATTGCATTGTACGTAAGTACCACAACTTCTTTATCCATTTTTCACTTTCTGCGATATTGAACTTGTACCATAAACGAGGTTCTTGTAAACAGAGCCGTCCCAAACTTTGGGGTGGCTGTGTCTTTTTGATTTTAATTTCCCTAAGCTATAGGACCATAAGTGGAAGTGCCCTAGGCTCTCTTGCTTTGTTTTTTAGATGTTTCAGGAAACACCATACACTTCTCCAGAGTGGCTGTTGGCAATTTACATCCCGCCCATCAGCATAACAAGGCTCCCAGTTCTCCATGGCCTGTCCTGCCTTTCTGGATTTTACACTTTTTTCAGATGGCCCTTTTGACCGGGGGGCAGTGAGACTTCATTGTAGTGCAGATTTCCTTTGCAAGCTTGCTTGGTTGGCCAAAAAGGGCGTATGCGTTTTTTCCTGAATATATTCAGGAAAAAACGCATACGCCCTTTTTGGCCAAGTGCATCATTGTGGACGTTCTGCCTCTTTTCCTATGCTTTACATGCAATTCCAGTCTACCTCCTGAAATCGGTTTCCTGCAATTCTGCCCCGCTTTCAAGTCCTCTTGGCAGCCTTACTTCAATATATTTTTGGACGATAGCTGTCATTTATAACTCTGCAGGTTTGTGAATTACAGTGCCCCTGAGCTCCTTTCTTCAACTCGCTTTCTTGTGAGCTGGCCGCAACACCGCAGGATTGCTTCAGGCCCTAGTGTGGTTCCGGCATGGCTCGCTGAGCCTTTGGTTATTCCCTCTTCCTGGTGGGAAATGAGAGTTAAATTTTCCCGTCCAGACACCTCCAGCTAGTCTCTCATTGGTTCTCCCTATTCCTGTTCATTTTCCGCAGAAATTGCAAACTGGGCCAAACAGGAGGTTAAAGGCACTGACTCTCCAAGTGGGGAGAGTGTTAGTAAAGCGTCTGGAATGTTGCACCCGAGTACCAGGGGACGAAAACTGAGACACATTTGAACACGTTTCCCGATCACACGGTGGATCATACTCTGGGTTCCACATGCATGTTTTAGCTGAAGGAAGAATCCCTTAAACCTGGAGAGTTGAGAACCATGGAATGGGTACCATGCAATATGACTTCAAAGGGTCTGCATTTGCTCACCGAACCTAACCAATCCTATCACTGCTGCGTTTATGCCACTGTACACACGCTGGATTCTCTTTCGGAGACATATAAATCCATAGGTTTTAAGATTCTTACTAGTCAGGTATATTCTTAGGCGTTTAATATGGGGTGTTGAGTCCACTTCGTTGAGCAAGCAGTAGCTCTTGTCTATTACATATTTGGCTTATGGAAAGGTATCTGTGCTAATTTCAATCTCTGGTTTTATGCAGCACCCCAACTCACCTTTCCCCTTAAGCAAGCATAAGTTGGTTTTCTACATTTGAGGCCCTATTCTGTTTTGTAATTCAGTTCCTGTGTAGCCAAGTTTACATTCCGTGTATTAGTGATACCTTATGATGTTTCTTTTTCTGTGTGACTTATTTCACTTAGAATCATCGTACCTGAATCCACTCATTATGCTGCTACTGGCCTGATGACATAGATTTCATTGCTGAGTGATATTGCATTGTACGTAAGTACCACAACTTCTTTATCCATTTTTCGCTTTCTGCGATATTGAACTTGTACCATAAACGAGGTTCTTGTAAACAGAGCCGTCCCAAACTTTGGGGTGGCTGTGTCTTTTTGATTTTAATTTCCCTAAGCTATAGGACCATAAGTGGAAGTGCCCTAGGCTCTCTTGCTTTGTTTTTTAGATGTTTCAGGAAACACCATACACTTCTCCAGAGTGGCTGTTGGCAATTTACATCCCGCCCATCAGCATAACAAGGCTCCCAGTTCTCCATGGCCTGACATGCCTTTCTGGATTTTACACTTTTTTCAGATGGCCCTTTTGACCGGGGGGCAGTGAGACTTCATTGTAGTGCAGATTTCCTTTGCAAGCTTGCTTGGTTGGCCAAAAAGGGCGTATGCGTTTTTTCCTGAATATATTCAGGAAAAAACGCATACGCCCTTTTTGGCCAAGTGCATCATTGTGGACGTTCTGCCTCTTTTCCTATGCTTTACATGCAATTCCAGTCTACCTCCTGAAATCGGTTTCCTGCAATTCTGCCCCGCTTTCAAGTCCTCTTGGCAGCCTTACTTCAATATATTTTTGGACGATAGCTGTCATTTATAACTCTGCAGGTTTGTGAATTACAGTGCCCCTGAGCTCCTTTCTTCAACTCGCTTTCTTGTGAGCTGGCCGCAACACCGCAGGATTGCTTCAGGCCCTAGTGTGGTTCCGGCATGGCTCGCTGAGCCTTTGGTTATTCCCTCTTCCTGGTGGGAAATGAGAGTTAAATTTGCCCGTCCAGACACCTCCAGCTAGTCTCTCATTGGTTCTCCCTATTCCTGTTCATTTTCCGCAGAAATTGCAAACTGGGCCAAACAGGAGGTTAAAGGCACTGACTCTCCAAGTGGGGAGAGTGTTAGTAAAGCGTCTGGAATGTTGCACCCGAGTACCAGGGGACGAAAACTGAGACACATTTGAACACGTTTCCCGATCACACGGTGGATCATACTCTGGGTTCCACATGCATGTTTTAGCTGAAGGAAGAATCCCTTAAACCTGGAGAGTTGAGAACCATGGAATGGGTACCATGCAATATGACTTCAAAGGGTCTGCATTTGCTCACCGAACCTAACCAATCCTATCACTGCTGCGTTTATGCCGCTGTACACACGCTGGATTCTCTTTCGGAGACATATAAATCCATAGGTTTTAAGATTCTTACTAGTCAGGTATATTCTTAGGCGTTTAATATGAGGTGTTGAGTCCACTTCGTTGAGCAAGCAGTAGCTCTTGTCTATTACATATTTGGCTTATGGAAAGGTATCTGTGCTAATTTCAATCTCTGGTTTTATGCAGCACCCCAACTCACCTTTCCCCTTAAGCAAGCATAAGTTGGTTTTCTACATTTGAGGCCCTATTCTGTTTTGTAATTCAGTTCCTGTGTAGCCAAGTTTACATTCCGTGTATTAGTGATACCTTATGATGTTTCTTTTTCTGTGTGACTTATTTCACTTAGAATCATCGTACCTGAATCCACTCATTATGCTGCTACTGGCCTGATGACATAGATTTCATTGCTGAGTGATATTGCATTGTACGTAAGTACCACAAATTCTTTATCCATTTTTCGCTTTCTGCGATATTGAACTTGTACCGTAAACGAGGTTCTTGTAAACAGAGCCGTCCCAAACTTTGGGGTGGCTGTGTCTTTTTGATTTTAATTTCCCTAAGCTATAGGACCATAAGTGGAAGTGCCCTAGGCTCTCTTGCTTTGTTTTTTAGATGTTTCAGGAAACACCATACACTTCTCCAGAGTGGCTGTTGGCAATTTACATCCCGCCCATCAGCATAACAAGGCTCCCAGTTCTCCATGGCCTGTCCTGCCTTTCTGGATTTTACACTTTTTTCAGATGGCCCTTTTGACCGGGGGGCAGTGAGACTTCATTGTAGTGCAGATTTCCTTTGCAAGCTTGCTTGGTTGGCCAAAAAGGGCGTATGCGTTTTTTCCTGAATATATTCAGGAAAAAACGCATACGCCCTTTTTGGCCAAGTGCATCATTGTGGACGTTCTGCCTCTTTTCCTATGCTTTACATGCAATTCCAGTCTACCTCCTGAAATCGGTTTCCTGCAATTCTGCCCCGCTTTCAAGTCCTCTTGGCAGCCTTACTTCAATGTATTTTTGGACGATAGCTGTCATTTATAACTCTGCAGGATTGTGAATTACAGTGCCCCTGAGCTCCTTTCTTCAACTCGCTTTCTTGTGAGCTGGCCGCAACACTGCAGGATTGCTTCAGGCCCTAGTGTGGTTCCGGCATGGCTCGCTGAGCCTTTGGTTAATTCCTCTTCCTGGTGGGAAATGAGAGTTAAATTTGCCCGTCCAGACACCTCCAGCTAGTCTCTCATTGGTTCTCCCTATTCCTGTTCATTTTCCGCAGAAATTGCAAACTGGGCCAAACAGGAGGTTAAAGGCACTGACTCTCCAAGTGGGGAGAGTGTTAGTAAAGCGTCTGGAATGTTGCACCCGAGTACCAGGGGACGAAAACTGAGACACATTTGAACACGTTTCCCGATCACACGGTGGATCATACTCTGGGTTCCACATGCATGTTTTAGCTGAAGGAAGAATCCCTTAAACCTTGAGAGTTGAGAACCATGGAATGGGTACCATGCAATATGACTTCAAAGGGTCTGCATTTGCTCACCGAACCTAACCAATCCTATCACTGCTGCGTTTATGCCGCTGTACACACGCTGGATTCTCTTTTGGAGACATATAAATCCATAGGTTTTAAGATTCTTACTAGTCAGGTATATTCTTAGGCGTTTAATATGGGGTGTTGAGTCCACTTCGTTGAGCAAGCAGTAGCTCTTGTCTATTACATATTTGGCTTATGGAAAGGTATCTGTGCTAATTTCAATCTCTGGTTTTATGCAGCACCCCAACTCACCTTTCCCCTTAAGCAAGCATAAGTTGGTTTTCTACATTTGAGGCCATATTCTGTTTTGTAATTCAGTTCCTGTGTAGCCAAGTTTACATTCCTTGTATTAGTGATACCTTATGATGTTTCTTTTTCTGTGTGACTTATTTCACTTAGAATCATCGTACCTGAATCCACTCATTATGCTGCTACTGGCCTGATGACATAGATTTCATTGCTGAGTGATATTGCATTGTACGTAAGTACCACAAATTCTTTATCCATTTTTCGCTTTCTGCGATATTGAACTTGTACCGTAAACGAGGTTCTTGTAAACAGAGCCATCCCAAACTTTGGGGTGGCTGTGTCTTTTTGATTTTAATTTCCCTAAGCTATAGGACCATAAGTGGAAGTGCCCTAGGCTCTCTTGCTTTGTTTTTTAGATGTTTCAGGAAACACCATACACTTCTCCAGAGTGGCTGTTGGCAATTTACATCCCGCCCATCAGCATAACAAGGCTCCCAGTTCTCCATGGCCTGTCCTGCCTTTCTGGATTTTACACTTTTTTCAGATGGCCCTTTTGACCGGGGGGCAGTGAGACTTCATTGTAGTGCAGATTTCCTTTGCAAGCTTGCTTGGTTGGCCAAAAAGGGCGTATGCGTTTTTTCCTGAATATATTCAGGAAAAAACGCATACGCCCTTTTTGGCCAAGTGCATCATTGTGGACGTTCTGCCTCTTTTCCTATGCTTTACATGCAATTCCAGTCTACCTCCTGAAATCGGTTTCCTGCAATTCTGCCCCGCTTTCAAGTCCTCTTGGCAGCCTTACTTCAATATATTTTTGGACGATAGCTGTCATTTATAACTCTGCAGGTTTGTGAATTACAGTGCCCCTGAGCTCCTTTCTTCAACTCGCTTTCTTGTGAGCTGGCCGCAACACCGCAGGATTGCTTCAGGCCCTAGTGTGGTTCCGGCATGGCTCGCTGAGCCTTTGGTTATTCCCTCTTCCTGGTGGGAAATGAGAGTTAAATTTGCCCGTCCAGACACCTCCAGCTAGTCTCTCATTGGTTCTCCCTATTCCTGTTCATTTTCCACAGAAATTGCAAACTGGGCCAAACAGGAGGTTAAAGGCACTGACTCTCCAAGTGGGGAGAGTGCTAGTAAAGCGTCTGGAATGTTGCACCCGAGTACCAGGGGACGAAAACTGAGACACATTTGAACACGTTTCCCGATCACACGGTGGATCATACTCTGGGTTCCACATGCATGTTTTAGCTGAAGGAAGAATCCCTTAAACCTGGAGAGTTGAGAACCATGGAATGGGTACCATGCAATATGACTTCAAAGGGTCTGCATTTGCTCACCGAACCTAACCAATCCTATCACTGCTGCGTTTATGCCGCTGTACACACGCTGGATTCTCTTTCGGAGACATATAAATCCATAGGTTTTAAGATTCTTACTAGTCAGGTATATTCTTAGGCGTTTAATATGGGGTGTTGAGTCCACTTCGTTGAGCAAGCAGTAGCTCTTGTCTATTACATATTTGGCTTATGGAAAGGTATCTGTGCTAATTTCAATCTCTGGTTTTATGCAGCACCCCAACTCACCTTTCCCCTTAAGCAAGCATAAGTTGGTTTTCTACATTTGAGGCCCTATTCTGTTTTGTAATTCAGTTCCTGTGTAGCCAAGTTTACATTCCTTGTATTAGTGATACCTTATGATGTTTCTTTTTCTGTGTGACTTATTTCACTTAGAATCATCGTACCTGAATCCACTCATTATGCTGCTACTGGCCTGATGACATAGATTTCATTGCTGAGTGATATTGCATTGTACGTAAGTACCACAACTTCTTTATCCATTTTTCGCTTTCTGCGATATTGAACTTGTACCGTAAACGAGGTTCTTGTAAACAGAGCCGTCCCAAACTTTGGGGTGGCTGTGTCTTTTTGATTTTAATTTCCCTAAGCTATAGGACCATAAGTGGAAGTGCCCTAGGCTCTCTTGCTTTGTTTTTTAGATGTTTCAGGAAACACCATACACTTCTCCAGAGTGGCTGTTGGCAATTTACATCCCGCCCATCAGCATAACAAGGCTCCCAGTTCTCCATGGCCTGTCCTGCCTTTCTGGATTTTACACTTTTTTCAGATGGCCCTTTTGACCGGGGGGCAGTGAGACTTCATTGTAGTGCAGATTTCCTTTGCAAGCTTGCTTGGTTGGCCAAAAAGGGCGTATGCGTTTTTTCCTGAATATATTCAGGAAAAAACGCATACGCCCTTTTTGGCCAAGTGCATCATTGTGGACGTTCTGCCTCTTTTCCTATGCTTTACATGCAATTCCAGTCTACCTCCTGAAATCGGTTTCCTGCAATTCTGCCCCGCTTTCAAGTCCTCTTGGCAGCCTTACTTCAATGTATTTTTGGACGATAGCTGTCATTTATAACTCTGCAGGATTGTGAATTACAGTGCCCCTGAGCTCCTTTCTTCAACTCGCTTTCTTGTGAGCTGGCCGCAACACTGCAGGATTGCTTCAGGCCCTAGTGTGGTTCCGGCATGGCTCGCTGAGCCTTTGGTTAATTCCTCTTCCTGGTGGGAAATGAGAGTTAAATTTGCCCGTCCAGACACCTCCAGCTAGTCTCTCATTGGTTCTCCCTATTCCTGTTCATTTTCCGCAGAAATTGCAAACTGGGCCAAACAGGAGGTTAAAGGCACTGACTCTCCAAGTGGGGAGAGTGTTAGTAAAGCGTCTGGAATGTTGCACCCGAGTACCAGGGGACGAAAACTGAGACACATTTGAACACGTTTCCCGATCACACGGTGGATCATACTCTGGGTTCCACATGCATGTTTTAGCTGAAGGAAGAATCCCTTAAACCTGGAGAGTTGAGAACCATGGAATGGGTACCATGCAATATGACTTCAAAGGGTCTGCATTTGCTCACCGAACCTAACCAATCCTATCACTGCTACGTTTATGCCGCTGTACACACGCTGGATTCTCTTTTGGAGACATATAAATCCATAGGTTTTAAGATTCTTACTAGTCAGGTATATTCTTAGGCGTTTAATATGGGGTGTTGAGTCCACTTCGTTGAGCAAGCAGTAGCTCTTGTCTATTACATATTTGGCTTATGGAAAGGTATCTGTGCTAATTTCAATCTCTGGTTTTATGCAGCACCCCAACTCACCTTTCCCCTTAAGCAAGCATAAGTTGGTTTTCTACATTTGAGGCCCTATTCTGTTTTGTAATTCAGTTCCTGTGTAGCCAAGTTTACATTCCGTGTATTAGTGATACCTTATGATGTTTCTTTTTCTGTGTGACTTATTTCACTTAGAATCATCGTACCTGAATCCACTCATTATGCTGCTACTGGCCTGATGACATAGATTTCATTGCTGAGTGATATTGCATTGTACGTAAGTACCACAAATTCTTTATCCATTTTTCGCTTTCTGCGATATTGAACTTGTACCGTATATGAGGTTCTTGTAAACAGAGCCATCCCAAACTTTGGGGTGGCTGTGTCTTTTTGATTTTAATTTCCCTAAGCTATAGGACCATAAGTGGAAGTGCCCTAGGCTCTCTTGCTTTGTTTTTTAGATGTTTCAGGAAACACCATACACTTCTCCAGAGTGGCTGTTGGCAATTTACATCCCGCCCATCAGCATAACAAGGCTCCCAGTTCTCCATGGCCTGTCCTGCCTTTCTGGATTTTACACATTTTTCAGATGGCCCTTTTGACCGGGGGGCAGTGAGACTTCATTGTAGTGCAGATTTCCTTTGCAAGCTTGCTTGGTTGGCCAAAAAGGGCGTATGCGTTTTTTCCTGAATATATTCAGGAAAAAACGCATACGCCCTTTTTGGCCAAGTGCATCATTGTGGACGTTCTGCCTCTTTTCCTATGCTTTACATGCAATTCCAGTCTACCTCCTGAAATCGGTTTCCTGCAATTCTGCCCCGCTTTCAAGTCCTCTTGGCAGCCTTACTTCAATATATTTTTGGACGATAGCTGTCATTTATAACTCTGCAGGTTTGTGAATGACAGTGCCCCTGAGCTCCTTTCTTCAACTCGCTTTCTTGTGAGCTGGCCGCAACACCGCAGGATTGCTTCAGGCCCTAGTGTGGTTCCGGCATGGCTCGCTGAGCCTTTGGTTATTCCCTCTTCCTGGTGGGAAATGAGAGTTAAATTTGCCCGTCCAGACACCTCCAGCTAGTCTCTCATTGGTTCTCCCTATTCCTGTTCATTTTCCGCAGAAATTGCAAACTGGGCCAAACAGGAGGTTAAAGGCACTGACTCTCCAAGTGGGGAGAGTGTTAGTAAAGCGTCTGGAATGTTGCACCCGAGTACCAGGGGCCGAAAACTGAGACACATTTGAACACGTTTCCCGATCACACGGTGGATCATACTCTGGGTTCCACATGCATGTTTTAGCTGAAGGAAGAATCCCTTAAACCTGGAGAGTTGAGAACCATGGAATGGGTACCATGCAATATGACTTCAAAGGGTCTGCATTTCCTCACCGAAACTAACCAATCCTATCACTGCTGCGTTTATGCCGCTGTACACACGCTTGATTCTCTTTCGGAGACATATAAATCCATAGGTTTTAAGATTCTTACTAGTCAGGTATATTCTTAGGCGTTTAATATGGGGTGTTGAGTCCACTTCGTTGAGCAAGCAGTAGCTCTTGTCTATTACATATTTGGCTTATGGAAAGGTATCTGTGCTAATTTCAATCTCTGGTTTTATGCAGCACCCCAACTCACCTTTCCCCTTAAGCAAGCATAAGTTGGTTTTCTACATTTGAGGCCCTATTCTGTTTTGTAATTCAGTTCCTGTGTAGCCAAGTTTACATTCCGTGTATTAGTGATACCTTATGATGTTTCTTTTTCTGTGTGACTTATTTCACTTAGAATCATCGTACCTGAATCCACTCATTATGCTGCTACTGGCCTGATGACATAGATTTCATTGCTGAGTGATATTGCATTGTACGTAAGTACCACAACTTCTTTATCCATTTTTCGCTTTCTGCGATATTAAACTTGTACCATAAACGAGGTTCTTGTAAACAGAGCTGTCCCAAACTTTGGGGTGGCTGTGTCTTTTTGATTTTAATTTCCCTAAGCTATAGGACCATAAGTGGAAGTGCCCTAGGCTCTCTTGCTTTGTTTTTTAGATGTTTCAGGAAACACCATACACTTCTCCAGAGTGGCTGTTGGCAATTTACATCCCGCCCATCAGCATAACAAGGCTCCCAGTTCTCCATGGCCTGTCCTGCCTTTCTGGATTTTACACTTTTTTCAGATGGCCCTTTTGACCGGGGGGCAGTGAGACTTCATTGTAGTGCAGATTTCCTTTGCAAGCTTGCTTGGTTGGCCAAAAAGGGCGTATGCGTTTTTTCCTGAATATATTCAGGAAAAAACGCATACGCCCTTTTTGGCCAAGTGCATCATTGTGGACGTTCTGCCTCTTTTCCTATGCTTTACATGCAATTCCAGTCTACCTCCTGAACTCGGTTTCCTGCAATTCTGCCCCGCTTTCAAGTCCTCTTGGCAGCCTTACTTCAATATATTTTTGGACGATAGCTGTCATTTATAACTCTGCAGGTTTGTGAATTACAGTGCCCCTGAGCTCCTTTCTTCAACTCGCTTTCTTGTGAGCTGGCCGCAACACCGCAGGATTGCTTCAGGCCCTAGTGTGGTTCCGGCATGGCTCGCTGAGCCTTTGGTTATTCCCTCTTCCTGGTGGGAAATGAGAGTTAAATTTGCCCGTCCAGACACCTCCAGCTAGTCTCTCATTGGTTCTCCCTATTCCTGTTCATTTTCCGCAGAAATTGCAAACTGGGCCAAACAGGAGGTTAAAGGCACTGACTCTCCAAGTGGGGAGAGTGTTAGTAAAGCGTCTGGAATGTTGCACCCGAGTACCAGGGGACGAAAACTGAGACACATTTGAACACGTTTCCCGATCACACGGTGGATCATACTCTGGGTTCCACATGCATGTTTTAGCTGAAGGAAGAATCCCTTAAACCTGGAGAGCTGAGAACCATGGAATGGGTACCATGCAATATGACTTCAAAGGGTCTGCATTTGCTCACCGAACCTAACCAATCCTATCACTGCTGCGTTTATGCCGCTGTACACACGCTGGATTCTCTTTCGGAGACATATAAATCCATAGGTTTTAAGATTCTTACTAGTCAGGTATATTCTTAGGCGTTTAATATGGGGTGTTGAGTCCACTTCGTTGAGCAAGCAGTAGCTCTTGTCTATTACATATTTGGCTTATGGAAAGGTATCTGTGCTAATTTCAATCTCTGGTTTTATGCAGCACCCCAACTCACCTTTCCCCTTAAGCAAGCATAAGTTGGTTTTCTACATTTGAGGCCCTATTCTGTTTTGTAATTCAGTTCCTGTGTAGCCAAGTTTACATTCCGTGTATTAGTGATACCTTATGATGTTTCTTTTTCTGTGTGACTTATTTCACTTAGAATCATCGTACCTGAATCCACTCATTATGCTGCTACTGGCCTGATGACATAGATTTCATTGCTGAGTGATATTGCATTGTACGTAAGTACCACAAATTCTTTATCCATTTTTCGCTTTCTGCGATATTGAACTTGTACCGTAAACGAGGTTCTTGTAAACAGAGCCGTCCCAAACTTTGGGGTGGCTGTGTCTTTTTGATTTTAATTTCCCTAAGCTATAGGACCATAAGTGGAAGTGCCCTAGGCTCTCTTGCTTTGTTTTTTAGATGTTTCAGGAAACACCATACACTTCTCCAGAGTGGCTGTTGGCAATTTACATCCCGCCCATCAGCATAACAAGGCTCCCAGTTCTCCATGGCCTGTCCTGCCTTTCTGGATTTTACACTTTTTTCAGATGGCCCTTTTGACCGGGGGGCAGTGAGACTTCATTGTAGTGCAGATTTCCTTTGCAAGCTTGCTTGGTTGGCCAAAAAGGGCGTATGCGTTTTTTCCTGAATATATTCAGGAAAAAACGCATACGCCCTTTTTGGCCAAGTGCATCATTGTGGACGTTCTGCCTCTTTTCCTATGCTTTACATGCAATTCCAGTCTACCTCCTGAAATCGGTTTCCTGCAATTCTGCCCCGCTTTCAAGTCCTCTTGGCAGCCTTACTTCAATGTATTTTTGGACGATAGCTGTCATTTATAACTCTGCAGGATTGTGAATTACAGTGCCCCTGAGCTCCTTTCTTCAACTCGCTTTCTTGTGAGCTGGCCGCAACACTGCAGGATTGCTTCAGGCCCTAGTGTGGTTCCGGCATGGCTCGCTGAGCCTTTGGTTAATTCCTCTTCCTGGTGGGAAATGAGAGTTAAATTTGCCCGTCCAGACACCTCCAGCTAGTCTCTCATTGGTTCTCCCTATTCCTGTTCATTTTCCGCAGAAATTGCAAACTGGGCCAAACAGGAGGTTAAAGGCACTGACTCTCCAAGTGGGGAGAGTGTTAGTAAAGCGTCTGGAATGTTGCACCCGAGTACCAGGGGACGAAAACTGAGACACATTTGAACACGTTTCCCGATCACACGGTGGATCATACTCTGGGTTCCACATGCATGTTTTAGCTGAAGGAAGAATCCCTTAAACCTGGAGAGTTGAGAACCATGGAATGGGTACCATGCAATATGACTTCAAAGGGTCTGCATTTGCTCACCGAACCTAACCAATCCTATCACTGCTGCGTTTATGCCGCTGTACACACGCTGGATTCTCTTTCGGAGACATATAAATCCATAGGTTTTAAGATTCTTACTAGTCAGGTATATTCTTAGGCGTTTAATATGGGGTGTTGAGTCCACTTCGTTGAGCAAGCAGTAGCTCTTGTCTATTACATATTTGGCTTATGGAAAGGTATCTGTGCTAATTTCAATCTCTGGTTTTATGCAGCACCCCAACTCACCTTTCCCCTTAAGCAAGCATAAGTTGGTTTTCTACATTTGAGGCCATATTCTGTTTTGTAATTCAGTTCCTGTGTAGCCAAGTTTACATTCCGTGTATTAGTGATACCTTATGATGTTTCTTTTTCTGTGTGACTTATTTCACTTAGAATCATCGTACCTGAATCCACTCATTATGCTGCTACTGGCCTGATGACATAGATTTCATTGCTGAGTGATATTGCATTGTACGTAAGTACCACAAATTCTTTATCCATTTTTCGCTTTCTGCGATATTGAACTTGTACCGTAAACGAGGTTCTTGTAAACAGAGCCGTCCCAAACTTTGGGGTGGCTGTGTCTTTTTGATTTTAATTTCCCTAAGCTATAGGACCATAAGTGGAAATGCCCTAGGCTATCTTGCTTTGTTTTTTAGATGTTTCAGGAAACACCATACACTTCTCCAGAGTGGCTGTTGGCAATTTACATCCCGCCCATCAGCATAACAAGGCTCCCAGTTCTCCATGGCCTGTCCTGCCTTTCTGGATTTTACACTTTTTTCAGATGGCCCTTTTGACCGGGGGGCAGTGAGACTTCATTGTAGTGCAGATTTCCTTTGCAAGCTTGCTTGGTTGGCCAAAAAGGGCGTATGCGTTTTTTCCTGAATATATTCAGGAAAAAACGCATACGCCCTTTTTGGCCAAGTGCATCATTGTGGACGTTCTGCCTCTTTTCCTATGCTTTACATGCAATTCCAGTCTACCTCCTGAAATCGGTTTCCTGCAATTCTGCCCCGCTTTCAAGTCCTCTTGGCAGCCTTACTTCAATATATTTTTGGACGAAAGCTGTCATTTATAACTCTGCAGGTTTGTGAATTACAGTGCCCCTGAGCTCCTTTCTTCAACTCGCTTTCTTGTGAGCTGGCCGCAACACCGCAGGATTGCTTCAGGCCCTAGTGTGGTTCCGGCATGGCTCGCTGAGCCTTTGGTTATTCCCTCTTCCTGGTGGGAAATGAGAGTTAAATTTGCCCGTCCAGACACCTCCAGCTAGTCTCTCATTGGTTCTCCCTATTCCTGTTCATTTTCCGCAGAAATTGCAAACTGGGCCAAACAGGAGGTTAAAGGCACTGACTCTCCAAGTGGGGAGAGTGTTAGTAAAGCGTCTGGAATGTTGCACCCGAGTACCAGGGGACGAAAACTGAGACACATTTGAACACATTTCCCGATCACACGGTGGATCATACTCTGGGTTCCACATGCATGTTTTAGCTGAAGGAAGAATCCCTTAAACCTGGAGAGTTGAGAACCATGGAATGGGTACCATGCAATATGACTTCAAAGGGTCTGCATTTGCTCACCGAACCTAACCAATCCTATCACTGCTGCGTTTATGTCGCTGTACACACGCTGGATTCTCTTTCGGAGACATATAAATCCATAGGTTTTAAGATTCTTACTAGTCAGGTATATTCTTAGGCGTTTAATATGGGGTGTTGAGTCCACTTCGTTGAGCAAGCAGTAGCTCTTGTCTATTACATATTTGGCTTATGGAAAGGTATCTGTGCTAATTTCAATCTCTGGTTTTATGCAGCACCCCAACTCACCTTTCCCCTTAAGCAAGCATAAGTTGGTTTTCTACATTTGAGGCCCTATTCTGTTTTGTAATTCAGTTCCTGTGTAGCCAAGTTTACATTCCGTGTATTAGTGATACCTTATGATGTTTCTTTTTCTGTGTGACTTATTTCACTTAGAATCATCGTACCTGAATCCACTCATTATGCTGCTACTGGCCTGATGACATAGATTTCATTGCTGAGTGATATTGCATTGTACGTAAGTACCGCAACTTCTTTATCCATTTTTCGCTTTCTGCGATATTGAACTTGTACTGTAAACGAGGTTCTTGTAAACAGAGCCGTCCCAAACTTTGGGGTGACTGTGTCTTTTTGATTTTAATTTCCCTAATCTATAGGACCATAAGTGGAAGTGCCCTAGGCTCTCTTGCTTTGTTTTTTAGATGTTTCAGGAAACACCATACACTTCTCCAGAGTGGCTGTTGGTAATTTACATCCCGCCCATCAGCATAACAAGGCTCCCAGTTCTCCATGGCCTGTCCTGCCTTTGTGGATTTTACACTTTTTTCAGATGGCCCTTTTGACCGGGGGGCAGTGAGACTTCATTGTAGTGCAGATTTCCTTTGCAAGCTTGCTTGGTTGGCCAAAAAGGGCGTATGCGTTTTTTCCTGAATATATTCAGGAAAAAACGCATACGCCCTTTTTGGCCAAGTGCATCATTGTGGACGTTCTGCCTCTTTTCCTATGCTTTACATGCAATTCCAGTCTACCTCCTGAAATCGGTTTCCTGCAATTCTGCCCCGCTTTCAAGTCCTCTTGGCAGCCTTACTTCAATATATTTTTGGACGATAGCTGTCATTTATAACTCTGCAGGTTTGTGAATAACAGTTCCCCTGAGCTCCTTTCTTCAACTCGCTTTCTTGTGAGCTGGCCGCAACACCGCAGGATTGCTTCAGGCCCTAGTGTGGTTCCGGCATGGCTCGCTGAGCCTTTGGTTAATTCCTCTTCCTGGTGGGAAATGAGAGTTAAATTTGCCCGTCCAGACAGCTCCAGCTACTCTCTCATTGGTTCTCCCTATTCCTGTTCATTTTCCGCAGAAATTGCAAACTGGGCCAAACAGGAGGTTAAAGGCACTGACTCTTCAACTGGGGAGAGTGTTAGTAAAGCGTCTGGAATGTTGCACCCGAGTACCAGGGGACGAAAACTGAGACACATTTGAACACGTTTCCCGATCACACGGTGGATCATACTCTGGGTTCCACATGCATGTTTTAGCTGAAGGAAGAATCCCTTAAACCTGGAGAGTTGAGAACCATGGAATGGGTACCATGCAATATGACTTCAAAGGGTCTGCATTTGCTCACCGAACCTCACCAATCCTATCACTGCTGCGTTTATGCCGCTGTACACACGCTGGATTCTCTTTCGGAGACATATAAATCCATAGGTTTTAAGATTCTTACTAGTCAGGTATATTCTTAGGCGTTTAATATGGGGTGTTGAGTCCACTTCGTTGAGCAAGCAGTAGCTCTTGTCTATTACATATTTGGCTTATGGAAAGGTATCTGTGCTAATTTCAATCTCTGGTTTTATGCAGCACCCCAACTCACCTTTCCCCTTAAGCAAGCATAAGTTGGTTTTCTACATTTGAGACCCTATTCTGTTTTGTAATTCAGTTCCTGTGTAGCCAAGTTTACATTCCGTGTATTAGTGATACCTTATGATGTTTCTTTTTCTGTGTGACTTATTTCACTTAGAATCATCGTACCTGAATCCACTCATTATGCTGCTACTGGCCTGATGACATAGATTTCATTGCTGAGTGATATTGCATTGTACGTAAGTACCGCAACTTCTTTATCCATTTTTCGCTTTCTGCGATATTGAACTTGTACCGTAAACGAGGTTCTTGTAAACAGAGCCGTCCGAAACTTTGGGGTGGCTGTGTCTTTTTGATTTTAATTTCCCTAAGCTATAGGACCATAAGTGGAAGTGCCCTAGGCTCTCTTGCTTTGTTTTTTAGATGTTTCAGGAAACACCATACAGTTCTCCAGAGTGGCTGTTGGCAATTTACATCCCGCCCATCAGCATAACAAGGCTCCCAGTTCTCCATGGCCTGTCCTGCCTTTCTGGATTTTACACTTTTTTCAGATGGCCCTTTTGACCGGGGGGCAGTGAGACTTCATTGTAGTGCAGATTTCCTTTGCAAGCTTGCTTGGTTGGCCAAAAAGGGCGTATGCGTTTTTTCCTGAATATATTCAGGAAAAAACGCATACGCCCTTTTTGGCCAAGTGCATCATTGTGGACGTTCTGCCTCTTTTCCTATGCTTTACATGCAATTCCAGTCTACCTCCTGAAATCGGTTTCCTGCAATTCTGCCCCGCTTTCAAGTCCTCTTGGCAGCCTTACTTCAATATATTTTTGGACGATAGCTGTCATTTATAACTCTGCAGGTTTGTGAATTACAGTGCCCCTGAGCTCCTTTCTTCAACTCGCTTTCTTGTGAGCTGGCCGCAACACCGCAGGATTGCTTCAGGCCCTAGTGTGGTTCCGGCATGGCTCGCTGAGCCTTTGGTTATTCCCTCTTCCTCGTGGGAAGTGAGAGTTAAATTTGCCCGTCCAGACACCTCCAGCTAGTCTCTCATTGGTTCTCCTTATTCCTGTTCATTTTCCTCAGGAATTGCAAACTGGGCCAAACAGGAGGTTAAAGGCACTGACTCTCCAAGTGGGGAGAGTGTTAGTAAAGCGTCTGGAATGTTGCACCCGAGTACCAGGGGACGAAAACTGAGACACATTTGAACACGTTTCCCGATCACACGGTGGATCATACTCTGGGTTCCACATGCATGTTTTAGCTGAAGGAAGAATCCCTTAAACCTGGAGAGTTGAGAACCATGGAATGGGTACCATGCAATATGACTTCAAAGGGTCTGCATTTGCTCACCGAACCTAACCAATCCTATCACTGCTGCGTTTATGCCGCTGTACACACGCTGGATTCTCTTTCGGAGACATATAAATCCATAGGTTTTAAGATTCTTACTAGTCAGGTATATTCTTAGGCGTTTAATATGGGGTGTTGAGTCCACTTCGTTGAGCAAGCAGTAGCTCTTGTCTATTACATATTTGGCTTATGGAAAGGTATCTGTGCTAATTTCAATCTCTGGTTTTATGCAGCACCCCAACTCACCTTTCCCCTTAAGCAAGCATAAGTTGGTTTTCTACATTTGAGGCCCTATTCTGTTTTGTAATTCAGTTCCTGTGTAGCCAAGTTTACATTCCGTGTATTAGTGATACCTTATGATGTTTCTTTTTCTGTGTGACTTATTTCACTTAGAATCATCGTACCTGAATCCACTCATTATGCTGCTACTGGCCTGATGACATAGATTTCATTGCTGAGTGATATTGCATTGTACGTAAGTACCGCAACTTCTTTATCCATTTTTCGCTTTCTGCGATATTGAACTTGTACCGTAAACGAGCTTCTTGTAAACAGAGCCGTCCGAAACTTTGGGGTGGCTGTGTCTTTTTGATTTTAATTTCCCTAAGCTATAGGACCATAAGTGGAAGTGCCCTAGGCTCTCTTGCTTTGTTTTTTAGATGTTTCAGGAAACACCATACACTTCTCCAGAGTGGCTGTTGGCAATTTACATCCCGCCCATCAGCATAAGAAGGCTCCCAGTTCTCCATGGCCTGTCCTGCCTTTCTGGATTTTACACTTTTTTCAGATGGCCCTTTTGACCGGGGGGCAGTGAGACTTCATTGTAGTGCAGATTTCCTTTGCAAGCTTGCTTGGTTGGCCAAAAAGGGCGTATGCGTTTTTTCCTGAATATATTCAGGAAAAAACGCATACGCCCTTTTTGGCCAAGTGCATCATTGTGGACGTTCTGCCTCTTTTCCTATGCTTTACATGCAATTCCAGTCTACCTCCTGAAATCGGTTTCCTGCAATTCTGCCCCGCTTTCAAGTCCTCTTGGCAGCCTTACTTCAATATATTTTTGGACGATAGCTGTCATTTATAACTCTGCAGGTTTGTGAATGACAGTGCCCCTGAGCTCCTTTCTTCAACTCGCTTTCTTGTGAGCTGGCCGCAACACCGCAGGATTGCTTCAGGCCCTAGTGTGGTTCCGGCATGGCTCGCTGAGCCTTTGGTTATTCCCTCTTCCTGGTGGGAAATGAGAGTTAAATTTGCCCGTCCAGACACCTCCAGCTAGTCTCTCATTGGTTCTCCCTATTCCTGTTCATTTTCCGCAGAAATTGCAAACTGGGCCAAACAGGAGGTTAAAGGCACTGACTCTCCAAGTGGGGAGAGTGTTAGTAAAGCGTCTGGAATGTTGCACCCGAGTACCAGGGGACGAAAACTGAGACACATTTGAACAAGTTTCCCGATCACACGGTGGATCATACTCTGGGTTCCACATGCATGTTTTAGCTGAAGGAAGAATCCCTTAAACCTGGAGAGTTGAGAACCATGGAATGGGTACCATGCAATATGACTTCAAAGGGTCTGCATTTGCTCACCGAACCTAACCAATCCTATCACTGCTGCGTTTATGCCGCTGTACACACGCTGGATTCTCTTTCGGAGACATATAAATCCATAGGTTTTAAGATTCTTACTAGTCAGGTATATTCTTAGGCGTTTAATATGGGGTGTTGAGTCCACTTCGTTGAGCAAGCAGTAGCTCTTGTCTATTACATATTTGGCTTATGGAAAGGTATCTGTGCTAATTTCAATCTCTGGTTTTATGCAGCACCCCAACTCACCTTTCCCCTTAAGCAAGCATAAGTTGGTTTTCTACATTTGAGGCCCTATTCTGTTTTGTAATTCAGTTCCTGTGTAGCCAAGTTTACATTCCGTGTATTAGTGATACCTTATGATGTTTCTTTTTCTGTGTGACTTATTTCACTTAGAATCATCGTACCTGAATCCACTCATTATGCTGCTACTGGCCTGATGACATAGATTTCATTGCTGAGTGATATTGCATTGTACGTAAGTACCACAACTTCTTTATCCATTTTTCGTTTTCTGCGATATTGAACTTGTACCGTAAACGAGGTTCTTGTAAACAGAGCCGTCCCAAACTTTGGGGTGGCTGTGTCTTTTTGATTTTAATTTCCCTAAGCTATAGGACCATAAGTGGAAGTGCCCTAGGCTCTCTTGCTTTGTTTTTTAGATGTTTCAGGAAACACCATACACTTCTCCAGAGTGGCTGTTGGCAATTTACATCCCGCCCATCAGCATAACAAGGCTCCCAGTTCTCCATGGCCTGTCCTGCCTTTCTGGATTTTACACTTTTTTCAGATGGCCCTTTTGACCGGGGGGCAGTGAGACTTCATTGTAGTGCAGATTTCCTTTGCAAGCTTGCTTGGTTGGCCAAAAAGGGCGTATGCGTTTTTTCCTGAATATATTCAGGAAAAAACGCATACGCCCTTTTTGGCCAAGTGCATCATTGTGGACGTTCTGCCTCTTTTCCTATGCTTTACATGCAATTCCAGTCTACCTCCTGAAATCGGTTTCCTGCAATTCTGCCCCGCTTTCAAGTCCTCTTGGCAGCCTTACTTCAATATATTTTTGGACGATAGCTGTCATTTATAACTCTGCAGGTTTGTGAATTACAGTGCCCCTGAGCTCCTTTCTTCAACTCGCTTTCTTGTGAGCTGGCCGCAACACTGCAGGATTGCTTCAGGCCCTAGTGTGGTTCCGGCATGGCTCGCTGAGCCTTTGGTTATTCCCTCTTCCTGGTGGGAAATGAGAGTTAAATTTGCCCGTCCAGACACCTCCAGCTAGTCTCTCATTGGTTCTCCCTATTCCTGTTCATTTTCCGCAGAAATTGCAAACTGGGCCAAACAGGAGGTTAAAGGCACTGACTCTCCAAGTGGGGAGAGTGTTAGTAAAGCGTCTGGAATGTTGCACCCGAGTACCAGGGGACGAAAACTGAGACACATTTGAACACGTTTCCCGATCACACGGTGGATCATACTCTGGGTTCCACATGCATGTTTTAGCTGAAGGAAGAATCCCTTAAACCTGGAGAGTTGAGAACCATGGAATGGGTACCATGCAATATGACTTCAAAGGGTCTGCATTTGCTCACCGAACCTAACCAATCCTATCACTGCTGCGTTTATGCCGCTGTACACACGCTGGATTCTCTTTCGGAGACATATAAATCCATAGGTTTTAAGATTCTTACTAGTCAGGTATATTCTTAGGCGTTTAATATGGGGTGTTGAGTCCACTTCGTTGAGCAAGCAGTAGCTCTTGTCTATTACATATTTGGCTTATGGAAAGGTATCTGTGCTAATTTCAATCTCTGGTTTTATGCAGCACCCCAACTCACCTTTCCCCTTAAGCAAGCATAAGTTGGTTTTCTACATTTGAGGCCCTATTCTGTTTTGTAATTCAGTTCCTGTGTAGCCAAGTTTACATTCCGTGTATTAGTGATACCTTATGATGTTTCTTTTTCTGTGTGACTTATTTCACTTAGAATCATCGTACCCGAATCCACTCATTATGCTGCTACTGGCCTGATGACATAGATTTCATTGCTGAGTGATATTGCATTGTACGTAAGTACCACAACTTCTTTATCCATTTTTCGCTTTCTGCGATATTGAACTTGTACCGTAAACGAGGTTCTTGTAAACAGAGCCGTCCCAAACTTTGGGGTGGCTGTGTCTTTTTGATTTTAATTTCCCTAAGCTATAGGACCATAAGTGGAAGTGCCCTAGGCTCTCTTGCTTTGTTTTTTAGATGTTTCAGGAAACACCATACACTTCTCCAGAGTGGCTGTTGGCAATTTACATCCCGCCCATCAGCATAACAAGGCTCCCAGTTCTCCATGGCCTGTCCTGCCTTTCTGGATTTTACACTTTTTTCAGATGGCCCTTTTGACCGGGGGGCAGTGAGACTTCATTGTAGTGCAGATTTCCTTTGCAAGCTTGCTTGGTTGGCCAAAAAGGGCGTATGCGTTTTTTCCTGAATATATTCAGGAAAAAACGCATACGCCCTTTTTGGCCAAGTGCATCATTGTGGACGTTCTGCCTCTTTTCCTATGCTTTACATGCAATTCCAGTCTACCTCCTGAAATCGGTTTCCTGCAATTCTGCCCCGCTTTCAAGTCCTCTTGGCAGCCTTACTTCAATATATTTTTGGACGATAGCTGTCATTTATAACTCTGCAGGTTTGTGAATTACAGTGTCCCTGAGCTCCTTTCTTCAACTCGCTTTCTTGTGAGCTGGCCGCAACACCGCAGGATTGCTTCAGGCCCTAGTGTGGTTCCGGCATGGCTCGCTGAGCCTTTGGTTATTCCCTCTTCCTGGTGGGAAATGAGAGTTAAATTTGCCCGTCCAGACACCTCCAGCTAGTCTCTCATTGGTTCTCCCTATTCCTGTTCATTTTCCGCAGAAATTGCAAACTGGGCCAAACAGGAGGTTAAAGGCACTGACTCTCCAAGTGGGGAGAGTGTTAGTAAAGCGTCTGGAATGTTGCACCCGAGTACCAGGGGACGAAAACTGAGACACATTTGAACACGTTTCCCGATCACACGGTGGATCATACTCTGGGTTCCACATGCATGTTTTAGCTGAAGGAAGAATCCCTTAAACCTGGAGAGTTGAGAACCATGGAATGGGTACCATGCAATATGACTTCAAAGGGTCTGCATTTGCTCACCGAACCTAACCAATCCTATCACTGCTGCGTTTATGCCGCTGTACACACGCTGGATTCTCTTTCGGAGACATATAAATCCATAGGTTTTAAGATTCTTACTAGTCAGGTATATTCTTAGGCGTTTAATATGGGGTGTTGAGTCCACTTCGTTGAGCAAGCAGTAGCTCTTGTCTATTACATATTTGGCTTATGGAAAGGTATCTGTGCTAATTTCAATCTCTGGTTTTATGCAGCACCCCAACTCACCTTTCCCCTTAAGCAAGCATAAGTTGGTTTTCTACATTTGAGGCCCTATTCTGTTTTGTAATTCAGTTCCTGTGTAGCCAAGTTTACATTCCGTGTATTAGTGATACCTTATGATGTTTCTTTTTCTGTGTGACTTATTTCACTTAGAATCATCGTACCTGAATCCACTCATTATGCTGCTACTGGCCTGATGACATAGATTTCATTGCTGAGTGATATTGCATTGTACGTAAGTACCACAACTTCTTTATCCATTTTTCGCTTTCTGCGATATTGAACTTGTACCGTAAACGAGGTTCTTGTAAACAGAGCCGTCCCAAACTTTGGGGTGGCTGTGTCTTTTTGATTTTAATTTCCCTAAGCTATAGGACCATAAGTGGAAGTGCCCTAGGCTCTCTTGCTTTGTTTTTTAGATGTTTCAGGAAACACCATACACTTCTCCAGAGTGGCTGTTGGCAATTTACATCCCGCCCATCAGCATAACAAGGCTCCCAGTTCTCCATGGCCTGTCCTGCCTTTCTGGATTTTACACTTTTTTCAGATGGCCCTTTTGACCGGGGGGCAGTGAGACTTCATTGTAGTGCAGATTTCCTTTGCAAGCTTGCTTGGTTGGCCAAAAAGGGCGTATGCGTTTTTTCCTGAATATATTCAGGAAAAAACGCATACGCCCTTTTTGGCCAAGTGCATCATTGTGGACGTTCTGCCTCTTTTCCTATGCTTTACATGCAATTCCAGTCTACCTCCTGAAATCGGTTTCCTGCAATTCTGCCCCGCTTTCAAGTCCTCTTGGCAGCCTTACTTCAATATATTTTTGGACGATAGCTGTCATTTATAACTCTGCAGGTTTGTGAATGACAGTGCCCCTGAGCTCCTTTCTTCAACTCGCTTTCTTGTGAGCTGGCCGCAACACCGCAGGATTGCTTCAGGCCCTAGTGTGGTTCCGGCATGGCTCGCTGAGCCTTTGGTTATTCCCTCTTCCTGGTGGGAAATGAGAGTTAAATTTGCCCGTCCAGACTCCTCCAGCTAGTCTCTCATTGGTTCTCCCTATTCCTGTTCATTTTCCGCAGAAATTGCAAACTGGGCCAAACAGGAGGTTAAAGGCACTGACTCTCCAAGTGGGGAGAGTGTTAGTAAAGCGTCTGGAATGTTGCACCCGAGTACCAGGGGACGAAAACTGAGACACATTTGAACACGTTTCCCGATCACACGGTGGATCATACTCTGGGTTCCACATGCATGTTTTAGCTGAAGGAAGAATCCCTTAAACCTGGAGAGTTGAGAACCATGGAATGGGTACCATGCAATATGACTTCAAAGGGTCTGCATTTGCTCACCGAACCTAACCAATCCTATCACTGCTGCGTTTATGCCGCTGTACACACGCTGGATTCTCTTTCGGAGACATATAAATCCATAGGTTTTAAGATTCTTACTAGTCAGGTATATTCTTAGGCGTTTAATATGGGGTGTTGAGTCCACTTCGTTGAGCAAGCAGTAGCTCTTGTCTATTACATATTTGGCTTATGGAAAGGTATCTGTGCTAATTTCAATCTCTGGTTTTATGCAGCACCCCAACTCACCTTTCCCCTTAAGCAAGCATAAGTTGGTTTTCTACATTTGAGGCCCTATTCTGTTTTGTAATTCAGTTCCTGTGTAGCCAAGTTTACATTCCGTGTATTAGTGATACCTTATGATGTTTCTTTTTCTGTGTGACTTATTTCACTTAGAATCATCGTACCTGAATCCACTCATTATGCTGCTACTGGCCTGATGACATAGATTTCATTGCTGAGTGATATTGCATTGTACGTAAGTACCACAACTTCTTTATCCATTTTTCGTTTTCTGCGATATTGAACTTGTACCGTAAACGAGGTTCTTGTAAACAGAGCCGTCCCAAACTTTGGGGTGGCTGTGTCTTTTTGATTTTAATTTCCCTAAGCTATAGGACCATAAGTGGAAGTGCCCTAGGCTCTCTTGCTTTGTTTTTTAGATGTTTCAGGAAACACCATACACTTCTCCAGAGTGGCTGTTGGCAATTTACATCCCGCCCATCAGCATAACAAGGCTCCCAGTTCTCCATGGCCTGTCCTGCCTTTCTGGATTTTACACTTTTTTCAGATGGCCCTTTTGACCGGGGGGCAGTGAGACTTCATTGTAGTGCAGATTTCCTTTGCAAGCTTGCTTGGTTGGCCAAAAAGGGCGTATGCGTTTTTTCCTGAATATATTCAGGAAAAAACGCATACGCCCTTTTTGGCCAAGTGCATCATTGTGGACGTTCTGCCTCTTTTCCTATGCTTTACATGCAATTCCAGTCTACCTCCTGAAATCGGTTTCCTGCAATTCTGCCCCGCTTTCAAGTCCTCTTGGCAGCCTTACTTCAATATATTTTTGGACGATAGCTGTCATTTATAACTCTGCAGGTTTGTGAATTACAGTGCCCCTGAGCTCCTTTCTTCAACTCGCTTTCTTGTGAGCTGGCCGCAACACCGCAGGATTGCTTCAGGCCCTAGTGTGGTTCCGGCATGGCTCGCTGAGCTTTTGGTTATTCCCTCTTCCTGGTGGGAAATGAGAGTTAAATTTGCCCGTCCAGACACCTCCAGCTAGTCTCTCATTGGTTCTCCCTATTCCTGTTCATTTTCCGCAGAAATTGCAAACTGGGCCAAACAGGAGGTTAAAGGCACTGACTCTCCAAGTGGGGAGAGTGTTAGTAAAGCGTCTGGAATGTTGCACCCGAGTACCAGGGCACGAAAACTGAGACACATTTGAACACGTTTCCCGATCACACGGTGGATCATACTCTGGGTTCCACATGCATGTTTTAGCTGAAGGAAGAATCCCTTAAACCTGGAGAGTTGAGAACCATGGAATGGGTACCATGCAATATGACTTCAAAGGGTCTGCATTTGCTCACCGAACCTAACCAATCCTATCACTGCTGCGTTTATGCCGCTGTACACACGCTGGATTCTCTTTCGGAGACATATAAATCCATAGGTTTTAAGATTCTTACTAGTCAGGTATATTCTTAGGCGTTTAATATGGGGTGTTGAGTCCACTTCGTTGAGCAAGCAGTAGCTCTTGTCTATTACATATTTGGCTTATGGAAAGGTATCTGGGCTAATTTCAATCTCTGGTTTTATGCAGCACCCCAACTCACCTTTCCCCTTAAGCAAGCATAAGTTGGTTTTCTACATTTGAGGCCCTATTCTGTTTTGTAATTCAGTTCCTGTGTAGCCAAGTTTACATTCCGTGTATTAGTGATACCTTATGATGTTTCTTTTTCTGTGTGACTTATTTCACTTAGAATCATCGTACCTGAATCCACTCATTATGCTGCTACTGGCCTGATGACATAGATTTCATTGCTGAGTGATATTGCATTGTACGTAAGTACCACAACTTCTTTATCCATTTTTCGCTTTCTGCGATATTGAACTTGTACCGTAAACGAGGTTCTTGTAAACAGAGCCGTCCCAAACTTTGGGGTGGCTGTGTCTTTTTGATTTTAATTTCCCTAAGCTATAGGACCATAAGTGGAAGTGCCCTAGGCTCTCTTGCTTTGTTTTTTAGATGTTTCAGGAAACACCATACACTTCTCCAGAGTGGCTGTTGGCAATTTACATCCCGCCCATCAGCATAACAAGGCTCCCAGTTCTCCATGGCCTGTCCTGCCTTTCTGGATTTTACACTTTTTTCAGATGGCCCTTTAGACCGGGGGGCAGTGAGACTTCATTGTAGTGCAGATTTCCTTTGCAAGCTTGCTTGGTTGGCCAAAAAGGGCGTATGCGTTTTTTCCTGAATATATTCAGGAAAAAACGCATACGCCCTTTTTGGCCAAGTGCATCATTGTGGACGTTCTGCCTCTTTTCCTATGCTTTACATGCAATTCCAGTCTACCTCCTGAAATCAGTTTCCTGCAATTCTGCCCCGCTTTCAAGTCCTCTTGGCAGCCTTACTTCAATATATTTTTGGACGATAGCTGTCATTTATAACTCTGCAGGTTTGTGAATGACAGTGCCCCAGAGCTCCTTTCTTCAACTCGCTTTCTTGTGAGCTGGCCGCAACACCGCAGGATTGCTTCAGGCCCTAGTGTGGTTCCGGCATGGCTCGCTGAGCCTTTGGTTATTCCCTCTTCCTCGTGGGAAGTGAGAGTTAAATTTGCCCGTCCAGACACCTCCAGCTAGTCTCTCATTGGTTCTCCCTATTCCTGTTCATTTTCCGCAGAAATTGCAAACTGGGCCAAACAGGAGGTTAAAGGCACTGACTCTCCAAGTGGGGAGAGTGTTAGTAAAGCGTCTGGAATGTTGCACCCGAGTACCAGGGGACGAAAACTGAGACACATTTGAACACGTTTCCCGATCACACGGTGGATCATACTCTGGGTTCCACATGCATGTTTTAGCTGAAGGAAGAATCCCTTAAACCTGGAGAGTTGAGAACCATGGAATGGGTACCATGCAATATGACTTCAAAGGGTCTGCATTTGCTCACCGAACCTAACCAATCCTATCACTGCTGCGTTTATGCCGCTGTACACACGCTGGATTCTCTTTCGGAGACATATAAATCCATAGGTTTTAAGATTCTTACTAGTCAGGTATATTCTTAGGCGTTTAATATGGGGTGTTGAGTCCACTTCGTTGAGCAAGCAGTAGCTCTTGTCTATTACATATTTGGCTTATGGAAAGGTATCTGTGCTAATTTCAATCTCTGGTTTTATGCAGCACCCCAACTCACCTTTCCCCTTAAGCAAGCATAAGTTGGTTTTCTACATTTGAGGCCCTATTCTGTTTTGTAATTCAGTTCCTGTGTAGCCAAGTTTACATTCCGTGTATTAGTGATACCTTATGATGTTTCTTTTTCTGTGTGACTTATTTCACTTAGAATCATCGTACCTGAATCCACTCATTATGCTGCTACTGGCCTGATGACATAGATTTCATTGCTGAGTGATATTGCATTGTACGTAAGTACCACAACTTCTTTATCCATTTTTCGCTTTCTGCGATATTGAACTTGTACCGTAAACGAGGTTCTTGTAAACAGAGCCGTCCCAAACTTTGGGGTGGCTGTGTCTTTTTGATTTTAATTTCCCTAAGCTATAGGACCATAAGTGGAAGTGCCCTAGGCTCTCTTGCTTTGTTTTTTAGATGTTTCAGGAAACACCATACACTTCTCCAGAGTGGCTGTTGGCAATTTACATCCCGCCCATCAGCATAACAAGGCTCCCAGTTCTCCATGGCCTGTCCTGCCTTTCTGGATTTTACACTTTTTTCAGATGGCCCTTTTGACCGGGGGGCAGTGAGACTTCATTGTAGTGCAGATTTCCTTTGCAAGCTTGCTTGGTTGGCCAAAAAGGGCGTATGCGTTTTTTCCTGAATATATTCAGGAAAAAACGCATACGCCCTTTTTGGCCAAGTGCATCATTGTGGACGTTCTGCCTCTTTTCCTATGCTTTACATGCAATTCCAGTCTACCTCCTGAAATCGGTTTCCTGCAATTCTGCCCCGCTTTCAAGTCCTCTTGGCAGCCTTACTTCAATATATTTTTGGACGATAGCTGTCATTTATAACTCTGCAGGTTTGTGAATGACAGTGCCCCTGAGCTCCTTTCTTCAACTCGCTTTCTTGTGAGCTGGCCGCAACACCGCAGGATTGCTTCAGGCCCTAGTGTGGTTCCGGCATGGCTCGCTGAGCCTTTGGTTATTCCCTCTTCCTGGTGGGAAATGAGAGTTAAATTTGCCCGTCCAGACACCTCCAGCTAGTCTCTCATTGGTTCTCCCTATTCCTGTTCATTTTCCGCAGAAATTGCAAACTGGGCCAAACAGGAGGTTAAAGGCACTGACTCTCCAAGTGGGGAGAGTGTTAGTAAAGCGTCTGGAATGTTGCACCCGAGTACCAGGGGACGAAAACTGAGACACATTTGAACACGTTTCCCGATCACACAGTGGATCATACTCTGGGTTCCACATGCATGTTTTAGCTGAAGGAAGAATCCCTTAAACCTGGAGAGTTGAGAACCATGGAATGGGTACCATGCAATATGACTTCAAAGGGTCTGCATTTGCTCACCGAACCTAACCAATCCTATCACTGCTGCGTTTATGCCGCTGTACACACGCTGGATTCTCTTTCGGAGACATATAAATCCATAGGTTTTAAGATTCTTACTAGTCAGGTATATTCTTAGGCGTTTAATATGGGGTGTTGAGTCCACTTCGTTGAGCAAGCAGTAGCTCTTGTCTATTACATATTTGGCTTATGGAAAGGTATCTGTGCTAATTTCAATCTCTGGTTTTATGCAGCACCCCAACTCACCTTTCCCCTTAAGCAAGCATAAGTTGGTTTTCTACATTTGAGGCCCTATTCTGTTTTGTAATTCAGTTCCTGTGTAGCCAAGTTTACATTCCGTGTATTAGTGATACCTTATGATGTTTCTTTTTCTGTGTGACTTATTTCACTTAGAATCATCGTACCTGAATCCACTCATTATGCTGCTACTGGCCTGATGACATAGATTTCATTGCTGAGTGATATTGCATTGTACGTAAGTACCACAACTTCTTTATCCATTTTTCGCTTTCTGCGATATTGAACTTGTACCGTAAACGAGGTTCTTGTAAACAGAGCCGTCCCAAACTTTGGGGTGGCTGTGTCTTTTTGATTTTAATTTCCCTAAGCTATAGGACCATAAGTGGAAGTGCCCTAGGCTCTCTTGCTTTGTTTTTTAGATGTTTCAGGAAACACCATACACTTCTCCAGAGTGGCTGTTGGCAATTTACATCCCGCCCATCAGCATAACAAGGCTCCCAGTTCTCCATGGCCTGTCCTGCCTTTCTGGATTTTACACTTTTTTCAGATGGCCCTTTTGACCGGGGGGCAGTGAGACTTCATTGTAGTGCAGATTTCCTTTGCAAGCTTGCTTGGTTGGCCAAAAAGGGCGTATGCGTTTTTTCCTGAATATATTCAGGAAAAAACGCATACGCCCTTTTTGGCCAAGTGCATCATTGTGGACGTTCTGCCTCTTTTCCTATGCTTTACATGCAATTCCAGTCTACCTCCTGAAATCGGTTTCCTGCAATTCTGCCCCGCTTTCAAGTCCTCTTGGCAGCCTTACTTCAATATATTTTTGGACGATAGCTGTCATTTATAACTCTGCAGGTTTGTGAATTACAGTGCCCCTGAGCTCCTTTCTTCAACTCGCTTTCTTGTGAGCTGGCCGCAACACCGCAGGATTGCTTCAGGCCCTAGTGTGGTTCCGGCATGGCTCGCTGAGCCTTTGGTTATTCCCTCTTCCTGGTGGGAAATGAGAGTTAAATTTGCCCGTCCAGACACCTCCAGCTAGTCTCTCATTGGTTCTCCCTATTCCTGTTCATTTTCCGCAGAAATTGCAAACTGGGCCAAACAGGAGGTTAAAGGCACTGACTCTCCAAGTGGGGAGAGTGTTAGTAAAGCGTCTGGAATGTTGCACCCGAGTACCAGGGGACGAAAACTGAGACACATTTGAACACGTTTCCCGATCACACGGTGGATCATACTCTGGGTTCCACATGCATGTTTTAGCTGAAGGAAGAATCCCTTAAACCTGGAGAGTTGAGAACCATGGAATGGGTACCATGCAATATGACTTCAAAGGGTCTGCATTTGCTCACCGAACCTAACCAATCCTATCACTGCTGCGTTTATGCCGCTGTACACACGCTGGATTCTCTTTCGGAGACATATAAATCCATAGGTTTTAAGATTCTTACTAGTCAGGTATATTCTTAGGCGTTTAATATGGGGTGTTGAGTCCACTTCGTTGAGCAAGCAGTAGCTCTTGTCTATTACATATTTGGCTTATGGAAAGGTATCTGTGCTAATTTCAATCTCTGGTTTTATGCAGCACCCCAACTCACCTTTCCCCTTAAGCAAGCATAAGTTGGTTTTCTACATTTGAGGCCCTATTCTGTTTTGTAATTCAGTTCCTGTGTAGCCAAGTTTACATTCCGTGTATTAGTGATACCTTATGATGTTTCTTTTTCTGTGTGACTTATTTCACTTAGAATCATCGTACCTGAATCCACTCATTATGCTGCTACTGGCCTGATGACATAGATTTCATTGCTGAGTGATATTGCATTGTACGTAAGTACCACAACTTCTTTATCCATTTTTCGCTTTCTGCGATATTGAACTTGTACCGTAAACGAGGTTCTTGTAAACAGAGCCGTCCCAAACTTTGGGGTGGCTGTGTCTTTTTGATTTTAATTTCCCTAAGCTATAGGACCATAAGTGGAAGTGCCCTAGGCTCTCTTGCTTTGTTTTTTAGATGTTTCAGGAAACACCATACACTTCTCCAGAGTGGCTGTTGGCAATTTACATCCCGCCCATCAGCATAACAAGGCTCCCAGTTCTCCATGGCCTGTCCTGCCTTTCTGGATTTTACACTTTTTTCAGATGGCCCTTTTGACCGGGGGGCAGTGAGACTTCATTGTAGTGCAGATTTCCTTTGCAAGCTTGCTTGGTTGGCCAAAAAGGGCGTATGCGTTTTTTCCTGAATATATTCAGGAAAAAACGCATACGCCCTTTTTGGCCAAGTGCATCATTGTGGACGTTCTGCCTCTTTTCCTATGCTTTACATGCAATTCCAGTCTACCTCCTGAAATCGGTTTCCTGCAATTCTGCCCCGCTTTCAAGTCCTCTTGGCAGCCTTACTTCAATATATTTTTGGACGATAGCTGTCATTTATAACTCTGCAGGTTTGTGAATTACAGTGCCCCTGAGCTCCTTTCTTCAACTCGCTTTCTTGTGAGCTGGCCGCAACACCGCAGGATTGCTTCAGGCCCTAGTGTGGTTCCGGCATGGCTCGCTGAGCCTTTGGTTATTCCCTCTTCCTGGTGGGAAATGAGAGTTAAATTTGCCCGTCCAGACACCTCCAGCTAGTCTCTCATTGGTTCTCCCTATTCCTGTTCATTTTCCGCAGAAATTGCAAACTGGGCCAAACAGGAGGTTAAAGGCACTGACTCTCCAAGTGGGGAGAGTGTTAGTAAAGCGTCTGGAATGTTGCACCCGAGTACCAGGGGACGAAAACTGAGACACATTTGAACACGTTTCCCGATCACACAGTGGATCATACTCTGGGTTCCACATGCATGTTTTAGCTGAAGGAAGAATCCCTTAAACCTGGAGAGTTGAGAACCATGGAATGGGTACCATGCAATATGACTTCAAAGGGTCTGCATTTGCTCACCGAACCTAACCAATCCTATCACTGCTGCGTTTATGCCGCTGTACACACGCTGGATTCTCTTTCGGAGACATATAAATCCATAGGTTTTAAGATTCTTACTAGTCAGGTATATTCTTAGGCGTTTAATATGGGGTGTTGAGTCCACTTCGTTGAGCAAGCAGTAGCTCTTGTCTATTACATATTTGGCTTATGGAAAGGTATCTGTGCTAATTTCAATCTCTGGTTTTATGCAGCACCCCAACTCACCTTTCCCCTTAAGCAAGCATAAGTTGGTTTTCTACATTTGAGGCCCTATTCTGTTTTGTAATTCAGTTCCTGTGTAGCCAAGTTTACATTCCGTGTATTAGTGATACCTTATGATGTTTCTTTTTCTGTGTGACTTATTTCACTTAGAATCATCGTACCTGAATCCACTCATTATGCTGCTACTGGCCTGATGACATAGATTTCATTGCTGAGTGATATTGCATTGTACGTAAGTACCACAACTTCTTTATCCATTTTTCGCTTTCTGCGATATTGAACTTGTACCGTAAACGAGGTTCTTGTAAACAGAGCCGTCCCAAACTTTGGGGTGGCTGTGTCTTTTTGATTTTAATTTCCCTAAGCTATAGGACCATAAGTGGAAGTGCCCTAGGCTCTCTTGCTTTGTTTTTTAGATGTTTCAGGAAACACCATACACTTCTCCAGAGTGGCTGTTGGCAATTTACATCCCGCCCATCAGCATAACAAGGCTCCCAGTTCTCCATGGCCTGTCCTGCCTTTCTGGATTTTACACTTTTTTCAGATGGCCCTTTTGACCGGGGGGCAGTGAGACTTCATTGTAGTGCAGATTTCCTTTGCAAGCTTGCTTGGTTGGCCAAAAAGGGCGTATGCGTTTTTTCCTGAATATATTCAGGAAAAAACGCATACGCCCTTTTTGGCCAAGTGCATCATTGTGGACGTTCTGCCTCTTTTCCTATGCTTTACATGCAATTCCAGTCTACCTCCTGAAATTGGTTTCCTGCAATTCTGCCCCGCTTTCAAGTCCTCTTGGCAGCCTTACTTCAATGTATTTTTGGACGATAGCTGTCATTTATAACTCTGCAGGTTTGTGAATAACAGTGACCCTGAGCTCCTTTCTTCAACTCGCTTTCTTGTGAGCTGGCCGCAACACCGCAGGATTGCTTCAGGCCCTAGTGTGGTTCCGGCATGGCTCGCTGAGCCTTTGGTTATTCCCTCTTCCTGGTGGGAAATGAGAGTTAAATTTGCCCGTCCAGACACCTCCAGCTAGTCTCTCATTGGTTCTCCCTATTCCTGTTCATTTTCCGCAGAAATTGCAAACTGGGCCAAACAGGAGGTTAAAGGCACTGACTCTCCAAGTGGGGAGAGTGTTAGTAAAGCGTCTGGAATGTTGCACCCGAGTACCAGGGGACGAAAACTGAGACACATTTGAACACGTTTCCCGATCACACGGTGGATCATACTCTGGGTTCCACATGCATGTTTTAGCTGAAGGAAGAATCCCTTAAACCTGGAGAGTTGAGAACCATGGAATGGGTACCATGCAATATGACTTCAAAGGGTCTGCATTTGCTCACCGAACCTAACCAATCCTATCACTGCTGCGTTTATGCCGCTGTACACACGCTGGATTCTCTTTCGGAGACATATAAATCCATAGGTTTTAAGATTCTTACTAGTCAGGTATATTCTTAGGCGTTTAATATGGGGTGTTGAGTCCAATTCGTTGAGCAAGCAGTAGCTCTTGTCTATTACATATTTGGCTTATGGAAAGGTATCTGTGCTAATTTCAATCTCTGGTTTTATGCAGCACCCCAACTCACCTTTCCCCTTAAGCAAGCATAAGTTGGTTTTCTACATTTGAGGCCCTATTCTGTTTTGTAATTCAGTTCCTGTGTAGCCAAGTTTACATTCCGTGTATTAGTGATACCTTATGATGTTTCTTTTTCTGTGTGACTTATTTCACTTAGAATCATCGTACCTGAATCCACTCATTATGCTGCTACTGGCCTGATGACATAGATTTCATTGCTGAGTGATATTGCATTGTACGTAAGTACCACAACTTCTTTATCCATTTTTCACTTTCTGCGATATTGAACTTGTACCGTATATGAGGTTCTTGTAAACAGAGCCGTCCCAAACTTTGGGGTGGCTGTGTCTTTTTGATTTTAATTTCCCTAAGCTATAGGACCATAAGTGGAAGTGCCCTAGGCTCTCTTGCTTTGTTTTTTAGATGTTTCAGGAAACACCATACACTTCTCCAGAGTGGCTGTTGGCAATTTACATCCCGCCCATCAGCATAACAAGGCTCCCAGTTCTCCATGGCCTGTCCTGCCTTTCTGGATTTTACACTTTTTTCAGATGGCCCTTTTGACCGGGGGGCAGTGAGACTTCATTGTAGTGCAGATTTCCTTTGCAAGCTTGCTTGGTTGGCCAAAAAGGGCGTATGCGTTTTTTCCTGAATATATTCAGGAAAAAACGCATACGCCCTTTTTGGCCAAGTGCATCATTGTGGACGTTCTGCCTCTTTTCCTATGCTTTACATGCAATTCCAGTCTACCTCCTGAAATCGGTTTCCTGCAATTCTGCCCCGCTTTCAAGTCCTCTTGGCAGCCTTACTTCAATATATTTTTGGACGATAGCTGTCATTTATAACTCTGCAGGTTTGTGAATGACAGTGCCCCTGAGCTCCTTTCTTCAACTCGCTTTCTTGTGAGCTGGCCGCAACACCGCAGGATTGCTTCAGGCCCTAGTGTGGTTCCGGCATGGCTCGCTGAGCCTTTGGTTATTCCCTCTTCCTGGTGGGAAATGAGAGTTAAATTTGCCCGTCCAGACACCTCCAGCTAGTCTCTCATTGGTTCTCCCTATTCCTGTTCATTTTCCGCAGAAATTGCAAACTGGGCCAAACAGGAGGTTAAAGGCACTGACTCTCCAAGTGGGGAGAGTGTTAGTAAAGCGTCTGGAATGTTGCACCCGAGTACCAGGGGACGAAAACTGAGACACATTTGAACACGTTTCCCGATCACACGGTGGATCATACTCTGGGTTCCACATGCATGTTTTAGCTGAAGGAAGAATCCCTTAAACCTGGAGAGTTGAGAACCATGGAATGGGTACCATGCAATATGACTTCAAAGGGTCTGCATTTGCTCACCGAACCTAACCAATCCTATCACTGCTGCGTTTATGCCACTGTACACACGCTGGATTCTCTTTCGGAGACATATAAATCCATAGGTTTTAAGATTCTTACTAGTCAGGTATATTCTTAGGCGTTTAATATGGGGTGTTGAGTCCACTTCGTTGAGCAAGCAGTAGCTCTTGTCTATTACATATTTGGCTTATGGAAAGGTATCTGTGCTAATTTCAATCTCTGGTTTTATGCAGCACCCCAACTCACCTTTCCCCTTAAGCAAGCATAAGTTGGTTTTCTACATTTGAGGCCCTATTCTGTTTTGTAATTCAGTTCCTGTGTAGCCAAGTTTACATTCCGTGTATTAGTGATACCTTATGATGTTTCTTTTTCTGTGTGACTTATTTCACTTAGAATCATCGTACCTGAATCCACTCATTATGCTGCTACTGGCCTGATGACATAGATTTCATTGCTGAGTGATATTGCATTGTACGTAAGTACCACAACTTCTTTATCCATTTTTCGCTTTCTGCGATATTGAACTTGTACCATAAACGAGGTTCTTGTAAACAGAGCCGTCCCAAACTTTGGGGTGGCTGTGTCTTTTTGATTTTAATTTCCCTAAGCTATAGGACCATAAGTGGAAGTGCCCTAGGCTCTCTTGCTTTGTTTTTTAGATGTTTCAGGAAACACCATACACTTCTCCAGAGTGGCTGTTGGCAATTTACATCCCGCCCATCAGCATAACAAGGCTCCCAGTTCTCCATGGCCTGTCCTGCCTTTCTGGATTTTACACTTTTTTCAGATGGCCCTTTTGACCGGGGGGCAGTGAGACTTCATTGTAGTGCAGATTTCCTTTGCAAGCTTGCTTGGTTGGCCAAAAAGGGCGTATGCGTTTTTTCCTGAATATATTCAGGAAAAAACGCATACGCCCTTTTTGGCCAAGTGCATCATTGTGGACGTTCTGCCTCTTTTCCTATGCTTTACATGCAATTCCAGTCTACCTCCTGAAATCGGTTTCCTGCAATTCTGCCCCGCTTTCAAGTCCTCTTGGCAGCCTTACTTCAATATATTTTTGGACGATAGCTGTCATTTATAACTCTGCAGGTTTGTGAATTACAGTGCCCCTGAGCTCCTTTCTTCAACTCGCTTTCTTGTGAGCTGGCCGCAACACCGCAGGATTGCTTCAGGCCCTAGTGTGGTTCCGGCATGGCTCGCTGAGCCTTTGGTTATTCCCTCTTCCTGGTGGGAAATGAGAGTTAAATTTGCCCGTCCAGACACCTCCAGCTAGTCTCTCATTGGTTCTCCCTATTCCTGTTCATTTTCCGCAGAAATTGCAAACTGGGCCAAACAGGAGGTTAAAGGCACTGACTCTCCAAGTGGGGAGAGTGTTAGTAAAGCGTCTGGAATGTTGCACCCGAGTACCAGGGGACGAAAACTGAGACACATTTGAACACGTTTCCCGATCACACGGTGGATCATACTCTGGGTTCCACATGCATGTTTTAGCTGAAGGAAGAATCCCTTAAACCTGGAGAGTTGAGAACCATGGAATGGGTACCATGCAATATGACTTCAAAGGGTCTGCATTTGCTCACCGAACCTAACCAATCCTATCACTGCTGCGTTTATGCCGCTGTACACACGCTGGATTCTCTTTCGGAGACATATAAATCCATAGGTTTTAAGATTCTTACTAGTCAGGTATATTCTTAGGCGTTTAATATGAGGTGTTGAGTCCACTTCGTTGAGCAAGCAGTAGCTCTTGTCTATTACATATTTGGCTTATGGAAAGGTATCTGTGCTAATTTCAATCTCTGGTTTTATGCAGCACCCCAACTCACCTTTCCCCTTAAGCAAGCATAAGTTGGTTTTCTACATTTGAGGCCCTATTCTGTTTTGTAATTCAGTTCCTGTGTAGCCAAGTTTACATTCCGTGTATTAGTGATACCTTATGATGTTTCTTTTTCTGTGTGACTTATTTCACTTAGAATCATCGTACCTGAATCCACTCATTATGCTGCTACTGGCCTGATGACATAGATTTCATTGCTGAGTGATATTGCATTGTACGTAAGTACCACAAATTCTTTATCCATTTTTCGCTTTCTGCGATATTGAACTTGTACCGTAAACGAGGTTCTTGTAAACAGAGCCGTCCCAAACTTTGGGGTGGCTGTGTCTTTTTGATTTTAATTTCCCTAAGCTATAGGACCATAAGTGGAAGTGCCCTAGGCTCTCTTGCTTTGTTTTTTAGATGTTTCAGGAAACACCATACACTTCTCCAGAGTGGCTGTTGGCAATTTACATCCCGCCCATCAGCATAACAAGGCTCCCAGTTCTCCATGGCCTGTCCTGCCTTTCTGGATTTTACACTTTTTTCAGATGGCCCTTTTGACCGGGGGGCAGTGAGACTTCATTGTAGTGCAGATTTCCTTTGCAAGCTTGCTTGGTTGGCCAAAAAGGGCGTATGCGTTTTTTCCTGAATATATTCAGGAAAAAACGCATACGCCCTTTTTGGCCAAGTGCATCATTGTGGACGTTCTGCCTCTTTTCCTATGCTTTACATGCAATTCCAGTCTACCTCCTGAAATCGGTTTCCTGCAATTCTGCCCCGCTTTCAAGTCCTCTTGGCAGCCTTACTTCAATGTATTTTTGGACGATAGCTGTCATTTATAACTCTGCAGGATTGTGAATTACAGTGCCCCTGAGCTCCTTTCTTCAACTCGCTTTCTTGTGAGCTGGCCGCAACACCGCAGGATTGCTTCAGGCCCTAGTGTGGTTCCGGCATGGCTCGCTGAGCCTTTGGTTAATTCCTCTTCCTGGTGGGAAATGAGAGTTAAATTTGCCCGTCCAGACACCTCCAGCTAGTCTCTCATTGGTTCTCCCTATTCCTGTTCATTTTCCGCAGAAATTGCAAACTGGGCCAAACAGGAGGTTAAAGGCACTGACTCTCCAAGTGGGGAGAGTGTTAGTAAAGCGTCTGGAATGTTGCACCCGAGTACCAGGGGACGAAAACTGAGACACATTTGAACACGTTTCCCGATCACACGGTGGATCATACTCTGGGTTCCACATGCATGTTTTAGCTGAAGGAAGAATCCCTTAAACCTTGAGAGTTGAGAACCATGGAATGGGTACCATGCAATATGACTTCAAAGGGTCTGCATTTGCTCACCGAACCTAACCAATCCTATCACTGCTGCGTTTATGCCGCTGTACACACGCTGGATTCTCTTTTGGAGACATATAAATCCATAGGTTTTAAGATTCTTACTAGTCAGGTATATTCTTAGGCGTTTAATATGGGGTGTTGAGTCCACTTCGTTGAGCAAGCAGTAGCTCTTGTCTATTACATATTTGGCTTATGGAAAGGTATCTGTGCTAATTTCAATCTCTGGTTTTATGCAGCACCCCAACTCACCTTTCCCCTTAAGCAAGCATAAGTTGGTTTTCTACATTTGAGGCCATATTCTGTTTTGTAATTCAGTTCCTGTGTAGCCAAGTTTACATTCCTTGTATTAGTGATACCTTATGATGTTTCTTTTTCTGTGTGACTTATTTCACTTAGAATCATCGTACCTGAATCCACTCATTATGCTGCTACTGGCCTGATGACATAGATTTCATTGCTGAGTGATATTGCATTGTACGTAAGTACCACAAATTCTTTATCCATTTTTCGCTTTCTGCGATATTGAACTTGTACCGTAAACGAGGTTCTTGTAAACAGAGCCATCCCAAACTTTGGGGTGGCTGTGTCTTTTTGATTTTAATTTCCCTAAGCTATAGGACCATAAGTGGAAGTGCCCTAGGCTCTCTTGCTTTGTTTTTTAGATGTTTCAGGAAACACCATACACTTCTCCAGAGTGGCTGTTGGCAATTTACATCCCGCCCATCAGCATAACAAGGCTCCCAGTTCTCCATGGCCTGTCCTGCCTTTCTGGATTTTACACTTTTTTCAGATGGCCCTTTTGACCGGGGGGCAGTGAGACTTCATTGTAGTGCAGATTTCCTTTGCAAGCTTGCTTGGTTGGCCAAAAAGGGCGTATGCGTTTTTTCCTGAATATATTCAGGAAAAAACGCATACGCCCTTTTTGGCCAAGTGCATCATTGTGGACGTTCTGCCTCTTTTCCTATGCTTTACATGCAATTCCAGTCTACCTCCTGAAATCGGTTTCCTGCAATTCTGCCCCGCTTTCAAGTCCTCTTGGCAGCCTTACTTCAATATATTTTTGGACGATAGCTGTCATTTATAACTCTGCAGGTTTGTGAATTACAGTGCCCCTGAGCTCCTTTCTTCAACTCGCTTTCTTGTGAGCTGGCCGCAACACCGCAGGATTGCTTCAGGCCCTAGTGTGGTTCCGGCATGGCTCGCTGAGCCTTTGGTTATTCCCTCTTCCTGGTGGGAAATGAGAGTTAAATTTGCCCGTCCAGACACCTCCAGCTAGTCTCTCATTGGTTCTCCCTATTCCTGTTCATTTTCCACAGAAATTGCAAACTGGGCCAAACAGGAGGTTAAAGGCACTGACTCTCCAAGTGGGGAGAGTGCTAGTAAAGCGTCTGGAATGTTGCACCCGAGTACCAGGGGACGAAAACTGAGACACATTTGAACACGTTTCCCGATCACACGGTGGATCATACTCTGGGTTCCACATGCATGTTTTAGCTGAAGGAAGAATCCCTTAAACCTGGAGAGTTGAGAACCATGGAATGGGTACCATGCAATATGACTTCAAAGGGTCTGCATTTGCTCACCGAACCTAACCAATCCTATCACTGCTGCGTTTATGCCGCTGTACACACGCTGGATTCTCTTTCGGAGACATATAAATCCATAGGTTTTAAGATTCTTACTAGTCAGGTATATTCTTAGGCGTTTAATATGGGGTGTTGAGTCCACTTCGTTGAGCAAGCAGTAGCTCTTGTCTATTACATATTTGGCTTATGGAAAGGTATCTGTGCTAATTTCAATCTCTGGTTTTATGCAGCACCCCAACTCACCTTTCCCCTTAAGCAAGCATAAGTTGGTTTTCTACATTTGAGGCCCTATTCTGTTTTGTAATTCAGTTCCTGTGTAGCCAAGTTTACATTCCTTGTATTAGTGATACCTTATGATGTTTCTTTTTCTGTGTGACTTATTTCACTTAGAATCATCGTACCTGAATCCACTCATTATGCTGCTACTGGCCTGATGACATAGATTTCATTGCTGAGTGATATTGCATTGTACGTAAGTACCACAACTTCTTTATCCATTTTTCGCTTTCTGCGATATTGAACTTGTACCGTAAACGAGGTTCTTGTAAACAGAGCCGTCCCAAACTTTGGGGTGGCTGTGTCTTTTTGATTTTAATTTCCCTAAGCTATAGGACCATAAGTGGAAGTGCCCTAGGCTCTCTTGCTTTGTTTTTTAGATGTTTCAGGAAACACCATACACTTCTCCAGAGTGGCTGTTGGCAATTTACATCCCGCCCATCAGCATAACAAGGCTCCCAGTTCTCCATGGCCTGTCCTGCCTTTCTGGATTTTACACTTTTTTCAGATGGCCCTTTTGACCGGGGGGCAGTGAGACTTCATTGTAGTGCAGATTTCCTTTGCAAGCTTGCTTGGTTGGCCAAAAAGGGCGTATGCGTTTTTTCCTGAATATATTCAGGAAAAAACGCATACGCCCTTTTTGGCCAAGTGCATCATTGTGGACGTTCTGCCTCTTTTCCTATGCTTTACATGCAATTCCAGTCTACCTCCTGAAATCGGTTTCCTGCAATTCTGCCCCGCTTTCAAGTCCTCTTGGCAGCCTTACTTCAATGTATTTTTGGACGATAGCTGTCATTTATAACTCTGCAGGATTGTGAATTACAGTGCCCCTGAGCTCCTTTCTTCAACTCGCTTTCTTGTGAGCTGGCCGCAACACTGCAGGATTGCTTCAGGCCCTAGTGTGGTTCCGGCATGGCTCGCTGAGCCTTTGGTTAATTCCTCTTCCTGGTGGGAAATGAGAGTTAAATTTGCCCGTCCAGACACCTCCAGCTAGTCTCTCATTGGTTCTCCCTATTCCTGTTCATTTTCCGCAGAAATTGCAAACTGGGCCAAACAGGAGGTTAAAGGCACTGACTCTCCAAGTGGGGAGAGTGTTAGTAAAGCGTCTGGAATGTTGCACCCGAGTACCAGGGGACGAAAACTGAGACACATTTGAACACGTTTCCCGATCACACGGTGGATCATACTCTGGGTTCCACATGCATGTTTTAGCTGAAGGAAGAATCCCTTAAACCTGGAGAGTTGAGAACCATGGAATGGGTACCATGCAATATGACTTCAAAGGGTCTGCATTTGCTCACCGAACCTAACCAATCCTATCACTGCTACGTTTATGCCGCTGTACACACGCTGGATTCTCTTTTGGAGACATATAAATCCATAGGTTTTAAGATTCTTACTAGTCAGGTATATTCTTAGGCGTTTAATATGGGGTGTTGAGTCCACTTCGTTGAGCAAGCAGTAGCTCTTGTCTATTACATATTTGGCTTATGGAAAGGTATCTGTGCTAATTTCAATCTCTGGTTTTATGCAGCACCCCAACTCACCTTTCCCCTTAAGCAAGCATAAGTTGGTTTTCTACATTTGAGGCCCTATTCTGTTTTGTAATTCAGTTCCTGTGTAGCCAAGTTTACATTCCGTGTATTAGTGATACCTTATGATGTTTCTTTTTCTGTGTGACTTATTTCACTTAGAATCATCGTACCTGAATCCACTCATTATGCTGCTACTGGCCTGATGACATAGATTTCATTGCTGAGTGATATTGCATTGTACGTAAGTACCACAAATTCTTTATCCATTTTTCGCTTTCTGCGATATTGAACTTGTACCGTATATGAGGTTCTTGTAAACAGAGCCATCCCAAACTTTGGGGTGGCTGTGTCTTTTTGATTTTAATTTCCCTAAGCTATAGGACCATAAGTGGAAGTGCCCTAGGCTCTCTTGCTTTGTTTTTTAGATGTTTCAGGAAACACCATACACTTCTCCAGAGTGGCTGTTGGCAATTTACATCCCGCCCATCAGCATAACAAGGCTCCCAGTTCTCCATGGCCTGTCCTGCCTTTCTGGATTTTACACATTTTTCAGATGGCCCTTTTGACCGGGGGGCAGTGAGACTTCATTGTAGTGCAGATTTCCTTTGCAAGCTTGCTTGGTTGGCCAAAAAGGGCGTATGCGTTTTTTCCTGAATATATTCAGGAAAAAACGCATACGCCCTTTTTGGCCAAGTGCATCATTGTGGACGTTCTGCCTCTTTTCCTATGCTTTACATGCAATTCCAGTCTACCTCCTGAAATCGGTTTCCTGCAATTCTGCCCCGCTTTCAAGTCCTCTTGGCAGCCTTACTTCAATATATTTTTGGACGATAGCTGTCATTTATAACTCTGCAGGTTTGTGAATGACAGTGCCCCTGAGCTCCTTTCTTCAACTCGCTTTCTTGTGAGCTGGCCGCAACACCGCAGGATTGCTTCAGGCCCTAGTGTGGTTCCGGCATGGCTCGCTGAGCCTTTGGTTATTCCCTCTTCCTGGTGGGAAATGAGAGTTAAATTTGCCCGTCCAGACACCTCCAGCTAGTCTCTCATTGGTTCTCCCTATTCCTGTTCATTTTCCGCAGAAATTGCAAACTGGGCCAAACAGGAGGTTAAAGGCACTGACTCTCCAAGTGGGGAGAGTGTTAGTAAAGCGTCTGGAATGTTGCACCCGAGTACCAGGGGACGAAAACTGAGACACATTTGAACACGTTTCCCGATCACACGGTGGATCATACTCTGGGTTCCACATGCATGTTTTAGCTGAAGGAAGAATCCCTTAAACCTGGAGAGTTGAGAACCATGGAATGGGTACCATGCAATATGACTTCAAAGGGTCTGCATTTCCTCACCGAAACTAACCAATCCTATCACTGCTGCGTTTATGCCGCTGTACACACGCTTGATTCTCTTTCGGAGACATATAAATCCATAGGTTTTAAGATTCTTACTAGTCAGGTATATTCTTAGGCGTTTAATATGGGGTGTTGAGTCCACTTCGTTGAGCAAGCAGTAGCTCTTGTCTATTACATATTTGGCTTATGGAAAGGTATCTGTGCTAATTTCAATCTCTGGTTTTATGCAGCACCCCAACTCACCTTTCCCCTTAAGCAAGCATAAGTTGGTTTTCTACATTTGAGGCCCTATTCTGTTTTGTAATTCAGTTCCTGTGTAGCCAAGTTTACATTCCGTGTATTAGTGATACCTTATGATGTTTCTTTTTCTGTGTGACTTATTTCACTTAGAATCATCGTACCTGAATCCACTCATTATGCTGCTACTGGCCTGATGACATAGATTTCATTGCTGAGTGATATTGCATTGTACGTAAGTACCACAACTTCTTTATCCATTTTTCGCTTTCTGCGATATTGAACTTGTACCGTAAACGAGGTTCTTGTAAACAGAGCCGTCCCAAACTTTGGGGTGGCTGTGTCTTTTTGATTTTAATTTCCCTAAGCTATAGGACCATAAGTGGAAGTGCCCTAGGCTCTCTTGCTTTGTTTTTTAGATGTTTCAGGAAACACCATACACTTCTCCAGAGTGGCTGTTGGCAATTTACATCCCGCCCATCAGCATAACAAGGCTCCCAGTTCTCCATGGCCTGTCCTGCCTTTCTGGATTTTACACTTTTTTCAGATGGCCCTTTTGACCGGGGGGCAGTGAGACTTCATTGTAGTGCAGATTTCCTTTGCAAGCTTGCTTGGTTGGCCAAAAAGGGCGTATGCGTTTTTTCCTGAATATATTCAGGAAAAAACGCATACGCCCTTTTTGGCCAAGTGCATCATTGTGGACGTTCTGCCTCTTTTCCTATGCTTTACATGCAATTCCAGTCTACCTCCTGAAATCGGTTTCCTGCAATTCTGCCCCGCTTTCAAGTCCTCTTGGCAGCCTTACTTCAATATATTTTTGGACGATAGCTGTCATTTATAACTCTGCAGGTTTGTGAATTACAGTGCCCCTGAGCTCCTTTCTTCAACTCGCTTTCTTGTGAGCTGGCCGCAACACCGCAGGATTGCTTCAGGCCCTAGTGTGGTTCCGGCATGGCTCGCTGAGCCTTTGGTTATTCCCTCTTCCTGGTGGGAAATGAGAGTTAAATTTGCCCGTCCAGACACCTCCAGCTAGTCTCTCATTGGTTCTCCCTATTCCTGTTCATTTTCTGCAGAAATTGCAAACTGGGCCAAACAGGAGGTTAAAGGCACTGACTCTCCAAGTGGGGAGAGTGTTAGTAAAGCGTCTGGAATGTTGCACCCGAGTACCAGGGGACGAAAACTGAGACACATTTGAACACGTTTCCCGATCACACGGTGGATCATACTCTGGGTTCCACATGCATGTTTTAGCTGAAGGAAGAATCCCTTAAACCTGGAGAGTTGAGAACCATGGAATGGGTACCATGCAATATGACTTCAAAGGGTCTGCATTTGCTCACCGAACCTAACCAATCCTATCACTGCTGCGTTTATGCCGCTGTACACACGCTGGATTCTCTTTCGGAGACATATAAATCCATAGGTTTTAAGATTCTTACTAGTCAGGTATATTCTTAGGCGTTTAATATGGGGTGTTGAGTCCACTTCGTTGAGCAAGCAGTAGCTCTTGTCTATTACATATTTGGCTTATGGAAAGGTATCTGTGCTAATTTCAATCTCTGGTTTTATGCAGCACCCCAACTCACCTTTCCCCTTAAGCAAGCATAAGTTGGTTTTCTACATTTGAGGCCCTATTCTGTTTTGTAATTCAGTTCCTGTGTAGCCAAGTTTACATTCCGTGTATTAGTGATACCTTATGATGTTTCTTTTTCTGTGTGACTTATTTCACTTAGAATCATCGTACCTGAATCCACTCATTATGCTGCTACTGGCCTGATGACATAGATTTCATTGCTGAGTGATATTGCATTGTACGTAAGTACCACAACTTCTTTATCCATTTTTCGCTTTCTGCGATATTGAACTTGTACCGTAAACGAGGTTCTTGTAAACAGAGCCGTCCCAAACTTTGGGGTGGCTGTGTCTTTTTGATTTTAATTTCCCTAAGCTATAGGACCATAAGTGGAAGTGCCCTAGGCTCTCTTGCTTTGTTTTTTAGATGTTTCAGGAAACACCATACACTTCTCCAGAGTGGCTGTTGGCAATTTACATCCCGCCCATCAGCATAACAAGGCTCCCAGTTCTCCATGGCCTGTCCTGCCTTTCTGGATTTTACACTTTTTTCAGATGGCCCTTTTGACCGGGGGGCAGTGAGACTTCATTGTAGTGCAGATTTCCTTTGCAAGCTTGCTTGGTTGGCCAAAAAGGGCGTATGCGTTTTTTCCTGAATATATTCAGGAAAAAACGCATACGCCCTTTTTGGCCAAGTGCATCATTGTGGACGTTCTGCCTCTTTTCCTATGCTTTACATGCAATTCCAGTCTACCTCCTGAAATTGGTTTCCTGCAATTCTGCCCCGCTTTCAAGTCCTCTTGGCAGCCTTACTTCAATGTATTTTTGGACGATAGCTGTCATTTATAACTCTGCAGGTTTGTGAATAACAGTGACCCTGAGCTCCTTTCTTCAACTCGCTTTCTTGTGAGCTGGCCGCAACACCGCAGGATTGCTTCAGGCCCTAGTGTGGTTCCGGCATGGCTCGCTGAGCCTTTGGTTATTCCCTCTTCCTGGTGGGAAATGAGAGTTAAATTTGCCCGTCCAGACACCTCCAGCTAGTCTCTCATTGGTTCTCCCTATTCCTGTTCATTTTCCGCAGAAATTGCAAACTGGGCCAAACAGGAGGTTAAAGGCACTGACTCTCCAAGTGGGGAGAGTGTTAGTAAAGCGTCTGGAATGTTGCACCCGAGTACCAGGGGACGAAAACTGAGACACATTTGAACACGTTTCCCGATCACACGGTGGATCATACTCTGGGTTCCACATGCATGTTTTAGCTGAAGGAAGAATCCCTTAAACCTGGAGAGTTGAGAACCATGGAATGGGTACCATGCAATATGACTTCAAAGGGTCTGCATTTGCTCACCGAACCTAACCAATCCTATCACTGCTGCGTTTATGCCGCTGTACACACGCTGGATTCTCTTTCGGAGACATATAAATCCATAGGTTTTAAGATTCTTACTAGTCAGGTATATTCTTAGGCGTTTAATATGGGGTGTTGAGTCCAATTCGTTGAGCAAGCAGTAGCTCTTGTCTATTACATATTTGGCTTATGGAAAGGTATCTGTGCTAATTTCAATCTCTGGTTTTATGCAGCACCCCAACTCACCTTTCCCCTTAAGCAAGCATAAGTTGGTTTTCTACATTTGAGGCCCTATTCTGTTTTGTAATTCAGTTCCTGTGTAGCCAAGTTTACATTCCGTGTATTAGTGATACCTTATGATGTTTCTTTTTCTGTGTGACTTATTTCACTTAGAATCATCGTACCTGAATCCACTCATTATGCTGCTACTGGCCTGATGACATAGATTTCATTGCTGAGTGATATTGCATTGTACGTAAGTACCACAACTTCTTTATCCATTTTTCACTTTCTGCGATATTGAACTTGTACCATAAACGAGGTTCTTGTAAACAGAGCCGTCCCAAACTTTGGGGTGGCTGTGTCTTTTTGATTTTAATTTCCCTAAGCTATAGGACCATAAGTGGAAGTGCCCTAGGCTCTCTTGCTTTGTTTTTTAGATGTTTCAGGAAACACCATACACTTCTCCAGAGTGGCTGTTGGCAATTTACATCCCGCCCATCAGCATAACAAGGCTCCCAGTTCTCCATGGCCTGTCCTGCCTTTCTGGATTTTACACTTTTTTCAGATGGCCCTTTTGACCGGGGGGCAGTGAGACTTCATTGTAGTGCAGATTTCCTTTGCAAGCTTGCTTGGTTGGCCAAAAAGGGCGTATGCGTTTTTTCCTGAATATATTCAGGAAAAAACGCATACGCCCTTTTTGGCCAAGTGCATCATTGTGGACGTTCTGCCTCTTTTCCTATGCTTTACATGCAATTCCAGTCTACCTCCTGAAATCGGTTTCCTGCAATTCTGCCCCGCTTTCAAGTCCTCTTGGCAGCCTTACTTCAATATATTTTTGGACGATAGCTGTCATTTATAACTCTGCAGGTTTGTGAATTACAGTGCCCCTGAGCTCCTTTCTTCAACTCGCTTTCTTGTGAGCTGGCCGCAACACCGCAGGATTGCTTCAGGCCCTAGTGTGGTTCCGGCATGGCTCGCTGAGCCTTTGGTTATTCCCTCTTCCTGGTGGGAAATGAGAGTTAAATTTTCCCGTCCAGACACCTCCAGCTAGTCTCTCATTGGTTCTCCCTATTCCTGTTCATTTTCCGCAGAAATTGCAAACTGGGCCAAACAGGAGGTTAAAGGCACTGACTCTCCAAGTGGGGAGAGTGTTAGTAAAGCGTCTGGAATGTTGCACCCGAGTACCAGGGGACGAAAACTGAGACACATTTGAACACGTTTCCCGATCACACGGTGGATCATACTCTGGGTTCCACATGCATGTTTTAGCTGAAGGAAGAATCCCTTAAACCTGGAGAGTTGAGAACCATGGAATGGGTACCATGCAATATGACTTCAAAGGGTCTGCATTTGCTCACCGAACCTAACCAATCCTATCACTGCTGCGTTTATGCCACTGTACACACGCTGGATTCTCTTTCGGAGACATATAAATCCATAGGTTTTAAGATTCTTACTAGTCAGGTATATTCTTAGGCGTTTAATATGGGGTGTTGAGTCCACTTCGTTGAGCAAGCAGTAGCTCTTGTCTATTACATATTTGGCTTATGGAAAGGTATCTGTGCTAATTTCAATCTCTGGTTTTATGCAGCACCCCAACTCACCTTTCCCCTTAAGCAAGCATAAGTTGGTTTTCTACATTTGAGGCCCTATTCTGTTTTGTAATTCAGTTCCTGTGTAGCCAAGTTTACATTCCGTGTATTAGTGATACCTTATGATGTTTCTTTTTCTGTGTGACTTATTTCACTTAGAATCATCGTACCTGAATCCACTCATTATGCTGCTACTGGCCTGATGACATAGATTTCATTGCTGAGTGATATTGCATTGTACGTAAGTACCACAACTTCTTTATCCATTTTTCGCTTTCTGCGATATTGAACTTGTACCATAAACGAGGTTCTTGTAAACAGAGCCGTCCCAAACTTTGGGGTGGCTGTGTCTTTTTGATTTTAATTTCCCTAAGCTATAGGACCATAAGTGGAAGTGCCCTAGGCTCTCTTGCTTTGTTTTTTAGATGTTTCAGGAAACACCATACACTTCTCCAGAGTGGCTGTTGGCAATTTACATCCCGCCCATCAGCATAACAAGGCTCCCAGTTCTCCATGGCCTGTCCTGCCTTTCTGGATTTTACACTTTTTTCAGATGGCCCTTTTGACCGGGGGGCAGTGAGACTTCATTGTAGTGCAGATTTCCTTTGCAAGCTTGCTTGGTTGGCCAAAAAGGGCGTATGCGTTTTTTCCTGAATATATTCAGGAAAAAACGCATACGCCCTTTTTGGCCAAGTGCATCATTGTGGACGTTCTGCCTCTTTTCCTATGCTTTACATGCAATTCCAGTCTACCTCCTGAAATCGGTTTCCTGCAATTCTGCCCCGCTTTCAAGTCCTCTTGGCAGCCTTACTTCAATATATTTTTGGACGATAGCTGTCATTTATAACTCTGCAGGTTTGTGAATTACAGTGCCCCTGAGCTCCTTTCTTCAACTCGCTTTCTTGTGAGCTGGCCGCAACACCGCAGGATTGCTTCAGGCCCTAGTGTGGTTCCGGCATGGCTCGCTGAGCCTTTGGTTATTCCCTCTTCCTGGTGGGAAATGAGAGTTAAATTTGCCCGTCCAGACACCTCCAGCTAGTCTCTCATTGGTTCTCCCTATTCCTGTTCATTTTCCGCAGAAATTGCAAACTGGGCCAAACAGGAGGTTAAAGGCACTGACTCTCCAAGTGGGGAGAGTGTTAGTAAAGCGTCTGGAATGTTGCACCCGAGTACCAGGGGACGAAAACTGAGACACATTTGAACACGTTTCCCGATCACACGGTGGATCATACTCTGGGTTCCACATGCATGTTTTAGCTGAAGGAAGAATCCCTTAAACCTGGAGAGTTGAGAACCATGGAATGGGTACCATGCAATATGACTTCAAAGGGTCTGCATTTGCTCACCGAACCTAACCAATCCTATCACTGCTGCGTTTATGCCGCTGTACACACGCTGGATTCTCTTTCGGAGACATATAAATCCATAGGTTTTAAGATTCTTACTAGTCAGGTATATTCTTAGGCGTTTAATATGAGGTGTTGAGTCCACTTCGTTGAGCAAGCAGTAGCTCTTGTCTATTACATATTTGGCTTATGGAAAGGTATCTGTGCTAATTTCAATCTCTGGTTTTATGCAGCACCCCAACTCACCTTTCCCCTTAAGCAAGCATAAGTTGGTTTTCTACATTTGAGGCCCTATTCTGTTTTGTAATTCAGTTCCTGTGTAGCCAAGTTTACATTCCGTGTATTAGTGATACCTTATGATGTTTCTTTTTCTGTGTGACTTATTTCACTTAGAATCATCATACCTGAATCCACTCATTATGCTGCTACTGGCCTGATGACATAGATTTCATTGCTGAGTGATATTGCATTGTACGTAAGTACCACAAATTCTTTATCCATTTTTCGCTTTCTGCGATATTGAACTTGTACCGTAAACGAGGTTCTTGTAAACAGAGCCGTCCCAAACTTTGGGGTGGCTGTGTCTTTTTGATTTTAATTTCCCTAAGCTATAGGACCATAAGTGGAAGTGCCCTAGGCTCTCTTGCTTTGTTTTTTAGATGTTTCAGGAAACACCATACACTTCTCCAGAGTGGCTGTTGGCAATTTACATCCCGCCCATCAGCATAACAAGGCTCCCAGTTCTCCATGGCCTGTCCTGCCTTTCTGGATTTTACACTTTTTTCAGATGGCCCTTTTGACCGGGGGGCAGTGAGACTTCATTGTAGTGCAGATTTCCTTTGCAAGCTTGCTTGGTTGGCCAAAAAGGGCGTATGCGTTTTTTCCTGAATATATTCAGGAAAAAACGCATACGCCCTTTTTGGCCAAGTGCATCATTGTGGACGTTCTGCCTCTTTTCCTATGCTTTACATGCAATTCCAGTCTACCTCCTGAAATCGGTTTCCTGCAATTCTGCCCCGCTTTCAAGTCCTCTTGGCAGCCTTACTTCAATGTATTTTTGGACGATAGCTGTCATTTATAACTCTGCAGGATTGTGAATTACAGTGCCCCTGAGCTCCTTTCTTCAACTCGCTTTCTTGTGAGCTGGCCGCAACACTGCAGGATTGCTTCAGGCCCTAGTGTGGTTCCGGCATGGCTCGCTGAGCCTTTGGTTAATTCCTCTTCCTGGTGGGAAATGAGAGTTAAATTTGCCCGTCCAGACACCTCCAGCTAGTCTCTCATTGGTTCTCCCTATTCCTGTTCATTTTCCGCAGAAATTGCAAACTGGGCCAAACAGGAGGTTAAAGGCACTGACTCTCCAAGTGGGGAGAGTGTTAGTAAAGCGTCTGGAATGTTGCACCCGAGTACCAGGGGACGAAAACTGAGACACATTTGAACACGTTTCCCGATCACACGGTGGATCATACTCTGGGTTCCACATGCATGTTTTAGCTGAAGGAAGAATCCCTTAAACCTTGAGAGTTGAGAACCATGGAATGGGTACCATGCAATATGACTTCAAAGGGTCTGCATTTGCTCACCGAACCTAACCAATCCTATCACTGCTGCGTTTATGCCGCTGTACACACGCTGGATTCTCTTTTGGAGACATATAAATCCATAGGTTTTAAGATTCTTACTAGTCAGGTATATTCTTAGGCGTTTAATATGGGGTGTTGAGTCCACTTCGTTGAGCAAGCAGTAGCTCTTGTCTATTACATATTTGGCTTATGGAAAGGTATCTGTGCTAATTTCAATCTCTGGTTTTATGCAGCACCCCAACTCACCTTTCCCCTTAAGCAAGCATAAGTTGGTTTTCTACATTTGAGGCCATATTCTGTTTTGTAATTCAGTTCCTGTGTAGCCAAGTTTACATTCCTTGTATTAGTGATACCTTATGATGTTTCTTTTTCTGTGTGACTTATTTCACTTAGAATCATCGTACCTGAATCCACTCATTATGCTGCTACTGGCCTGATGACATAGATTTCATTGCTGAGTGATATTGCATTGTACGTAAGTACCACAAATTCTTTATCCATTTTTCGCTTTCTGCGATATTGAACTTGTACCGTAAACGAGGTTCTTGTAAACAGAGCCATCCCAAACTTTGGGGTGGCTGTGTCTTTTTGATTTTAATTTCCCTAAGCTATAGGACCATAAGTGGAAGTGCCCTAGGCTCTCTTGCTTTGTTTTTTAGATGTTTCAGGAAACACCATACACTTCTCCAGAGTGGCTGTTGGCAATTTACATCCCGCCCATCAGCATAACAAGGCTCCCAGTTCTCCATGGCCTGTCCTGCCTTTCTGGATTTTACACTTTTTTCAGATGGCCCTTTTGACCGGGGGGCAGTGAGACTTCATTGTAGTGCAGATTTCCTTTGCAAGCTTGCTTGGTTGGCCAAAAAGGGCGTATGCGTTTTTTCCTGAATATATTCAGGAAAAAACGCATACGCCCTTTTTGGCCAAGTGCATCATTGTGGACGTTCTGCCTCTTTTCCTATGCTTTACATGCAATTCCAGTCTACCTCCTGAAATCGGTTTCCTGCAATTCTGCCCCGCTTTCAAGTCCTCTTGGCAGCCTTACTTCAATATATTTTTGGACGATAGCTGTCATTTATAACTCTGCAGGTTTGTGAATTACAGTGCCCCTGAGCTCCTTTCTTCAACTCGCTTTCTTGTGAGCTGGCCGCAACACCGCAGGATTGCTTCAGGCCCTAGTGTGGTTCCGGCATGGCTCGCTGAGCCTTTGGTTATTCCCTCTTCCTGGTGGGAAATGAGAGTTAAATTTGCCCGTCCAGACACCTCCAGCTAGTCTCTCATTGGTTCTCCCTATTCCTGTTCATTTTCCACAGAAATTGCAAACTGGGCCAAACAGGAGGTTAAAGGCACTGACTCTCCAAGTGGGGAGAGTGCTAGTAAAGCGTCTGGAATGTTGCACCCGAGTACCAGGGGACGAAAACTGAGACACATTTGAACACGTTTCCCGATCACACGGTGGATCATACTCTGGGTTCCACATGCATGTTTTAGCTGAAGGAAGAATCCCTTAAACCTGGAGAGTTGAGAACCATGGAATGGGTACCATGCAATATGACTTCAAAGGGTCTGCATTTGCTCACCGAACCTAACCAATCCTATCACTGCTGCGTTTATGCCGCTGTACACACGCTGGATTCTCTTTCGGAGACATATAAATCCATAGGTTTTAAGATTCTTACTAGTCAGGTATATTCTTAGGCGTTTAATATGGGGTGTTGAGTCCACTTCGTTGAGCAAGCAGTAGCTCTTGTCTATTACATATTTGGCTTATGGAAAGGTATCTGTGCTAATTTCAATCTCTGGTTTTATGCAGCACCCCAACTCACCTTTCCCCTTAAGCAAGCATAAGTTGGTTTTCTACATTTGAGGCCCTATTCTGTTTTGTAATTCAGTTCCTGTGTAGCCAAGTTTACATTCCTTGTATTAGTGATACCTTATGATGTTTCTTTTTCTGTGTGACTTATTTCACTTAGAATCATCGTACCTGAATCCACTCATTATGCTGCTACTGGCCTGATGACATAGATTTCATTGCTGAGTGATATTGCATTGTACGTAAGTACCACAACTTCTTTATCCATTTTTCGCTTTCTGCGATATTGAACTTGTACCGTAAACGAGGTTCTTGTAAACAGAGCCGTCCCAAACTTTGGGGTGGCTGTGTCTTTTTGATTTTAATTTCCCTAAGCTATAGGACCATAAGTGGAAGTGCCCTAGGCTCTCTTGCTTTGTTTTTTAGATGTTTCAGGAAACACCATACACTTCTCCAGAGTGGCTGTTGGCAATTTACATCCCGCCCATCAGCATAACAAGGCTCCCAGTTCTCCATGGCCTGTCCTGCCTTTCTGGATTTTACACTTTTTTCAGATGGCCCTTTTGACCGGGGGGCAGTGAGACTTCATTGTAGTGCAGATTTCCTTTGCAAGCTTGCTTGGTTGGCCAAAAAGGGCGTATGCGTTTTTTCCTGAATATATTCAGGAAAAAACGCATACGCCCTTTTTGGCCAAGTGCATCATTGTGGACGTTCTGCCTCTTTTCCTATGCTTTACATGCAATTCCAGTCTACCTCCTGAAATCGGTTTCCTGCAATTCTGCCCCGCTTTCAAGTCCTCTTGGCAGCCTTACTTCAATGTATTTTTGGACGATAGCTGTCATTTATAACTCTGCAGGATTGTGAATTACAGTGCCCCTGAGCTCCTTTCTTCAACTCGCTTTCTTGTGAGCTGGCCGCAACACTGCAGGATTGCTTCAGGCCCTAGTGTGGTTCCGGCATGGCTCGCTGAGCCTTTGGTTAATTCCTCTTCCTGGTGGGAAATGAGAGTTAAATTTGCCCGTCCAGACACCTCCAGCTAGTCTCTCATTGGTTCTCCCTATTCCTGTTCATTTTCCGCAGAAATTGCAAACTGGGCCAAACAGGAGGTTAAAGGCACTGACTCTCCAAGTGGGGAGAGTGTTAGTAAAGCGTCTGGAATGTTGCACCCGAGTACCAGGGGACGAAAACTGAGACACATTTGAACACGTTTCCCGATCACACGGTGGATCATACTCTGGGTTCCACATGCATGTTTTAGCTGAAGGAAGAATCCCTTAAACCTGGAGAGTTGAGAACCATGGAATGGGTACCATGCAATATGACTTCAAAGGGTCTGCATTTGCTCACCGAACCTAACCAATCCTATCACTGCTGCGTTTATGCCGCTGTACACACGCTGGATTCTCTTTTGGAGACATATAAATCCATAGGTTTTAAGATTCTTACTAGTCAGGTATATTCTTAGGCGTTTAATATGGGGTGTTGAGTCCACTTCGTTGAGCAAGCAGTAGCTCTTGTCTATTACATATTTGGCTTATGGAAAGGTATCTGTGCTAATTTCAATCTCTGGTTTTATGCAGCACCCCAACTCACCTTTCCCCTTAAGCAAGCATAAGTTGGTTTTCTACATTTGAGGCCCTATTCTGTTTTGTAATTCAGTTCCTGTGTAGCCAAGTTTACATTCCGTGTATTAGTGATACCTTATGATGTTTCTTTTTCTGTGTGACTTATTTCACTTAGAATCATCGTACCTGAATCCACTCATTATGCTGCTACTGGCCTGATGACATAGATTTCATTGCTGAGTGATATTGCATTGTACGTAAGTACCACAAATTCTTTATCCATTTTTCGCTTTCTGCGATATTGAACTTGTACCGTATATGAGGTTCTTGTAAACAGAGCCATCCCAAACTTTGGGGTGGCTGTGTCTTTTTGATTTTAATTTCCCTAAGCTATAGGACCATAAGTGGAAGTGCCCTAGGCTCTCTTGCTTTGTTTTTTAGATGTTTCAGGAAACACCATACACTTCTCCAGAGTGGCTGTTGGCAATTTACATCCCGCCCATCAGCATAACAAGGCTCCCAGTTCTCCATGGCCTGTCCTGCCTTTCTGGATTTTACACATTTTTCAGATGGCCCTTTTGACCGGGGGGCAGTGAGACTTCATTGTAGTGCAGATTTCCTTTGCAAGCTTGCTTGGTTGGCCAAAAAGGGCGTATGCGTTTTTTCCTGAATATATTCAGGAAAAAACGCATACGCCCTTTTTGGCCAAGTGCATCATTGTGGACGTTCTGCCTCTTTTCCTATGCTTTACATGCAATTCCAGTCTACCTCCTGAAATCGGTTTCCTGCAATTCTGCCCCGCTTTCAAGTCCTCTTGGCAGCCTTACTTCAATATATTTTTGGACGATAGCTGTCATTTATAACTCTGCAGGTTTGTGAATGACAGTGCCCCTGAGCTCCTTTCTTCAACTCGCTTTCTTGTGAGCTGGCCGCAACACCGCAGGATTGCTTCAGGCCCTAGTGTGGTTCCGGCATGGCTCGCTGAGCCTTTGGTTATTCCCTCTTCCTGGTGGGAAATGAGAGTTAAATTTGCCCGTCCAGACACCTCCAGCTAGTCTCTCATTGGTTCTCCCTATTCCTGTTCATTTTCCGCAGAAATTGCAAACTGGGCCAAACAGGAGGTTAAAGGCACTGACTCTCCAAGTGGGGAGAGTGTTAGTAAAGCGTCTGGAATGTTGCACCCGAGTACCAGGGGCCGAAAACTGAGACACATTTGAACACGTTTCCCGATCACACGGTGGATCATACTCTGGGTTCCACATGCATGTTTTAGCTGAAGGAAGAATCCCTTAAACCTGGAGAGTTGAGAACCATGGAATGGGTACCATGCAATATGACTTCAAAGGGTCTGCATTTCCTCACCGAAACTAACCAATCCTATCACTGCTGCGTTTATGCCGCTGTACACACGCTTGATTCTCTTTCGGAGACATATAAATCCATAGGTTTTAAGATTCTTACTAGTCAGGTATATTCTTAGGCGTTTAATATGGGGTGTTGAGTCCACTTCGTTGAGCAAGCAGTAGCTCTTGTCTATTACATATTTGGCTTATGGAAAGGTATCTGTGCTAATTTCAATCTCTGGTTTTATGCAGCACCCCAACTCACCTTTCCCCTTAAGCAAGCATAAGTTGGTTTTCTACATTTGAGGCCCTATTCTGTTTTGTAATTCAGTTCCTGTGTAGCCAAGTTTACATTCCGTGTATTAGTGATACCTTATGATGTTTCTTTTTCTGTGTGACTTATTTCACTTAGAATCATCGTACCTGAATCCACTCATTATGCTGCTACTGGCCTGATGACATAGATTTCATTGCTGAGTGATATTGCATTGTACGTAAGTACCACAACTTCTTTATCCATTTTTCGCTTTCTGCGATATTAAACTTGTACCATAAACGAGGTTCTTGTAAACAGAGCTGTCCCAAACTTTGGGGTGGCTGTGTCTTTTTGATTTTAATTTCCCTAAGCTATAGGACCATAAGTGGAAGTGCCCTAGGCTCTCTTGCTTTGTTTTTTAGATGTTTCAGGAAACACCATACACTTCTCCAGAGTGGCTGTTGGCAATTTACATCCCGCCCATCAGCATAACAAGGCTCCCAGTTCTCCATGGCCTGTCCTGCCTTTCTGGATTTTACACTTTTTTCAGATGGCCCTTTTGACCGGGGGGCAGTGAGACTTCATTGTAGTGCAGATTTCCTTTGCAAGCTTGCTTGGTTGGCCAAAAAGGGCGTATGCGTTTTTTCCTGAATATATTCAGGAAAAAACGCATACGCCCTTTTTGGCCAAGTGCATCATTGTGGACGTTCTGCCTCTTTTCCTATGCTTTACATGCAATTCCAGTCTACCTCCTGAACTCGGTTTCCTGCAATTCTGCCCCGCTTTCAAGTCCTCTTGGCAGCCTTACTTCAATATATTTTTGGACGATAGCTGTCATTTATAACTCTGCAGGTTTGTGAATTACAGTGCCCCTGAGCTCCTTTCTTCAACTCGCTTTCTTGTGAGCTGGCCGCAACACCGCAGGATTGCTTCAGGCCCTAGTGTGGTTCCGGCATGGCTCGCTGAGCCTTTGGTTATTCCCTCTTCCTGGTGGGAAATGAGAGTTAAATTTGCCCGTCCAGACACCTCCAGCTAGTCTCTCATTGGTTCTCCCTATTCCTGTTCATTTTCCGCAGAAATTGCAAACTGGGCCAAACAGGAGGTTAAAGGCACTGACTCTCCAAGTGGGGAGAGTGTTAGTAAAGCGTCTGGAATGTTGCACCCGAGTACCAGGGGACGAAAACTGAGACACATTTGAACACGTTTCCCGATCACACGGTGGATCATACTCTGGGTTCCACATGCATGTTTTAGCTGAAGGAAGAATCCCTTAAACCTGGAGAGCTGAGAACCATGGAATGGGTACCATGCAATATGACTTCAAAGGGTCTGCATTTGCTCACCGAACCTAACCAATCCTATCACTGCTGCGTTTATGCCGCTGTACACACGCTGGATTCTCTTTCGGAGACATATAAATCCATAGGTTTTAAGATTCTTACTAGTCAGGTATATTCTTAGGCGTTTAATATGGGGTGTTGAGTCCACTTCGTTGAGCAAGCAGTAGCTCTTGTCTATTACATATTTGGCTTATGGAAAGGTATCTGTGCTAATTTCAATCTCTGGTTTTATGCAGCACCCCAACTCACCTTTCCCCTTAAGCAAGCATAAGTTGGTTTTCTACATTTGAGGCCCTATTCTGTTTTGTAATTCAGTTCCTGTGTAGCCAAGTTTACATTCCGTGTATTAGTGATACCTTATGATGTTTCTTTTTCTGTGTGACTTATTTCACTTAGAATCATCGTACCTGAATCCACTCATTATGCTGCTACTGGCCTGATGACATAGATTTCATTGCTGAGTGATATTGCATTGTACGTAAGTACCACAACTTCTTTATCCATTTTTCGCTTTCTGCGATATTGAACTTGTACCGTAAACGAGGTTCTTGTAAACAGAGCCGTCCCAAACTTTGGGGTGGCTGTGTCTTTTTGATTTTAATTTCCCTAAGCTATAGGACCATAAGTGGAAGTGCCCTAGGCTCTCTTGCTTTGTTTTTTAGATGTTTCAGGAAACACCATACACTTCTCCAGAGTGGCTGTTGGCAATTTACATCCCGCCCATCAGCATAACAAGGCTCCCAGTTCTCCATGGCCTGTCCTGCCTTTCTGGATTTTACACTTTTTTCAGATGGCCCTTTTGACCGGGGGGCAGTGAGACTTCATTGTAGTGCAGATTTCCTTTGCAAGCTTGCTTGGTTGGCCAAAAAGGGCGTATGCGTTTTTTCCTGAATATATTCAGGAAAAAACGCATACGCCCTTTTTGGCCAAGTGCATCATTGTGGACGTTCTGCCTCTTTTCCTATGCTTTACATGCAATTCCAGTCTACCTCCTGAAATCGGTTTCCTGCAATTCTGCCCCGCTTTCAAGTCCTCTTGGCAGCCTTACTTCAATGTATTTTTGGACGATAGCTGTCATTTATAACTCTGCAGGATTGTGAATTACAGTGCCCCTGAGCTCCTTTCTTCAACTCGCTTTCTTGTGAGCTGGCCGCAACACTGCAGGATTGCTTCAGGCCCTAGTGTGGTTCCGGCATGGCTCGCTGAGCCTTTGGTTAATTCCTCTTCCTGGTGGGAAATGAGAGTTAAATTTGCCCGTCCAGACACCTCCAGCTAGTCTCTCATTGGTTCTCCCTATTCCTGTTCATTTTCCGCAGAAATTGCAAACTGGGCCAAACAGGAGGTTAAAGGCACTGACTCTCCAAGTGGGGAGAGTGTTAGTAAAGCGTCTGGAATGTTGCACCCGAGTACCAGGGGACGAAAACTGAGACACATTTGAACACGTTTCCCGATCACACGGTGGATCATACTCTGGGTTCCACATGCATGTTTTAGCTGAAGGAAGAATCCCTTAAACCTGGAGAGTTGAGAACCATGGAATGGGTACCATGCAATATGACTTCAAAGGGTCTGCATTTGCTCACCGAACCTAACCAATCCTATCACTGCTGCGTTTATGCCGCTGTACACACGCTGGATTCTCTTTCGGAGACATATAAATCCATAGGTTTTAAGATTCTTACTAGTCAGGTATATTCTTAGGCGTTTAATATGGGGTGTTGAGTCCACTTCGTTGAGCAAGCAGTAGCTCTTGTCTATTACATATTTGGCTTATGGAAAGGTATCTGTGCTAATTTCAATCTCTGGTTTTATGCAGCACCCCAACTCACCTTTCCCCTTAAGCAAGCATAAGTTGGTTTTCTACATTTGAGGCCATATTCTGTTTTGTAATTCAGTTCCTGTGTAGCCAAGTTTACATTCCGTGTATTAGTGATACCTTATGATGTTTCTTTTTCTGTGTGACTTATTTCACTTAGAATCATCGTACCTGAATCCACTCATTATGCTGCTACTGGCCTGATGACATAGATTTCATTGCTGAGTGATATTGCATTGTACGTAAGTACCACAAATTCTTTATCCATTTTTCGCTTTCTGCGATATTGAACTTGTACCGTAAACGAGGTTCTTGTAAACAGAGCCGTCCCAAACTTTGGGGTGGCTGTGTCTTTTTGATTTTAATTTCCCTAAGCTATAGGACCATAAGTGGAAATGCCCTAGGCTATCTTGCTTTGTTTTTTAGATGTTTCAGGAAACACCATACACTTCTCCAGAGTGGCTGTTGGCAATTTACATCCCGCCCATCAGCATAACAAGGCTCCCAGTTCTCCATGGCCTGTCCTGCCTTTCTGGATTTTACACTTTTTTCAGATGGCCCTTTTGACCGGGGGGCAGTGAGACTTCATTGTAGTGCAGATTTCCTTTGCAAGCTTGCTTGGTTGGCCAAAAAGGGCGTATGCGTTTTTTCCTGAATATATTCAGGAAAAAACGCATACGCCCTTTTTGGCCAAGTGCATCATTGTGGACGTTCTGCCTCTTTTCCTATGCTTTACATGCAATTCCAGTCTACCTCCTGAAATCGGTTTCCTGCAATTCTGCCCCGCTTTCAAGTCCTCTTGGCAGCCTTACTTCAATATATTTTTGGACGATAGCTGTCATTTATAACTCTGCAGGTTTGTGAATTACAGTGCCCCTGAGCTCCTTTCTTCAACTCGCTTTCTTGTGAGCTGGCCGCAACACCGCAGGATTGCTTCAGGCCCTAGTGTGGTTCCGGCATGGCTCGCTGAGCCTTTGGTTATTCCCTCTTCCTGGTGGGAAATGAGAGTTAAATTTGCCCGTCCAGACACCTCCAGCTAGTCTCTCATTGGTTCTCCCTATTCCTGTTCATTTTCCGCAGAAATTGCAAACTGGGCCAAACAGGAGGTTAAAGGCACTGACTCTCCAAGTGGGGAGAGTGTTAGTAAAGCGTCTGGAATGTTGCACCCGAGTACCAGGGGACGAAAACTGAGACACATTTGAACACATTTCCCGATCACACGGTGGATCATACTCTGGGTTCCACATGCATGTTTTAGCTGAAGGAAGAATCCCTTAAACCTGGAGAGTTGAGAACCATGGAATGGGTACCATGCAATATGACTTCAAAGGGTCTGCATTTGCTCACCGAACCTAACCAATCCTATCACTGCTGCGTTTATGTCGCTGTACACACGCTGGATTCTCTTTCGGAGACATATAAATCCATAGGTTTTAAGATTCTTACTAGTCAGGTATATTCTTAGGCGTTTAATATGGGGTGTTGAGTCCACTTCGTTGAGCAAGCAGTAGCTCTTGTCTATTACATATTTGGCTTATGGAAAGGTATCTGTGCTAATTTCAATCTCTGGTTTTATGCAGCACCCCAACTCACCTTTCCCCTTAAGCAAGCATAAGTTGGTTTTCTACATTTGAGGCCCTATTCTGTTTTGTAATTCAGTTCCTGTGTAGCCAAGTTTACATTCCTTGTATTAGTGATACCTTATGATGTTTCTTTTTCTGTGTGACTTATTTCACTTAGAATCATCGTACCTGAATCCACTCATTATGCTGCTACTGGCCTGATGACATAGATTTCATTGCTGAGTGATATTGCATTGTACGTAAGTACCACAACTTCTTTATCCATTTTTCGCTTTCTGCGATATTGAACTTGTACCGTAAACGAGGTTCTTGTAAACAGAGCCGTCCCAAACTTTGGGGTGGCTGTGTCTTTTTGATTTTAATTTCCCTAAGCTATAGGACCATAAGTGGAAGTGCCCTAGGCTCTCTTGCTTTGTTTTTTAGATGTTTCAGGAAACACCATACACTTCTCCAGAGTGGCTGTTGGCAATTTACATCCCGCCCATCAGCATAACAAGGCTCCCAGTTCTCCATGGCCTGTCCTGCCTTTCTGGATTTTACACTTTTTTCAGATGGCCCTTTTGACCGGGGGGCAGTGAGACTTCATTGTAGTGCAGATTTCCTTTGCAAGCTTGCTTGGTTGGCCAAAAAGGGCGTATGCGTTTTTTCCTGAATATATTCAGGAAAAAACGCATACGCCCTTTTTGGCCAAGTGCATCATTGTGGACGTTCTGCCTCTTTTCCTATGCTTTACATGCAATTCCAGTCTACCTCCTGAAATCGGTTTCCTGCAATTCTGCCCCGCTTTCAAGTCCTCTTGGCAGCCTTACTTCAATATATTTTTGGACGATAGCTGTCATTTATAACTCTGCAGGTTTGTGAATTACAGTGCCCCTGAGCTCCTTTCTTCAACTCGCTTTCTTGTGAGCTGGCCGCAACACCGCAGGATTGCTTCAGGCCCTAGTGTGGTTCCGGCATGGCTCGCTGAGCCTTTGGTTATTCCCTCTTCCTGGTGGGAAATGAGAGTTAAATTTGCCCGTCCAGACACCTCCAGCTAGTCTCTCATTGGTTCTCCCTATTCCTGTTCATTTTCCGCAGAAATTGCAAACTGGGCCAAACAGGAGGTTAAAGGCACTGACTCTCCAAGTGGGGAGAGTGCTAGTAAAGCGTCTGGAATGTTGCACCCGAGTACCAGGGGACGAAAACTGAGACACATTTGAACACGTTTCCCGATCACACGGTGGATCATACTCTGGGTTCCACATGCATGTTTTAGCTGAAGGAAGAATCCCTTAAACCTGGAGAGTTGAGAACCATGGAATGGGTACCATGCAATATGACTTCAAAGGGTCTGCATTTGCTCACCGAACCTAACCAATCCTATCACTGCTGCGTTTATGCCGCTGTACACACGCTGGATTCTCTTTCGGAGACATATAAATCCATAGGTTTTAAGATTCTTACTAGTCAGGTATATTCTTAGGCGTTTAATATGGGGTGTTGAGTCCACTTCGTTGAGCAAGCAGTAGCTCTTGTCTATTACATATTTGGCTTATGGAAAGGTATCTGTGCTAATTTCAATCTCTGGTTTTATGCAGCACCCCAACTCACCTTTCCCCTTAAGCAAGCATAAGTTGGTTTTCTACATTTGAGGCCCTATTCTGTTTTGTAATTCAGTTCCTGTGTAGCCAAGTTTACATTCCTTGTATTAGTGATACCTTATGATGTTTCTTTTTCTGTGTGACTTATTTCACTTAGAATCATCGTACCTGAATCCACTCATTATGCTGCTACTGGCCTGATGACATAGATTTCATTGCTGAGTGATATTGCATTGTACGTAAGTACCACAACTTCTTTATCCATTTTTCGCTTTCTGCGATATTGAACTTGTACCGTAAACGAGGTTCTTGTAAACAGAGCCGTCCCAAACTTTGGGGTGGCTGTGTCTTTTTGATTTTAATTTCCCTAAGCTATAGGACCATAAGTGGAAGTGCCCTAGGCTCTCTTGCTTTGTTTTTTAGATGTTTCAGGAAACACCATACACTTCTCCAGAGTGGCTGTTGGCAATTTACATCCCGCCCATCAGCATAACAAGGCTCCCAGTTCTCCATGGCCTGTCCTGCCTTTCTGGATTTTACACTTTTTTCAGATGGCCCTTTTGACCGGGGGGCAGTGAGACTTCATTGTAGTGCAGATTTCCTTTGCAAGCTTGCTTGGTTGGCCAAAAAGGGCGTATGCGTTTTTTCCTGAATATATTCAGGAAAAAACGCATACGCCCTTTTTGGCCAAGTGCATCATTGTGGACGTTCTGCCTCTTTTCCTATGCTTTACATGCAATTCCAGTCTACCTCCTGAAATCGGTTTCCTGCAATTCTGCCCCGCTTTCAAGTCCTCTTGGCAGCCTTACTTCAATATATTTTTGGACGATAGCTGTCATTTATAACTCTGCAGGTTTGTGAATTACAGTGCCCCTGAGCTCCTTTCTTCAACTCGCTTTCTTGTGAGCTGGCCGCAACACCGCAGGATTGCTTCAGGCCCTAGTGTGGTTCCGGCATGGCTCGCTGAGCCTTTGGTTATTCCCTCTTCCTGGTGGGAAATGAGAGTTAAATTTTCCCGTCCAGACACCTCCAGCTAGTCTCTCATTGGTTCTCCCTATTCCTGTTCATTTTCCGCAGAAATTGCAAACTGGGCCAAACAGGAGGTTAAAGGCACTGACTCTCCAAGTGGGGAGAGTGTTAGTAAAGCGTCTGGAATGTTGCACCCGAGTACCAGGGGACGAAAACTGAGACACATTTGAACACGTTTCCCGATCACACGGTGGATCATACTCTGGGTTCCACATGCATGTTTTAGCTGAAGGAAGAATCCCTTAAACCTGGAGAGTTGAGAACCATGGAATGGGTACCATGCAATATGACTTCAAAGGGTCTGCATTTGCTCACCGAACCTAACCAATCCTATCACTGCTGCGTTTATGCCGCTGTACACACGCTGGATTCTCTTTCGGAGACATATAAATCCATAGGTTTTAAGATTCTTACTAGTCAGGTATATTCTTAGGCGTTTAATATGGGGTGTTGAGTCCACTTCGTTGAGCAAGCAGTAGCTCTTGTCTATTACATATTTGGCTTATGGAAAGGTATCTGTGCTAATTTCAATCTCTGGTTTTATGCAGCACCCCAACTCACCTTTCCCCTTAAGCAAGCATAAGTTGGTTTTCTACATTTGAGGCCCTATTCTGTTTTGTAATTCAGTTCCTGTGTAGCCAAGTTTACATTCCTTGTATTAGTGATACCTTATGATGTTTCTTTTTCTGTGTGACTTATTTCACTTAGAATCATCGTACCTGAATCCACTCATTATGCTGCTACTGGCCTGATGACATAGATTTCATTGCTGAGTGATATTGCATTGTACGTAAGTACCACAACTTCTTTATCCATTTTTCGCTTTCTGCGATATTGAACTTGTACCGTAAACGAGGTTCTTGTAAACAGAGCCGTCCCAAACTTTGGGGTGGCTGTGTCTTTTTGATTTTAATTTCCCTAAGCTATAGGACCATAAGTGGAAGTGCCCTAGGCTCTCTTGCTTTGTTTTTTAGATGTTTCAGGAAACACCATACACTTCTCCAGAGTGGCTGTTGGCAATTTACATCCCGCCCATCAGCATAACAAGGCTCCCAGTTCTCCATGGCCTGTCCTGCCTTTCTGGATTTTACACTTTTTTCAGATGGCCCTTTTGACCGGGGGGCAGTGAGACTTCATTGTAGTGCAGATTTCCTTTGCAAGCTTGCTTGGTTGGCCAAAAAGGGCGTATGCGTTTTTTCCTGAATATATTCAGGAAAAAACGCATACGCCCTTTTTGGCCAAGTGCATCATTGTGGACGTTCTGCCTCTTTTCCTATGCTTTACATGCAATTCCAGTCTACCTCCTGAAATCGGTTTCCTGCAATTCTGCCCCGCTTTCAAGTCCTCTTGGCAGCCTTACTTCAATGTATTTTTGGACGATAGCTGTCATTTATAACTCTGCAGGATTGTGAATTACAGTGCCCCTGAGCTCCTTTCTTCAACTCGCTTTCTTGTGAGCTGGCCGCAACACTGCAGGATTGCTTCAGGCCCTAGTGTGGTTCCGGCATGGCTCGCTGAGCCTTTGGTTAATTCCTCTTCCTGGTGGGAAATGAGAGTTAAATTTGCCCGTCCAGACACCTCCAGCTAGTCTCTCATTGGTTCTCCCTATTCCTGTTCATTTTCCGCAGAAATTGCAAACTGGGCCAAACAGGAGGTTAAAGGCACTGACTCTCCAAGTGGGGAGAGTGTTAGTAAAGCGTCTGGAATGTTGCACCCGAGTACCAGGGGACGAAAACTGAGACACATTTGAACACGTTTCCCGATCACACGGTGGATCATACTCTGGGTTCCACATGCATGTTTTAGCTGAAGGAAGAATCACATGCATGTTTTAGCTGAAGGAAGAATCCCTTAAACCTGGAGAGTTGAGAACCATGGAATGGGTACCATGCAATATGACTTCAAAGGGTCTGCATTTGCTCACCGAACCTAACCAATCCTATCACTGCTACGTTTATGCCGCTGTACACACGCTGGATTCTCTTTTGGAGACATATAAATCCATAGGTTTTAAGATTCTTACTAGTCAGGTATATTCTTAGGCGTTTAATATGGGGTGTTGAGTCCACTTCGTTGAGCAAGCAGTAGCTCTTGTCTATTACATATTTGGCTTATGGAAAGGTATCTGTGCTAATTTCAATCTCTGGTTTTATGCAGCACCCCAACTCACCTTTCCCCTTAAGCAAGCATAAGTTGGTTTTCTACATTTGAGGCCCTATTCTGTTTTGTAATTCAGTTCCTGTGTAGCCAAGTTTACATTCCGTGTATTAGTGATACCTTATGATGTTTCTTTTTCTGTGTGACTTATTTCACTTAGAATCATCGTACCTGAATCCACTCATTATGCTGCTACTGGCCTGATGACATAGATTTCATTGCTGAGTGATATTGCATTGTACGTAAGTACCACAAATTCTTTATCCATTTTTCGCTTTCTGCGATATTGAACTTGTACCGTAAACGAGGTTCTTGTAAACAGAGCCGTCCCAAACTTTGGGGTGGCTGTGTCTTTTTGATTTTAATTTCCCTAAGCTATAGGACCATAAGTGGAAGTGCCCTAGGCTATCTTGCTTTGTTTTTTAGATGTTTCAGGAAACACCATACACTTCTCCAGAGTGGCTGTTGGCAATTTACATCCCGCCCATCAGCATAACAAGGCTCCCAGTTCTCCATGGCCTGTCCTGCCTTTCTGGATTTTACACTTTTTTCAGATGGCCCTTTTGACCGGGGGGCAGTGAGACTTCATTGTAGTGCAGATTTCCTTTGCAAGCTTGCTTGGTTGGCCAAAAAGGGCGTATGCGTTTTTTCCTGAATATATTCAGGAAAAAACGCATACGCCCTTTTTGGCCAAGTGCATCATTGTGGACGTTCTGCCTCTTTTCCTATGCTTTACATGCAATTCCAGTCTACCTCCTGAAATCGGTTTCCTGCAATTCTGCCCCGCTTTCAAGTCCTCTTGGCAGCCTTACTTCAATATATTTTTGGACGATAGCTGTCATTTATAACTCTGCAGGTTTGTGAATGACAGTGCCCCTGAGCTCCTTTCTTCAACTCGCTTTCTTGTGAGCTGGCCGCAACACCGCAGGATTGCTTCAGGCCCTAGTGTGGTTCCGGCATGGCTCGCTGAGCCTTTGGTTATTCCCTCTTCCTGGTGGGAAATGAGAGTTAAATTTGCCCGTCCAGACACCTCCAGCTAGTCTCTCATTGGTTCTCCCTATTCCTGTTCATTTTCCGCAGAAATTGCAAACTGGGCCAAACAGGAGGTTAAAGGCACTGACTCTCCAAGTGGGGAGAGTGTTAGTAAAGCGTCTGGAATGTTGCACCCGAGTACCAGGGGACGAAAACTGAGACACATTTGAACACGTTTCCCGATCACACGGTGGATCATACTCTGGGTTCCACATGCATGTTTTAGCTGAAGGAAGAATCCCTTAAACCTGGAGAGTTGAGAACCATGGAATGGGTACCATGCAATATGACTTCAAAGGGTCTGCATTTCCTCACCGAACCTAACCAATCCTATCACTGCTGCGTTTATGCCGCTGTACACACGCTTGATTCTCTTTCGGAGACATATAAATCCATAGGTTTTAAGATTCTTACTAGTCAGGTATATTCTTAGGCGTTTAATATGGGGTGTTGAGTCCACTTCGTTGAGCAAGCAGTAGCTCTTGTCTATTACATATTTGGCTTATGGAAAGGTATCTGTGCTAATTTCAATCTCTGGTTTTATGCAGCACCCCAACTCACCTTTCCCCTTAAGCAAGCATAAGTTGGTTTTCTACATTTGAGACCCTATTCTGTTTTGTAATGCAGTTCCTGTGTAGCCAAGTTTACATTTCGTGTATTAGTGATATATTATGATGTTTCTTTTTCTGTGTGACTTATTTCACTTAGAATCATCGTACCTGAATCCACTCATTATGCTGCTACTGGCCTGATGTCATAGATTTCATTGCTGAGTGATATTGCATTGTACGTAAGTACCGCAACTTCGTTATCCATTTTTCGCTTTCTGCGATATTGAACTTGTACCGTAAACGAGGTTCTTGTAAACAGAGCCGTCCCAAACCTTGGGGTGGCTGTGTCTTTTTGATTTTAATTTCCCTAAGCTATAGGACCATAAGTGGAAGTGCCCTAGGCTCTGTTGCTTTGTTTTTTAGATGTTTCAGGAAACACCATACACTTCTCCAGAGTGGCTGTTTGCAATTTACATCCCGCCCATCAGAATAAGAAGGCTCCCAGTTCTCCATGGCCTGACATGCCTTTCTGGATTTTACACTTTTTTCAGATGGCCCTTTTGACCGGGGGGCAGTGAGACTTCATTGTAGTGCAGATTTCCTTTGCAAGCTTGCTTGGTTGGCCAAAAAGGGCGTATGCGTTTTTTCCTGAATATATTCAGGAAAAAACGCATACGCCCTTTTTGGCCAAGTGCATCATTGTGGACGTTCTGCCTCTTTTCCTATGCTTTACATGCAATTCCAGTCTACCTCCTGAAATCGGTTTCCTGCAATTCTGCCCCGCTTTCAAGTCCTCTTGGCAGCCTTACTTCAATATATTTTTGGACGATAGCTGTCATTTATAACTCTGCAGGTTTGTGAATTACAGTGCCCCTGAGCTCCTTTCTTCAACTCGCTTTCTTGTGAGCTGGCCGCAACACCGCAGGATTGCTTCAGGCCCTAGTGTGGTTCCGGCATGGCTCGCTGAGCCTTTGGTTATTCCCTCTTCCTGGTGGGAAATGAGAGTTAAATTTGCCCGTCCAGACACCTCCAGCTAGTCTCTCATTGGTTCTCCCTATTCCTGTTCATTTTCCGCAGAAATTGCAAACTGGGCCAAACAGGAGGTTAAAGGCACTGACTCTCCAAGTGGGGAGAGTGTTAGTAAAGCGTCTGGAATGTTGCACCCGAGTACCAGGGGACGAAAACTGAGACACATTTGAACACGTTTCCCGATCACACGGTGGATCATACTCTGGGTTCCACATGCATGTTTTAGCTGAAGGAAGAATCCCTTAAACCTGGAGAGTTGAGAACCATGGAATGGGTACCATGCAATATGACTTCAAAGGGTCTGCATTTGCTCACCGAACCTAACCAATCCTATCACTGCTGCGTTTATGCCGCTGTACACACGCTGGATTCTCTTTCGGAGACATATAAATCCATAGGTTTTAAGATTCTTACTAGTCAGGTATATTCTTAGGCGTTTAATATGGGGTGTTGAGTCCACTTCGTTGAGCAAGCAGTAGCTCTTGTCTATTACATATTTGGCTTATGGAAAGGTATCTGTGCTAATTTCAATCTCTGGTTTTATGCAGCACCCCAACTCACCTTTCCCCTTAAGCAAGCATAAGTTGGTTTTCTACATTTGAGGCCCTATTCTGTTTTGTAATTCAGTTCCTGTGTAGCCAAGTTTACATTCCTTGTATTAGTGATACCTTATGATGTTTCTTTTTCTGTGTGACTTATTTCACTTAGAATCATCGTACCTGAATCCACTCATTATGCTGCTACTGGCCTGATGACATAGATTTCATTGCTGAGTGATATTGCATTGTACGTAAGTACCACAACTTCTTTATCCATTTTTCGCTTTCTGCGATATTGAACTTGTACCGTAAACGAGGTTCTTTTAAACAGAGCCGTCCCAAACTTTGGGGTGGCTGTGTCTTTTTGATTTTAATTTCCCTAAGCTATAGGACCATAAGTGGAAGTGCCCTAGGCTCTCTTGCTTTGTTTTTTAGATGTTTCAGGAAACACCATACACTTCTCCAGAGTGGCTGTTGGCAATTTACATCCCGCCCATCAGCATAACAAGGCTCCCAGTTCTCCATGGCCTGTCCTGCCTTTCTGGATTTTACACTTTTTTCAGATGGCCCTTTTGACCGGGGGGCAGTGAGACTTCATTGTAGTGCAGATTTCCTTTGCAAGCTTGCTTGGTTGGCCAAAAAGGGCGTATGCGTTTTTTCCTGAATATATTCAGGAAAAAACGCATACGCCCTTTTTGGCCAAGTGCATCATTGTGGACGTTCTGCCTCTTTTCCTATGCTTTACATGCAATTCCAGTCTACCTCCTGAAATCGGTTTCCTGCAATTCTGCCCCGCTTTCAAGTCCTCTTGGCAGCCTTACTTCAATATATTTTTGGACGATAGCTGTCATTTATAACTCTGCAGGTTTGTGAATGACAGTGCCCCTGAGCTCCTTTCTTCAACTCGCTTTCTTGTGAGCTGGCCGCAACACCGCAGGATTGCTTCAGGCCCTAGTGTGGTTCCGGCATGGCTCGCTGAGCCTTTGGTTATTCCCTCTTCCTGGTGGGAAATTAGAGTTAAATTTTCCCGTCCAGACACCTCCAGCTAGTCTCTCATTGGTTCTCCCTATTCCTGTTCATTTTCCGCAGAAATTGCAAACTGGGCCAAACAGGAGGTTAAAGGCACTGACTCTCCAAGTGGGGAGAGTGTTAGTAAAGCGTCTGGAATGTTGCACCCGAGTACCAGGGGACGAAAACTGAGACACATTTGAACACGTTTCCCGATCACACGGTGGATCATACTCTGGGTTCCACATGCATGTTTTAGCTGAAGGAAGAATCCCTTAAACCTGGAGAGTTGAGAACCATGGAATGGGTACCATGCAATATGACTTCAAAGGGTCTGCATTTGCTCACCGAACCTAACCAATCCTATCACTGCTGCGTTTATGCCGCTGTACACACGCTGGATTCTCTTTCGGAGACATATAAATCCATAGGTTTTAAGATTCTTACTAGTCAGGTATATTCTTAGGCGTTTAATATGGGGTGTTGAGTCCACTTCGTTGAGCAAGCAGTAGCTCTTGTCTATTACATATTTGGCTTATGGAAAGGTATCTGTGCTAATTTCAATCTCTGGTTTTATGCAGCACCCCAACTCACCTTTCCCCTTAAGCAAGCATAAGTTGGTTTTCTACATTTGAGGCCCTATTCTGTTTTGTAATTCAGTTCCTGTGTAGCCAAGTTTACATTCCTTGTATTAGTGATACCTTATGATGTTTCTTTTTCTGTGTGACTTATTTCACTTAGAATCATCGTACCTGAATCCACTCATTATGCTGCTACTGGCCTGATGACATAGATTTCATTGCTGAGTGATATTGCATTGTACGTAAGTACCACAACTTCTTTATCCATTTTTCGCTTTCTGCGATATTGAACTTGTACCGTAAACGAGGTTCTTGTAAACAGAGCCGTCCCAAACTTTGGGGTGGCTGTGTCTTTTTGATTTTAATTTCCCTAAGCTATAGGACCATAAGTGGAAGTGCCCTAGGCTCTCTTGCTTTGTTTTTTAGATGTTTCAGGAAACACCATACACTTCTCCAGAGTGGCTGTTGGCAATTTACATCCCGCCCATCAGCATAACAAGGCTCCCAGTTCTCCATGGCCTGTCCTGCCTTTCTGGATTTTACACTTTTTTCAGATGGCCCTTTTGACCGGGGGGCAGTGAGACTTCATTGTAGTGCAGATTTCCTTTGCAAGCTTGCTTGGTTGGCCAAAAAGGGCGTATGCGTTTTTTCCTGAATATATTCAGGAAAAAACGCATACGCCCTTTTTGGCCAAGTGCATCATTGTGGACGTTCTGCCTCTTTTCCTATGCTTTACATGCAATTCCAGTCTACCTCCTGAAATCGGTTTCCTGCAATTCTGCCCCGCTTTCAAGTCCTCTTGGCAGCCTTACTTCAATGTATTTTTGGACGATAGCTGTCATTTATAACTCTGCAGGATTGTGAATTACAGTGCCCCTGAGCTCCTTTCTTCAACTCGCTTTCTTGTGAGCTGGCCGCAACACCGCAGGATTGCTTCAGGCCCTAGTGTGGTTCCGGCATGGCTCGCTGAGCCTTTGGTTAATTCCTCTTCCTGGTGGGAAATGAGAGTTAAATTTGCCCGTCCAGACACCTCCAGCTAGTCTCTCATTGGTTCTCCCTATTCCTGTTCATTTTCCGCAGAAATTGCAAACTGGGCCAAACAGGAGGTTAAAGGCACTGACTCTCCAAGTGGGGAGAGTGTTAGTAAAGCGTCTGGAATGTTGCACCCGAGTACCAGGGGACGAAAACTGAGACACATTTGAACACGTTTCCCGATCACACGGTGGATCATACTCTGGGTTCCACATGCATGTTTTAGCTGAAGGAAGAATCCCTTAAACCTGGAGAGTTGAGAACCATGGAATGGGTACCATGCAATATGACTTCAAAGGGTCTGCATTTGCTCACCGAACCTAACCAATCCTATCACTGCTGCGTTTATGCCGCTGTACACACGCTGGATTCTCTTTCGGAGACATATAAATCCATAGGTTTTAAGATTCTTACTAGTCAGGTATATTCTTAGGCGTTTAATATGGGGTGTTGAGTCCACTTCGTTGAGCAAGCAGTAGCTCTTGTCTATTACATATTTGGCTTATGGAAAGGTATCTGTGCTAATTTCAATCTCTGGTTTTATGCAGCACCCCAACTCACCTTTCCCCTTAAGCAAGCATAAGTTGGTTTTCTACATTTGAGGCCCTATTCTGTTTTGTAATTCAGTTCCTGTGTAGCCAAGTTTACATTCCTTGTATTAGTGATACCTTATGATGTTTCTTTTTCTGTGTGACTTATTTCACTTAGAATCATCGTACCTGAATCCACTCATTATGCTGCTACTGGCCTGATGACATAGATTTCATTGCTGAGTGATATTGCATTGTACGTAAGTACCACAACTTCTTTATCCATTTTTCGCTTTCTGCGATATTGAACTTGTACCGTAAACGAGGTTCTTGTAAACAGAGCCGTCCCAAACTTTGGGGTGGCTGTGTCTTTTTGATTTTAATTTCCCTAAGCTATAGGACCATAAGTGGAAGTGCCCTAGGCTCTCTTGCTTTGTTTTTTAGATGTTTCAGGAAACACCATACACTTCTCCAGAGTGGCTGTTGGCAATTTACATCCCGCCCATCAGCATAACAAGGCTCCCAGTTCTCCATGGCCTGTCCTGCCTTTCTGGATTTTACACTTTTTTCAGATGGCCCTTTTGACCGGGGGGCAGTGAGACTTCATTGTAGTGCAGATTTCCTTTGCAAGCTTGCTTGGTTGGCCAAAAAGGGCGTATGCGTTTTTTCCTGAATATATTCAGGAAAAAACGCATACGCCCTTTTTGGCCAAGTGCATCATTGTGGACGTTCTGCCTCTTTTCCTATGCTTTACATGCAATTCCAGTCTACCTCCTGAAATCGGTTTCCTGCAATTCTGCCCCGCTTTCAAGTCCTCTTGGCAGCCTTACTTCAATATATTTTTGGACGATAGCTGTCATTTATAACTCTGCAGGTTTGTGAATTACAGTGCCCCTGAGCTCCTTTCTTCAACTCGCTTTCTTGTGAGCTGGCCGCAACACCGCAGGATTGCTTCAGGCCCTAGTGTGGTTCCGGCATGGCTCGCTGAGCCTTTGGTTATTCCCTCTTCCTGGTGGGAAATGAGAGTTAAATTTGCCCGTCCAGACACCTCCAGCTAGTCTCTCATTGGTTCTCCCTATTCCTGTTCATTTTCCGCAGAAATTGCAAACTGGGCCAAACAGGAGGTTAAAGGCACTGACTCTCCAAGTGGGGAGAGTGCTAGTAAAGCGTCTGGAATGTTGCACCCGAGTACCAGGGGACGAAAACTGAGACACATTTGAACACGTTTCCCGATCACACGGTGGATCATACTCTGGGTTCCACATGCATGTTTTAGCTGAAGGAAGAATCCCTTAAACCTGGAGAGTTGAGAACCATGGAATGGGTACCATGCAATATGACTTCAAAGGGTCTGCATTTGCTCACCGAACCTAACCAATCCTATCACTGCTGCGTTTATGCCGCTGTACACACGCTGGATTCTCTTTCGGAGACATATAAATCCATAGGTTTTAAGATTCTTACTAGTCAGGTATATTCTTAGGCGTTTAATATGGGGTGTTGAGTCCACTTCGTTGAGCAAGCAGTAGCTCTTGTCTATTACATATTTGGCTTATGGAAAGGTATCTGTGCTAATTTCAATCTCTGGTTTTATGCAGCACCCCAACTCACCTTTCCCCTTAAGCAAGCATAAGTTGGTTTTCTACATTTGAGGCCCTATTCTGTTTTGTAATTCAGTTCCTGTGTAGCCAAGTTTACATTCCTTGTATTAGTGATACCTTATGATGTTTCTTTTTCTGTGTGACTTATTTCACTTAGAATCATCGTACCTGAATCCACTCATTATGCTGCTACTGGCCTGATGACATAGATTTCATTGCTGAGTGATATTGCATTGTACGTAAGTACCACAACTTCTTTATCCATTTTTCGCTTTCTGCGATATTGAACTTGTACCGTAAACGAGGTTCTTGTAAACAGAGCCGTCCCAAACTTTGGGGTGGCTGTGTCTTTTTGATTTTAATTTCCCTAAGCTATAGGACCATAAGTGGAAGTGCCCTAGGCTCTCTTGCTTTGTTTTTTAGATGTTTCAGGAAACACCATACACTTCTCCAGAGTGGCTGTTGGCAATTTACATCCCGCCCATCAGCATAACAAGGCTCCCAGTTCTCCATGGCCTGTCCTGCCTTTCTGGATTTTACACTTTTTTCAGATGGCCCTTTTGACCGGGGGGCAGTGAGACTTCATTGTAGTGCAGATTTCCTTTGCAAGCTTGCTTGGTTGGCCAAAAAGGGCGTATGCGTTTTTTCCTGAATATATTCAGGAAAAAACGCATACGCCCTTTTTGGCCAAGTGCATCATTGTGGACGTTCTGCCTCTTTTCCTATGCTTTACATGCAATTCCAGTCTACCTCCTGAAATCGGTTTCCTGCAATTCTGCCCCGCTTTCAAGTCCTCTTGGCAGCCTTACTTCAATGTATTTTTGGACGATAGCTGTCATTTATAACTCTGCAGGATTGTGAATTACAGTGCCCCTGAGCTCCTTTCTTCAACTCGCTTTCTTGTGAGCTGGCCGCAACACTGCAGGATTGCTTCAGGCCCTAGTGTTGTTCCGGCATGGCTCGCTGAGCCTTTGGTTAATTCCTCTTCCTGGTGGGAAATGAGAGTTAAATTTGCCCGTCCAGACACCTCCAGCTAGTCTCTCATTGGTTCTCCCTATTCCTGTTCATTTTCTGCAGAAATTGCAAACTGGGCCAAACAGGAGGTTAAAGGCACTGACTCTCCAAGTGGGGAGAGTGTTAGTAAAGCGTCTGGAATGTTGCACCCGAGTACCAGGGGACGAAAACTGAGACACATTTGAACACGTTTCCCGATCACACGGTGGATCATACTCTGGGTTCCACATGCATGTTTTAGCTGAAGGAAGAATCCCTTAAACCTGGAGAGTTGAGAACCATGGAATGGGTACCATGCAATATGACTTCAAAGGGTCTGCATTTGCTCACCGAACCTAACCAATCCTATCACTGCTGCGTTTATGCCGCTGTACACACGCTGGATTCTCTTTCGGAGACATATAAATCCATAGGTTTTAAGATTCTTACTAGTCAGGTATATTCTTAGGCGTTTAATATGTGGTGTTGAGTCCACTTCGTTGAGCAAGCAGTAGCTCTTGTCTATTACATATTTGGCTTATGGAAAGGTATCTGTGCTAATTTCAATCTCTGGTTTTATGCAGCACCCCAACTCACCTTTCCCCTTAAGCAAGCATAAGTTGGTTTTCTCCATTTGAGGCCCTATTCTGTTTTGTAATTCAGTTCCTGTGTAGCCAAGTTTACATTCCTTGTATTAGTGATACCTTATGATGTTTCTTTTTCTGTGTGACTTATTTCACTTAGAATCATCGTACCTGAATCCACTCATTATGCTGCTACTGGCCTGATGACATAGATTTCATTGCTGAGTGATATTGCATTGTACGTAAGTACCACAACTTCTTTATCCATTTTTCGCTTTCTGCGATATTGAACTTGTACCGTAAACGAGGTTCTTGTAAACAGAGCCGTCCCAAACTTTGGGGTGGCTGTGTCTTTTTGATTTTAATTTCCCTAAGCTATAGGACCATAAGTGGAAGTGCCCTAGGCTCTCTTGCTTTGTTTTTTAGATGTTTCAGGAAACACCATACACTTCTCCAGAGTGGCTGTTGGCAATTTACATCCCGCCCATCAGCATAACAAGGCTCCCAGTTCTCCATGGCCTGTCCTGCCTTTCTGGATTTTACACTTTTTTCAGATGGCCCTTTTGACCGGGGGGCAGTGAGACTTCATTGTAGTGCAGATTTCCTTTGCAAGCTTGCTTGGTTGGCCAAAAAGGGCGTATGCGTTTTTTCCTGAATATATTCAGGAAAAAACGCATACGCCCTTTTTGGCCAAGTGCATCATTGTGGACGTTCTGCCTCTTTTCCTATGCTTTACATGCAATTCCAGTCTACCTCCTGAAATCGGTTTCCTGCAATTCTGCCCCGCTTTCAAGTCCTCTTGGCAGCCTTACTTCAATATATTTTTGGACGATAGCTGTCATTTATAACTCTGCAGGTTTGTGAATAACAGTGCCCCTGAGCTCCTTTCTTCAACTCGCTTTCTTGTGAGCTGGCCGCAACACCGCAGGATTGCTTCAGGCCCTAGTGTGGTTCCGGCATGGCTCGCTGAGCCTTTGGTTATTCCCTCTTCCTGGTGGGAAATGAGAGTTAAATTTGCCCGTCCAGACACCTCCAGCTAGTCTCTCATTGGTTCTCCCTATTCCTGTTCATTTTCCGCAGAAATTGCAAACTGGGCCAAACAGGAGGTTAAAGGCACTGACTCTCCAAGTGGGGAGAGTGTTAGTAAAGCGTCTGGAATGTTGCACCCGAGTACCAGGGGACGAAAACTGAGACACATTTGAACACGTTTCCCGATCACACGGTGGATCATACTCTGGGTTCCACATGCATGTTTTAGCTGAAGGAAGAATCCCTTAAACCTGGAGAGTTGAGAACCATGGAATGGGTACCATGCAATATGACTTCAAAGGGTCTGCATTTGCTCACCGAACCTAACCAATCCTATCACTGCTGCGTTTATGCCGCTGTACACACGCTGGATTCTCTTTCGGAGACATATAAATCCATAGGTTTTAAGATTCTTACTAGTCAGGTATATTCTTAGGCGTTTAATATGGGGTGTTGAGTCCACTTCGTTGAGCAAGCAGTAGCTCTTGTCTATTACATATTTGGCTTATGGAAAGGTATCTGTGCTAATTTCAATCTCTGGTTTTATGCAGCACCCCAACTCACCTTTCCCCTTAAGCAAGCATAAGTTGGTTTTCTCCATTTGAGGCCCTATTCTGTTTTGTAATTCAGTTCCTGTGTAGCCAAGTTTACATTCCTTGTATTAGTGATACCTTATGATGTTTCTTTTTCTGTGTGACTTATTTCACTTAGAATCATCGTACCTGAATCCACTCATTATGCTGCTACTGGCCTGATGACATAGATTTCATTGCTGAGTGATATTGCATTGTACGTAAGTACCACAAATTCTTTATCCATTTTTCGCTTTCTGCGATATTGAACTTGTACCGTAAACGAGGTTCTTGTAAACAGAGCCGTCCCAAACTTTGGGGTGGCTGTGTCTTTTTGATTTTAATTTCCCTAAGCTATAGGACCATAAGTGGAAGTGCCCTAGGCTCTCTTGCTTTGTTTTTTAGATGTTTCAGGAAACACCATACACTTCTCCAGAGTGGCTGTTGGCAATTTACATCCCGCCCATCAGCATAACAAGGCTCCCAGTTCTCCATGGCCTGTCCTGCCTTTCTGGATTTTACACTTTTTTCAGATGGCCCTTTTGACCGGGGGGCAGTGAGACTTCATTGTAGTGCAGATTTCCTTTGCAAGCTTGCTTGGTTGGCCAAAAAGGGCGTATGCGTTTTTTCCTGAATATATTCAGGAAAAAACGCATACGCCCTTTTTGGCCAAGTGCATCATTGTGGACGTTCTGCCTCTTTTCCTATGCTTTACATGCAATTCCAGTCTACCTCCTGAAATCGGTTTCCTGCAATTCTGCCCCGCTTTCAAGTCCTCTTGGCAGCCTTACTTCAATATATTTTTGGACGATAGCTGTCATTTATAACTCTGCAGGTTTGTGAATTACAGTGCCCCTGAGCTCCTTTCTTCAACTCGCTTTCTTGTGAGCTGGCCGCAACACCGCAGGATTGCTTCAGGCCCTAGTGTGGTTCCGGCATGGCTCGCTGAGCCTTTGGTTATTCCCTCTTCCTGGTGGGAAATGAGAGTTAAATTTGCCCGTCCAGACACCTCCAGCTAGTCTCTCATTGGTTCTCCCTATTCCTGTTCATTTTCCGCAGAAATTGCAAACTGGGCCAAACAGGAGGTTAAAGGCACTGACTCTCCAAGTGGGGAGAGTGTTAGTAAAGCGTCTGGAATGTTGCACCCGAGTACCAGGGGACGAAAACTGAGACACATTTGAACACGTTTCCCGATCACACGGTGGATCATACTCTGGGTTCCACATGCATGTTTTAGCTGAAGGAAGAATCCCTTAAACCTGGAGAGTTGAGAACCATGGAATGGGTACCATGCAATATGACTTCAAAGGGTCTGCATTTGCTCACCGAACCTAACCAATCCTATCACTGCTGCGTTTATGCCGCTGTACACACGCTGGATTCTCTTTCGGAGACATATAAATCCATAGGTTTTAAGATTCTTACTAGTCAGGTATATTCTTAGGCGTTTAATATGGGGTGTTGAGTCCACTTCGTTGAGCAAGCAGTAGCTCTTGTCTATTACATATTTGGCTTATGGAAAGGTATCTGTGCTAATTTCAATCTCTGGTTTTATGCAGCACCCCAACTCACCTTTCCCCTTAAGCAAGCATAAGTTGGTTTTCTACATTTGAGGCCCTATTCTGTTTTGTAATTCAGTTCCTGTGTAGCCAAGTTTACATTCCTTGTATTAGTGATACCTTATGATGTTTCTTTTTCTGTGTGACTTATTTCACTTAGAATCATCGTACCTGAATCCACTCATTATGCTGCTACTGGCCTGATGACATAGATTTCATTGCTGAGTGATATTGCATTGTACGTAAGTACCACAACTTCTTTATCCATTTTTCGCTTTCTGTGATATTGAACTTGTACCGTAAACGAGGTTCTTGTAAACAGAGCCGTCCCAAACTTTGGGGTGGCTGTGTCTTTTTGATTTTAATTTCCCTAAGCTATAGGACCATAAGTGGAAGTGCCCTAGGCTCTCTTGCTTTGTTTTTTAGATGTTTCAGGAAACACCATACACTTCTCCAGAGTGGCTGTTGGCAATTTACATCCCGCCCATCAGCATAACAAGGCTCCCAGTTCTCCATGGCCTGTCCTGCCTTTGTGGATTTTACATTTTTTCAGATGGCCCTTTTGACCGGGGGGCAGTGAGACTTCATTGTAGTGCAGATTTCCTTTGCAAGCTTGCTTGGTTGGCCAAAAAGGGCGTATGCGTTTTTTCCTGAATATATTCAGGAAAAAACGCATACGCCCTTTTTGGCCAAGTGCATCATTGTGGACGTTCTGCCTCTTTTCCTATGCTTTACATGCAATTCCAGTCTACCTCCTGAAATCGGTTTCCTGCAATTCTGCCCCGCTTTCAAGTCCTCTTGGCAGCCTTACTTCAATATATTTTTGGACGATAGCTGTCATTTATAACTCTGCAGGTTTGTGAATTACAGTGCCCCTGAGCTCCTTTCTTCAACTCGCTTTCTTGTGAGCTGGCCGCAACACCGCAGGATTGCTTCAGGCCCTAGTGTGGTTCCGGCATGGCTCGCTGAGCCTTTGGTTATTCCCTCTTCCTGGTGGGAAATGAGAGTTAAATTTTCCCGTCCAGACACCTCCAGCTAGTCTCTCATTGGTTCTCCCTATTCCTGTTCATTTTCCGCAGAAATTGCAAACTGGGCCAAACAGGAGGTTAAAGGCACTGACTCTCCAAGTGGGGAGAGTGTTAGTAAAGCGTCTGGAATGTTGCACCCGAGTACCAGGGGACGAAAACTGAGACACATTTGAACACGTTTCCCGATCACACGGTGGATCATACTCTGGGTTCCACATGCATGTTTTAGCTGAAGGAAGAATCCCTTAAACCTGGAGAGTTGAGAACCATGGAATGGGTACCATGCAATATGACTTCAAAGGGTCTGCATTTGCTCACCGAACCTAACCAATCCTATCACTGCTGCGTTTATGCCGCTGTACACACGCTGGATTCTCTTTCGGAGACATATAAATCCATAGGTTTTAAGATTCTTACTAGTCAGGTATATTCTTAGGCGTTTAATATGGGGTGTTGAGTCCACTTCGTTGAGCAAGCAGTAGCTCTTGTCTATTACATATTTGGCTTATGGAAAGGTATCTGTGCTAATTTCAATCTCTGGTTTTATGCAGCACCCCAACTCACCTTTCCCCTTAAGCAAGCATAAGTTGGTTTTCTCCATTTGAGGCCCTATTCTGTTTTGTAATTCAGTTCCTGTGTAGCCAAGTTTACATTCCTTGTATTAGTGATACCTTATGATGTTTCTTTTTCTGTGTGACTTATTTCACTTAGAATCATCGTACCTGAATCCACTCATTATGCTGCTACTGGCCTGATGACATAGATTTCATTGCTGAGTGATATTGCATTGTACGTAAGTACCACAACTTCTTTATCCATTTTTCGCTTTCTGCGATATTGAACTTGTACCGTAAACGAGGTTCTTGTAAACAGAGCCGTCCCAAACTTTGGGGTGGCTGTGTCTTTTTGATTTTAATTTCCCTAAGCTATAGGACCATAAGTGGAAGTGCCCTAGGCTCTCTTGCTTTGTTTTTTAGATGTTTCAGGAAACACCATACACTTCTCCAGAGTGGCTGTTGGCAATTTACATCCCGCCCATCAGCATAACAAGGCTCCCAGTTCTCCATGGCCTGTCCTGCCTTTCTGGATTTTACACTTTTTTCAGATGGCCCTTTTGACCGGGGGGCAGTGAGACTTCATTGTAGTGCAGATTTCCTTTGCAAGCTTGCTTGGTTGGCCAAAAAGGGCGTATGCGTTTTTTCCTGAATATATTCAGGAAAAAACGCATACGCCCTTTTTGGCCAAGTGCATCATTGTGGACGTTCTGCCTCTTTTCCTATGCTTTACATGCAATTCCAGTCTACCTCCTGAAATCGGTTTCCTGCAATTCTGCCCCGCTTTCAAGTCCTCTTGGCAGCCTTACTTCAATATATTTTTGGACGATAGCTGTCATTTATAACTCTGCAGGTTTGTGAATGACAGTGCCCCTGAGCTCCTTTCTTCAACTCGCTTTCTTGTGAGCTGGCCGCAACACCGCAGGATTGCTTCAGGCCCTAGTGTGGTTTCGGCATGGCTCGCTGAGCCTTTGGTTATTCCCTCTTCCTGGTGGGAAATGAGAGTTAAATTTGCCCGTCCAGACACCTCCAGCTAGTCTCTCATTGGTTCTCCCTATTCCTGTTCATTTTCCGCAGAAATTGCAAACTGGGCCAAACAGGAGGTTAAAGGCACTGACTCTCCAAGTGGGGAGAGTGCTAGTAAAGCGTCTGGAATGTTGCACCCGAGTACCAGGGGACGAAAACTGAGACACATTTGAACACGTTTCCCGATCACACGGTGGATCATACTCTGGGTTCCACATGCATGTTTTAGCTGAAGGAAGAATCCCTTAAACCTGGAGAGTTGAGAACCATGGAATGGGTACCATGCAATATGACTTCAAAGGGTCTGCATTTGCTCACCGAACCTAACCAATCCTATCACTGCTGCGTTTATGCCGCTGTACACACGCTGGATTCTCTTTCGGAGACATATAAATCCATAGGTTTTAAGATTCTTACTAGTCAGGTATATTCTTAGGCGTTTAATATGGGGTGTTGAGTCCACTTCGTTGAGCAAGCAGTAGCTCTTGTCTATTACATATTTGGCTTATGGAAAGGTATCTGTGCTAATTTCAATCTCTGGTTTTATGCAGCACCCCAACTCACCTTTCCCCTTAAGCAAGCATAAGTTGGTTTTCTCCATTTGAGGCCCTATTCTGTTTTGTAATTCAGTTCCTGTGTAGCCAAGTTTACATTCCTTGTATTAGTGATACCTTATGATGTTTCTTTTTCTGTGTGACTTATTTCACTTAGAATCATCGTACCTGAATCCACTCATTATGCTGCTACTGGCCTGATGACATAGATTTCATTGCTGAGTGATATTGCATTGTACGTAAGTACCACAACTTCTTTATCCATTTTTCGCTTTCTGCGATATTGAACTTGTACCGTAAACGAGGTTCTTGTAAACAGAGCCGTCCCAAACTTTGGGGTGGCTGTGTCTTTTTGATTTTAATTTCCCTAAGCTATAGGACCATAAGTGGAAGTGCCCTAGGCTCTCTTGCTTTGTTTTTTAGATGTTTCAGGAAACACCATACACTTCTCCAGAGTGGCTGTTGGCAATTTACATCCCGCCCATCAGCATAACAAGGCTCCCAGTTCTCCATGGCCTGTCCTGCCTTTCTGGATTTTACACTTTTTTCAGATGGCCCTTTTGACCGGGGGGCAGTGAGACTTCATTGTAGTGCAGATTTCCTTTGCAAGCTTGCTTGGTTGGCCAAAAAGGGCGTATGCGTTTTTTCCTGAATATATTCAGGAAAAAACGCATACGCCCTTTTTGGCCAAGTGCATCATTGTGGACGTTCTGCCTCTTTTCCTATGCTTTACATGCAATTCCAGTCTACCTCCTGAAATCGGTTTCCTGCAATTCTGCCCCGCTTTCAAGTCCTCTTGGCAGCCTTACTTCAATATATTTTTGGACGATAGCTGTCATTTATAACTCTGCAGGTTTGTGAATGACAGTGCCCCTGAGCTCCTTTCTTCAACTCGCTTTCTTGTGAGCTGGCCGCAACACCGCAGGATTGCTTCAGGCCCTAGTGTGGTTCCGGCATGGCTCGCTGAGCCTTTGGTTATTCCCTCTTCCTGGTGGGAAATGAGAGTTAAATTTGCCCGTCCAGACACCTCCAGCTAGTCTCTCATTGGTTCTCCCTATTCCTGTTCATTTTCCGCAGAAATTGCAAACTGGGCCAAACAGGAGGTTAAAGGCACTGACTCTCCAAGTGGGGAGAGTGTTAGTAAAGCGTCTGGAATGTTGCACCCGAGTACCAGGGCACGAAAACTGAGACACATTTGAACACGTTTCCCGATCACACGGTGGATCATACTCTGGGTTCCACATGCATGTTTTAGCTGAAGGAAGAATCCCTTAAACCTGGAGAGTTGAGAACCATGGAATGGGTACCATGCAATATGACTTCAAAGGGTCTGCATTTGCTCACCGAACCTAACCAATCCTATCACTGCTGCGTTTATGCCGCTGTACACACGCTGGATTCTCTTTCGGAGACATATAAATCCATAGGTTTTAAGATTCTTACTAGTCAGGTATATTCTTAGGCGTTTAATATGGGGTGTTGAGTCCACTTCGTTGAGCAAGCAGTAGCTCTTGTCTATTACATATTTGGCTTATGGAAAGGTATCTGTGCTAATTTCAATCTCTGGTTTTATGCAGCACCCCAACTCACCTTTCCCCTTAAGCAAGCATAAGTTGGTTTTCTACATTTGAGGCCCTATTCTGTTTTGTAATTCAGTTCCTGTGTAGCCAAGTTTACATTCCTTGTATTAGTGATACCTTATGATGTTTCTTTTTCTGTGTGACTTATTTCACTTAGAATCATCGTACCTGAATCCACTCATTATGCTGCTACTGGCCTGATGACATAGATTTCATTGCTGAGTGATATTGCATTGTACGTAAGTACCACAACTTCTTTATCCATTTTTCGCTTTCTGCGATATTGAACTTGTACCGTAAACGAGGTTCTTGTAAACAGAGCCGTCCCAAACTTTGGGGTGGCTGTGTCTTTTTGATTTTAATTTCCCTAAGCTATAGGACCATAAGTGGAAGTGCCCTAGGCTCTCTTGCTTTGTTTTTTAGATGTTTCAGGAAACACCATACACTTCTCCAGAGTGGCTGTTGGCAATTTACATCCCGCCCATCAGCATAACAAGGCTCCCAGTTCTCCATGGCCTGTCCTGCCTTTCTGGATTTTACACTTTTTTCAGATGGCCCTTTTGACCGGGGGGCAGTGAGACTTCATTGTAGTGCAGATTTCCTTTGCAAGCTTGCTTGGTTGGCCAAAAAGGGCGTATGCGTTTTTTCCTGAATATATTCAGGAAAAAACGCATACGCCCTTTTTGGCCAAGTGCATCATTGTGGACGTTCTGCCTCTTTTCCTATGCTTTACATGCAATTCCAGTCTACCTCCTGAAATCGGTTTCCTGCAATTCTGCCCCGCTTTCAAGTCCTCTTGGCAGCCTTACTTCAATATATTTTTGGACGATAGCTGTCATTTATAACTCTGCAGGTTTGTGAATGACAGTGCCCCTGAGCTCCTTTCTTCAACTCGCTTTCTTGTGAGCTGGCCGCAACACCGCAGGATTGCTTCAGGCCCTAGTGTGGTTCCGGCATGGCTCGCTGAGCCTTTGGTTATTCCCTCTTCCTGGTGGGAAATGAGAGTTAAATTTGCCCGTCCAGACACCTCCAGCTAGTCTCTCATTGGTTCTCCCTATTCCTGTTCATTTTCTGCAGAAATTGCAAACTGGGCCAAACAGGAGGTTAAAGGCACTGACTCTCCAAGTGGGGAGAGTGCTAGTAAAGCGTCTGGAATGTTGCACCCGAGTACCAGGGGACGAAAACTGAGACACATTTGAACACGTTTCCCGATCACACGGTGGATCATACTCTGGGTTCCACATGCATGTTTTAGCTGAAGGAAGAATCCCTTAAACCTGGAGAGTTGAGAACCATGGAATGGGTACCATGCAATATGACTTCAAAGGGTCTGCATTTGCTCACCGAACCTCACCAATCCTATCACTGCTGCGTTTATGCCGCTGTACACACGCTGGATTCTCTTTCGGAGACATATAAATCCATAGGTTTTAAGATTCTTACTAGTCAGGTATATTCTTAGGCGTTTAATATGGGGTGTTGAGTCCACTTCGTTGAGCAAGCAGTAGCTCTTGTCTATTACATATTTGGCTTATGGAAAGGTATCTGTGCTAATTTCAATCTCTGGTTTTATGCAGCACCCCAACTCACCTTTCCCCTTAAGCAAGCATAAGTTGGTTTTCTCCATTTGAGGCCCTATTCTGTTTTGTAATTCAGTTCCTGTGTAGCCAAGTTTACATTCCTTGTATTAGTGATACCTTATGATGTTTCTTTTTCTGTGTGACTTATTTCACTTAGAATCATCGTACCTGAATCCACTCATTATGCTGCTACTGGCCTGATGACATAGATTTCATTGCTGAGTGATATTGCATTGTACGTAAGTACCACAACTTCTTTATCCATTTTTCGCTTTCTGCGATATTGAACTTGTACCGTAAACGAGGTTCTTGTAAACAGAGCCGTCCCAAACTTTGGGGTGGCTGTGTCTTTTTGATTTTAATTTCCCTAAGCTATAGGACCATAAGTGGAAGTGCCCTAGGCTCTCTTGCTTTGTTTTTTAGATGTTTCAGGAAACACCATACACTTCTCCAGATTGGCTGTTGGCAATTTACATCCCGCCCATCAGCATAACAAGGCTCCCAGTTCTCCATGGCCTGTCCTGCCTTTCTGGATTTTACACTTTTTTCAGATGGCCCTTTTGACCGGGGGGCAGTGAGACTTCATTGTAGTGCAGATTTCCTTTGCAAGCTTGCTTGGTTGGCCAAAAAGGGCGTATGCGTTTTTTCCTGAATATATTCAGGAAAAAACGCATACGCCCTTTTTGGCCAAGTGCATCATTGTGGACGTTCTGCCTCTTTTCCTATGCTTTACATGCAATTCCAGTCTACCTCCTGAAATCGGTTTCCTGCAATTCTGCCCCGCTTTCAAGTCCTCTTGGCAGCCTTACTTCAATATATTTTTGGACGATAGCTGTCATTTATAACTCTGCAGGTTTGTGAATTACAGTGCCCCTGAGCTCCTTTCTTCAACTCGCTTTCTTGTGAGCTGGCCGCAACACCGCAGGATTGCTTCAGGCCCTAGTGTGGTTCCGGCATGGCTCGCTGAGCCTTTGGTTATTCCCTCTTCCTGGTGGGAAATGAGAGTTAAATTTGCCCGTCCAGACACCTCCAGCTAGTCTCTCATTGGTTCTCCCTATTCCTGTTCATTTTCCGCAGAAATTGCAAACTGGGCCAAACAGGAGGTTAAAGGCACTGACTCTCCAAGTGGGGAGAGTGCTAGTAAAGCGTCTGGAATGTTGCACCCGAGTACCAGGGGACGAAAACTGAGACACATTTGAACACGTTTCCCGATCACACGGTGGATCATACTCTGGGTTCCACATGCATGTTTTAGCTGAAGGAAGAATCCCTTAAACCTGGAGAGTTGAGAACCATGGAATGGGTACCATGCAATATGACTTCAAAGGGTCTGCATTTGCTCACCGAACCTCACCAATCCTATCACTGCTGCGTTTATGCCGCTGTACACACGCTGGATTCTCTTTCGGAGACATATAAATCCATAGGTTTTAAGATTCTTACTAGTCAGGTATATTCTTAGGCGTTTAATATGGGGTGTTGAGTCCACTTCGTTGAGCAAGCAGTAGCTCTTGTCTATTACATATTTGGCTTATGGAAAGGTATCTGTGCTAATTTCAATCTCTGGTTTTATGCAGCACCCCAACTCACCTTTCCCCTTAAGCAAGCATAAGTTGGTTTTCTCCATTTGAGGCCCTATTCTGTTTTGTAATTCAGTTCCTGTGTAGCCAAGTTTACATTCCTTGTATTAGTGATACCTTATGATGTTTCTTTTTCTGTGTGACTTATTTCACTTAGAATCATCGTACCTGAATCCACTCATTATGCTGCTACTGGCCTGATGACATAGATTTCATTGCTGAGTGATATTGCATTGTACGTAAGTACCACAACTTCTTTATCCATTTTTCGCTTTCTGCGATATTGAACTTGTACCGTAAACGAGGTTCTTGTAAACAGAGCCGTCCCAAACTTTGGGGTGGCTGTGTCTTTTTGATTTTAATTTCCCTAAGCTATAGGACCATAAGTGGAAGTGCCCTAGGCTCTCTTGCTTTGTTTTTTAGATGTTTCAGGAAACACCATACACTTCTCCAGAGTGGCTGTTGGCAATTTACATCCCGCCCATCAGCATAACAAGGCTCCCAGTTCTCCATGGCCTGTCCTGCCTTTCTGGATTTTACACTTTTTTCAGATGGCCCTTTTGACCGGGGGGCAGTGAGACTTCATTGTAGTGCAGATTTCCTTTGCAAGCTTGCTTGGTTGGCCAAAAAGGGCGTATGCGTTTTTTCCTGAATATATTCAGGAAAAAACGCATACGCCCTTTTTGGCCAAGTGCATCATTGTGGACGTTCTGCCTCTTTTCCTATGCTTTACATGCAATTCCAGTCTACCTCCTGAAATCGGTTTCCTGCAATTCTGCCCCGCTTTCAAGTCCTCTTGGCAGCCTTACTTCAATATATTTTTGGACGATAGCTGTCATTTATAACTCTGCAGGTTTGTGAATTACAGTGCCCCTGAGCTCCTTTCTTCAACTCGCTTTCTTGTGAGCTGGCCGCAACACCGCAGGATTGCTTCAGGCCCTAGTGTGGTTCCGGCATGGCTCGCTGAGCCTTTGGTTATTCCCTCTTCCTGGTGGGAAATGAGAGTTAAATTTGCCCGTCCAGACACCTCCAGCTAGTCTCTCATTGGTTCTCCCTATTCCTGTTCATTTTCCGCAGAAATTGCAAACTGGGCCAAACAGGAGGTTAAAGGCACTGACTCTCCAAGTGGGGAGAGTGCTAGTAAAGCGTCTGGAATGTTGCACCCGAGTACCAGGGGACGAAAACTGAGACACATTTGAACACGTTTCCCGATCACACGGTGGATCATACTCTGGGTTCCACATGCATGTTTTAGCTGAAGGAAGAATCCCTTAAACCTGGAGAGTTGAGAACCATGGAATGGGTACCATGCAATATGACTTCAAAGGGTCTGCATTTGCTCACCGAACCTAACCAATCCTATCACTGCTGCGTTTATGCCGCTGTACACACGCTGGATTCTCTTTCGGAGACATATAAATCCATAGGTTTTAAGATTCTTACTAGTCAGGTATATTCTTAGGCGTTTAATATGGGGTGTTGAGTCCACTTCGTTGAGCAAGCAGTAGCTCTTGTCTATTACATATTTGGCTTATGGAAAGGTATCTGTGCTAATTTCAATCTCTGGTTTTATGCAGCACCCCAACTCACCTTTCCCCTTAAGCAAGCATAAGTTGGTTTTCTCCATTTGAGGCCCTATTCTGTTTTGTAATTCAGTTCCTGTGTAGCCAAGTTTACATTCCTTGTATTAGTGATACCTTATGATGTTTCTTTTTCTGTGTGACTTATTTCACTTAGAATCATCGTACCTGAATCCACTCATTATGCTGCTACTGGCCTGATGACATAGATTTCATTGCTGAGTGATATTGCATTGTACGTAAGTACCACAACTTCTTTATCCATTTTTCGCTTTCTGCGATATTGAACTTGTACCGTAAACGAGGTTCTTGTAAACAGAGCCGTCCCAAACTTTGGGGTGGCTGTGTCTTTTTGATTTTAATTTCCCTAAGCTATAGGACCATAAGTGGAAGTGCCCTAGGCTCTCTTGCTTTGTTTTTTAGATGTTTCAGGAAACACCATACACTTCTCCAGAGTGGCTGTTGGCAATTTACATCCCGCCCATCAGCATAACAAGGCTCCCAGTTCTCCATGGCCTGTCCTGCCTTTCTGGATTTTACACTTTTTTCAGATGGCCCTTTTGACCGGGGGGCAGTGAGACTTCATTGTAGTGCAGATTTCCTTTGCAAGCTTGCTTGGTTGGCCAAAAAGGGCGTATGCGTTTTTTCCTGAATATATTCAGGAAAAAACGCATACGCCCTTTTTGGCCAAGTGCATCATTGTGGACGTTCTGCCTCTTTTCCTATGCTTTACATGCAATTCCAGTCTACCTCCTGAAATCGGTTTCCTGCAATTCTGCCCCGCTTTCAAGTCCTCTTGGCAGCCTTACTTCAATATATTTTTGGACGATAGCTGTCATTTATAACTCTGCAGGTTTGTGAATTACAGTGCCCCTGAGCTCCTTTCTTCAACTCGCTTTCTTGTGAGCTGGCCGCAACACCGCAGGATTGCTTCAGGCCCTAGTGTGGTTCCGGCATGGCTCGCTGAGCCTTTGGTTATTCCCTCTTCCTGGTGGGAAATGAGAGTTAAATTTGCCCGTCCAGACACCTCCAGCTAGTCTCTCATTGGTTCTCCCTATTCCTGTTCATTTTCCGCAGAAATTGCAAACTGGGCCAAACAGGAGGTTAAAGGCACTGACTCTCCAAGTGGGGAGAGTGTTAGTAAAGCGTCTGGAATGTTGCACCCGAGTACCAGGGGACGAAAACTGAGACACATTTGAACACGTTTCCCGATCACACGGTGGATCATACTCTGGGTTCCACATGCATGTTTTAGCTGAAGGAAGAATCCCTTAAACCTGGAGAGTTGAGAACCATGGAATGGGTACCATGCAATATGACTTCAAAGGGTCTGCATTTGCTCACCGAACCTAACCAATCCTATCACTGCTGCGTTTATGCCGCTGTACACACGCTGGATTCTCTTTCGGAGACCTATAAATCCATAGGTTTTAAGATTCTTACTAGTCAGGTATATTCTTAGGCGTTTAATATGGGGTGTTGAGTCCACTTCGTTGAGCAAGCAGTAGCTCTTGTCTATTACATATTTGGCTTATGGAAAGGTATCTGTGCTAATTTCAATCTCTGGTTTTATGCAGCACCCCAACTCACCTTTCCCCTTAAGCAAGCATAAGTTGGTTTTCTCCATTTGAGGCCCTATTCTGTTTTGTAATTCAGTTCCTGTGTAGCCAAGTTTACATTCCTTGTATTAGTGATACCTTATGATGTTTCTTTTTCTGTGTGACTTATTTCACTTAGAATCATCGTACCCGAATCCACTCATTATGCTGCTACTGGCCTGATGACATAGATTTCATTGCTGAGTGATATTGCATTGTACGTAAGTACCACAACTTCTTTATCCATTTTTCGCTTTCTGCGATATTGAACTTGTACCGTAAACGAGGTTCTTGTAAACAGAGCCGTCCCAAACTTTGGGGTGGCTGTGTCTTTTTGATTTTAATTTCCCTAAGCTATAGGACCATAAGTGGAAGTGCCCTAGGCTCTCTTGCTTTGTTTTTTAGATGTTTCAGGAAACACCATACACTTCTCCAGAGTGGCTGTTGGCAATTTACATCCCGCCCATCAGCATAACAAGGCTCCCAGTTCTCCATGGCCTGTCCTGCCTTTCTGGATTTTACACTTTTTTCAGATGGCCCTTTTGACCGGGGGGCAGTGAGACTTCATTGTAGTGCAGATTTCCTTTGCAAGCTTGCTTGGTTGGCCAAAAAGGGCGTATGCGTTTTTTCCTGAATATATTCAGGAAAAAACGCATACGCCCTTTTTGGCCAAGTGCATCATTGTGGACGTTCTGCCTCTTTTCCTATGCTTTACATGCAATTCCAGTCTACCTCCTGAAATCGGTTTCCTGCAATTCTGCCCCGCTTTCAAGTCCTCTTGGCAGCCTTACTTCAATATATTTTTGGACGATAGCTGTCATTTATAACTCTGCAGGTTTGTGAATTACAGTGCCCCTGAGCTCCTTTCTTCAACTCGCTTTCTTGTGAGCTGGCCGCAACACCGCAGGATTGCTTCAGGCCCTAGTGTGGTTCCGGCATGTCTCGCTGAGCCTTTGGTTATTCCCTCTTCCTGGTGGGAAATGAGAGTTAAATTTGCCCGTCCAGACACCTCCAGCTAGTCTCTCATTGGTTCTCCCTATTCCTGTTCATTTTCCGCAGAAATTGCAAACTGGGCCAAACAGGAGGTTAAAGGCACTGACTCTCCAAGTGGGGAGAGTGTTAGTAAAGCGTCTGGAATGTTGCACCCGAGTACCAGGGGACGAAAACTGAGACACATTTGAACACGTTTCCCGATCACACGGTGGATCATACTCTGGGTTCCACATGCATGTTTTAGCTGAAGGAAGAATCCCTTAAACCTGGAGAGTTGAGAACCATGGAATGGGTACCATGCAATATGACTTCAAAGGGTCTGCATTTGCTCACCGAACCTAACCAATCCTATCACTGCTGCGTTTATGCCGCTGTACACACGCTGGATTCTCTTTCGGAGACATATAAATCCATAGGTTTTAAGATTCTTACTAGTCAGGTATATTCTTAGGCGTTTAATATGGGGTGTTGAGTCCACTTCGTTGAGCAAGCAGTAGCTCTTGTCTATTACATATTTGGCTTATGGAAAGGTATCTGTGCTAATTTCAATCTCTGGTTTTATGCAGCACCCCAACTCACCTTTCCCCTTAAGCAAGCATAAGTTGGTTTTCTACATTTGAGGCCCTATTCTGTTTTGTAATTCAGTTCCTGTGTAGCCAAGTTTACATTCCTTGTATTAGTGATACCTTATGATGTTTCTTTTTCTGTGTGACTTATTTCACTTAGAATCATCGTACCCGAATCCACTCATTATGCTGCTACTGGCCTGATGACATAGATTTCATTGCTGAGTGATATTGCATTGTACGTAAGTACCACAACTTCTTTATCCATTTTTCGCTTTCTGCGATATTGAACTTGTACCGTAAACGAGGTTCTTGTAAACAGAGCCGTCCCAAACTTTGGGGTGGCTGTGTCTTTTTGATTTTAATTTCCCTAAGCTATAGGACCATAAGTGGAAGTGCCCTAGGCTCTCTTGCTTTGTTTTTTAGATGTTTCAGGAAACACCATACACTTCTCCAGAGTGGCTGTTGGCAATTTACATCCCGCCCATCAGCATAACAAGGCTCCCAGTTCTCCATGGCCTGTCCTGCCTTTGTGGATTTTACATTTTTTCAGATGGCCCTTTTGACCGGGGGGCAGTGAGACTTCATTGTAGTGCAGATTTCCTTTGCAAGCTTGCTTGGTTGGCCAAAAAGGGCGTATGCGTTTTTTCCTGAATATATTCAGGAAAAAACGCATACGCCCTTTTTGGCCAAGTGCATCATTGTGGACGTTCTGCCTCTTTTCCTATGCTTTACATGCAATTCCAGTCTACCTCCTGAAATCGGTTTCCTGCAATTCTGCCCCGCTTTCAAGTCCTCTTGGCAGCCTTACTTCAATATATTTTTGGACGATAGCTGTCATTTATAACTCTGCAGGTTTGTGAATTACAGTGCCCCTGAGCTCCTTTCTTCAACTCGCTTTCTTGTGAGCTGGCCGCAACACCGCAGGATTGCTTCAGGCCCTAGTGTGGTTCCGGCATGGCTCGCTGAGCCTTTGGTTATTCCCTCTTCCTGGTGGGAAATGAGAGTTAAATTTTCCCGTCCAGACACCTCCAGCTAGTCTCTCATTGGTTCTCCCTATTCCTGTTCATTTTCCGCAGAAATTGCAAACTGGGCCAAACAGGAGGTTAAAGGCACTGACTCTCCAAGTGGGGAGAGTGTTAGTAAAGCGTCTGGAATGTTGCACCCGAGTACCAGGGGACGAAAACTGAGACACATTTGAACACGTTTCCCGATCACACGGTGGATCATACTCTGGGTTCCACATGCATGTTTTAGCTGAAGGAAGAATCCCTTAAACCTGGAGAGTTGAGAACCATGGAATGGGTACCATGCAATATGACTTCAAAGGGTCTGCATTTGCTCACCGAACCTAACCAATCCTATCACTGCTGCGTTTATGCCGCTGTACACACGCTGGATTCTCTTTCGGAGACATATAAATCCATAGGTTTTAAGATTCTTACTAGTCAGGTATATTCTTAGGCGTTTAATATGGGGTGTTGAGTCCACTTCGTTGAGCAAGCAGTAGCTCTTGTCTATTACATATTTGGCTTATGGAAAGGTATCTGTGCTAATTTCAATCTCTGGTTTTATGCAGCACCCCAACTCACCTTTCCCCTTAAGCAAGCATAAGTTGGTTTTCTCCATTTGAGGCCCTATTCTGTTTTGTAATTCAGTTCCTGTGTAGCCAAGTTTACATTCCTTGTATTAGTGATACCTTATGATGTTTCTTTTTCTGTGTGACTTATTTCACTTAGAATCATCGTACCTGAATCCACTCATTATGCTGCTACTGGCCTGATGACATAGATTTCATTGCTGAGTGATATTGCATTGTACGTAAGTACCACAACTTCTTTATCCATTTTTCGCTTTCTGCGATATTGAACTTGTACCGTAAACGAGGTTCTTGTAAACAGAGCCGTCCCAAACTTTGGGGTGGCTGTGTCTTTTTGATTTTAATTTCCCTAAGCTATAGGACCATAAGTGGAAGTGCCCTAGGCTCTCTTGCTTTGTTTTTTAGATGTTTCAGGAAACACCATACACTTCTCCAGAGTGGCTGTTGGCAATTTACATCCCGCCCATCAGCATAACAAGGCTCCCAGTTCTCCATGGCCTGTCCTGCCTTTCTGGATTTTACACTTTTTTCAGATGGCCCTTTTGACCGGGGGGCAGTGAGACTTCATTGTAGTGCAGATTTCCTTTGCAAGCTTGCTTGGTTGGCCAAAAAGGGCGTATGCGTTTTTTCCTGAATATATTCAGGAAAAAACGCATACGCCCTTTTTGGCCAAGTGCATCATTGTGGACGTTCTGCCTCTTTTCCTATGCTTTACATGCAATTCCAGTCTACCTCCTGAAATCGGTTTCCTGCAATTCTGCCCCGCTTTCAAGTCCTCTTGGCAGCCTTACTTCAATATATTTTTGGACGATAGCTGTCATTTATAACTCTGCAGGTTTGTGAATTACAGTGCCCCTGAGCTCCTTTCTTCAACTCGCTTTCTTGTGAGCTGGCCGCAACACCGCAGGATTGCTTCAGGCCCTAGTGTGGTTCCGGCATGGCTCGCTGAGCCTTTGGTTATTCCCTCTTCCTGGTGGGAAATGAGAGTTAAATTTGCCCGTCCAGACACCTCCAGCTAGTCTCTCATTGGTTCTCCCTATTCCTGTTCATTTTCCGCAGAAATTGCAAACTGGGCCAAACAGGAGGTTAAAGGCACTGACTCTCCAAGTGGGGAGAGTGCTAGTAAAGCGTCTGGAATGTTGCACCCGAGTACCAGGGGACGAAAACTGAGACACATTTGAACACGTTTCCCGATCACACGGTGGATCATACTCTGGGTTCCACATGCATGTTTTAGCTGAAGGAAGAATCCCTTAAACCTGGAGAGTTGAGAACCATGGAATGGGTACCATGCAATATGACTTCAAAGGGTCTGCATTTGCTCACCGAACCTAACCAATCCTATCACTGCTGCGTTTATGCCGCTGTACACACGCTGGATTCTCTTTCGGAGACATATAAATCCATAGGTTTTAAGATTCTTACTAGTCAGGTATATTCTTAGGCGTTTAATATGGGGTGTTGAGTCCACTTCGTTGAGCAAGCAGTAGCTCTTGTCTATTACATATTTGGCTTATGGAAAGGTATCTGTGCTAATTTCAATCTCTGGTTTTATGCAGCACCCCAACTCACCTTTCCCCTTAAGCAAGCATAAGTTGGTTTTCTCCATTTGAGGCCCTATTCTGTTTTGTAATTCAGTTCCTGTGTAGCCAAGTTTACATTCCTTGTATTAGTGATACCTTATGATGTTTCTTTTTCTGTGTGACTTATTTCACTTAGAATCATCGTACCTGAATCCACTCATTATGCTGCTACTGGCCTGATGACATAGATTTCATTGCTGAGTGATATTGCATTGTACGTAAGTACCACAACTTCTTTATCCATTTTTCGCTTTCTGCGATATTGAACTTGTACCGTAAACGAGGTTCTTGTAAACAGAGCCGTCCCAAACTTTGGGGTGGCTGTGTCTTTTTGATTTTAATTTCCCTAAGCTATAGGACCATAAGTGGAAGTGCCCTAGGCTCTCTTGCTTTGTTTTTTAGATGTTTCAGGAAACACCATACACTTCTCCAGAGTGGCTGTTGGCAATTTACATCCCGCCCATCAGCATAACAAGGCTCCCAGTTCTCCATGGCCTGTCCTGCCTTTCTGGATTTTACACTTTTTTCAGATGGCCCTTTTGACCGGGGGGCAGTGAGACTTCATTGTAGTGCAGATTTCCTTTGCAAGCTTGCTTGGTTGGCCAAAAAGGGCGTATGCGTTTTTTCCTGAATATATTCAGGAAAAAACGCATACGCCCTTTTTGGCCAAGTGCATCATTGTGGACGTTCTGCCTCTTTTCCTATGCTTTACATGCAATTCCAGTCTACCTCCTGAAATCGGTTTCCTGCAATTCTGCCCCGCTTTCAAGTCCTCTTGGCAGCCTTACTTCAATATATTTTTGGACGATAGCTGTCATTTATAACTCTGCAGGTTTGTGAATTACAGTGCCCCTGAGCTCCTTTCTTCAACTCGCTTTCTTGTGAGCTGGCCGCAACACCGCAGGATTGCTTCAGGCCCTAGTGTGGTTCCGGCATGGCTCGCTGAGCCTTTGGTTATTCCCTCTTCCTGGTGGGAAATGAGAGTTAAATTTGCCCGTCCAGACACCTCCAGCTAGTCTCTCATTGGTTCTCCCTATTCCTGTTCATTTTCCGCAGAAATTGCAAACTGGGCCAAACAGGAGGTTAAAGGCACTGACTCTCCAAGTGGGGAGAGTGTTAGTAAAGCGTCTGGAATGTTGCACCCGAGTACCAGGGGACGAAAACTGAGACACATTTGAACACGTTTCCCGATCACACGGTGGATCATACTCTGGGTTCCACATGCATGTTTTAGCTGAAGGAAGAATCCCTTAAACCTGGAGAGTTGAGAACCATGGAATGGGTACCATGCAATATGACTTCAAAGGGTCTGCATTTGCTCACCGAACCTAACCAATCCTATCACTGCTGCGTTTATGCCGCTGTACACACGCTGGATTCTCTTTCGGAGACATATAAATCCATAGGTTTTAAGATTCTTACTAGTCAGGTATATTCTTAGGCGTTTAATATGGGGTGTTGAGTCCACTTCGTTGAGCAAGCAGTAGCTCTTGTCTATTACATATTTGGCTTATGGAAAGGTATCTGTGCTAATTTCAATCTCTGGTTTTATGCAGCACCCCAACTCACCTTTCCCCTTAAGCAAGCATAAGTTGGTTTTCTACATTTGAGGCCCTATTCTGTTTTGTAATTCAGTTCCTGTGTAGCCAAGTTTACATTCCTTGTATTAGTGATACCTTATGATGTTTCTTTTTCTGTGTGACTTATTTCACTTAGAATCATCGTACCCGAATCCACTCATTATGCTGCTACTGGCCTGATGACATAGATTTCATTGCTGAGTGATATTGCATTGTACGTAAGTACCACAAATTCTTTATCCATTTTTCGCTTTCTGCGATATTGAACTTGTACCGTAAACGAGGTTCTTGTAAACAGAGCCGTCCCAAACTTTGGGGTGGCTGTGTCTTTTTGATTTTAATTTCCCTAAGCTATAGGACCATAAGTGGAAGTGCCCTAGGCTCTCTTGCTTTGTTTTTTAGATGTTTCAGGAAACACCATACACTTCTCCAGAGTGGCTGTTGGCAATTTACATCCCGCCCATCAGCATAACAAGGCTCCCAGTTCTCCATGGCCTGTCCTGCCTTTCTGGATTTTACACTTTTTTCAGATGGCCCTTTTGACCGGGGGGCAGTGAGACTTCATTGTAGTGCAGATTTCCTTTGCAATCTTGCTTGGTTGGCCAAAAAGGGCGTATGCGTTTTTTCCTGAATATATTCAGGAAAAAACGCATACGCCCTTTTTGGCCAAGTGCATCATTGTGGACGTTCTGCCTCTTTTCCTATGCTTTACATGCAATTCCAGTCTACCTCCTGAAATCGGTTTCCTGCAATTCTGCCCCGCTTTCAAGTCCTCTTGGCAGCCTTACTTCAATATATTTTTGGACGATAGCTGTCATTTATAACTCTGCAGGTTTGTGAATTACAGTGCCCCTGAGCTCCTTTCTTCAACTCGCTTTCTTGTGAGCTGGCCGCAACACCGCAGGATTGCTTCAGGCCCTAGTGTGGTTCCGGCATGGCTCGCTGAGCCTTTGGTTATTCCCTCTTCCTGGTGGGAAATGAGAGTTAAATTTTCCCGTCCAGACACCTCCAGCTAGTCTCTCATTGGTTCTCCCTATTCCTGTTCATTTTCCGCAGAAATTGCAAACTGGGCCAAACAGGAGGTTAAAGGCACTGACTCTCCAAGTGGGGAGAGTGTTAGTAAAGCGTCTGGAATGTTGCACCCGAGTACCAGGGGACGAAAACTGAGACACATTTGAACACGTTTCCCGATCACACGGTGGATCATACTCTGGGTTCCACATGCATGTTTTAGCTGAAGGAAGAATCCCTTAAACCTGGAGAGTTGAGAACCATGGAATGGGTACCATGCAATATGACTTCAAAGGGTCTGCATTTGCTCACCGAACCTAACCAATCCTATCACTGCTGCGTTTATGCCGCTGTACACACGCTGGATTCTCTTTCGGAGACATATAAATCCATAGGTTTTAAGATTCTTACTAGTCAGGTATATTCTTAGGCGTTTAATATGGGGTGTTGAGTCCACTTCGTTGAGCAAGCAGTAGCTCTTGTCTATTACATATTTGGCTTATGGAAAGGTATCTGTGCTAATTTCAATCTCTGGTTTTATGCAGCACCCCAACTCACCTTTCCCCTTAAGCAAGCATAAGTTGGTTTTCTACATTTGAGGCCCTATTCTGTTTTGTAATTCAGTTCCTGTGTAGCCAAGTTTACATTCCTTGTATTAGTGATACCTTATGATGTTTCTTTTTCTGTGTGACTTATTTCACTTAGAATCATCGTACCCGAATCCACTCATTATGCTGCTACTGGCCTGATGACATAGATTTCATTGCTGAGTGATATTGCATTGTACGTAAGTACCACAACTTCTTTATCCATTTTTCGCTTTCTGCGATATTGAACTTGTACCGTAAACGAGGTTCTTGTAAACAGAGCCGTCCCAAACTTTGGGGTGGCTGTGTCTTTTTGATTTTAATTTCCCTAAGCTATAGGACCATAAGTGGAAGTGCCCTAGGCTCTCTTGCTTTGTTTTTTAGATGTTTCAGGAAACACCATACACTTCTCCAGAGTGGCTGTTGGCAATTTACATCCCGCCCATCAGCATAACAAGGCTCCCAGTTCTCCATGGCCTGTCCTGCCTTTCTGGATTTTACACTTTTTTCAGATGGCCCTTTTGACCGGGGGGCAGTGAGACTTCATTGTAGTGCAGATTTCCTTTGCAATCTTGCTTGGTTGGCCAAAAAGGGCGTATGCGTTTTTTCCTGAATATATTCAGGAAAAAACGCATACGCCCTTTTTGGCCAAGTGCATCATTGTGGACGTTCTGCCTCTTTTCCTATGCTTTACATGCAATTCCAGTCTACCTCCTGAAATCGGTTTCCTGCAATTCTGCCCCGCTTTCAAGTCCTCTTGGCAGCCTTACTTCAATATATTTTTGGACGATAGCTGTCATTTATAACTCTGCAGGTTTGTGAATTACAGTGCCCCTGAGCTCCTTTCTTCAACTCGCTTTCTTGTGAGCTGGCCGCAACACCGCAGGATTGCTTCAGGCCCTAGTGTGGTTCCGGCATGGCTCGCTGAGCCTTTGGTTATTCCCTCTTCCTGGTGGGAAATGAGAGTTAAATTTGCCCGTCCAGACACCTCCAGCTAGTCTCTCATTGGTTCTCCCTATTCCTGTTCATTTTCCGCAGAAATTGCAAACTGGGCCAAACAGGAGGTTAAAGGCACTGACTCTCCAAGTGGGGAGAGTGTTAGTAAAGCGTCTGGAATGTTGCACCCGAGTACCAGGGGACGAAAACTGAGACACATTTGAACACGTTTCCCGATCACACGGTGGATCATACTCTGGGTTCCACATGCATGTTTTAGCTGAAGGAAGAATCCCTTAAACCTGGAGAGTTGAGAACCATGGAATGGGTACCATGCAATATGACTTCAAAGGGTCTGCATTTGCTCACCGAACCTAACCAATCCTATCACTGCTGCGTTTATGCCGCTGTACACACGCTGGATTCTCTTTCGGAGACATATAAATCCATAGGTTTTAAGATTCTTACTAGTCAGGTATATTCTTAGGCGTTTAATATGGGGTGTTGAGTCCACTTCGTTGAGCAAGCAGTAGCTCTTGTCTATTACATATTTGGCTTATGGAAAGGTATCTGTGCTAATTTCAATCTCTGGTTTTATGCAGCACCCCAACTCACCTTTCCCCTTAAGCAATCATAAGTTGGTTTTCTACATTTGAGGCCCTATTCTGTTTTGTAATTCAGTTCCTGTGTAGCCAAGTTTACATTCCGTGTATTAGTGATACCTTATGATGTTTCTTTTTCTGTGTGACTTATTTCACTTAGAATCATCGTACCTGAATCCACTCATTATGCTGCTACTGGCCTGATGACATAGATTTCATTGCTGAGTGATATTGCATTGTACGTAAGTACCACAACTTCTTTATCCATTTTTCGCTTTCTGCGATATTGAACTTGTACCGTAAATGAGGTTCTTGTAAACAGAGCCATCCCAAACTTTGGGGTGGCTGTGTCTTTTTGATTTTAATTTCCCTAAGCTATAGGACCATAAGTGGAAGTGCCCTAGGCTCTCTTGCTTTGTTTTTTAGATGTTTCAGGAAACACCATACACTTCTCCAGAGTGGCTGTTGGCAATTTACATCCCGCCCATCAGCATAACAAGGCTCCCAGTTCTCCATGGCCTGTCCTGCCTTTCTGGATTTTACACTTTTTTCAGATGGCCCTTTTGACCGGGGGGCAGTGAGACTTCATTGTAGTGCAGATTTCCTTTGCAAGCTTGCTTGGTTGGCCAAAAAGGGCGTATGCGTTTTTTCCTGAATATATTCAGGAAAAAACGCATACGCCCTTTTTGGCCAAGTGCATCATTGTGGACGTTCTGCCTCTTTTCCTATGCTTTACATGCAATTCCAGTCTACCTCCTGAAATCGGTTTCCTGCAATTCTGCCCCGCTTTCAAGTCCTCTTGGTAGCCTTACTTCAATATATTTTTGGACGATAGCTGTCATTTATAACTCTGCAGGTTTGTGAATAACAGTGCCCCTGAGCTCCTTTCTTCAACTCGCTTTCTTGTGAGCTGGCCGCAACACCGCAGGATTGCTTCAGGCCCTAGTGTGGTTTCGGCATGGCTCGCTGAGCCTTTGGTTAATTCCTCTTCCTGGTGGGAAATGAGAGTTAAATTTGCCCGTCCAGACACCTCCAGCTAGTCTCTCATTGGTTCTCCCTATTCCTGTTCATTTTCCGCAGAAATTGCAAACTGGGCCAAACAGGAGGTTAAAGGCACTGACTCTCCAAGTGGGGAGAGTGTTAGTAAAGCGTCTGGAATGTTGCACCCGAGTACCAGGGGACGAAAACTGAGACACATTTGAACACGTTTCCCGATCACACGGTGGATCATACTCTGGGTTCCACATGCATGTTTTAGCTGAAGGAAGAATCCCTTAAACCTGGAGAGTTGAGAACCATGGAATGGGTACCATGCAATATGACTTCAAAGGGTCTGCATTTGCTCACCGAACCTCACCAATCCTATCACTGCTGCGTTTATGCCGCTGTACACACGCTGGATTCTCTTTCGGAGACATATAAATCCATAGGTTTTAAGATTCTTACTAGTCAGGTATATTCTTAGGCGTTTAATATGGGGTGTTGAGTCCACTTCGTTGAGCAAGCAGTAGCTCTTGTCTATTACATATTTGGCTTATGGAAAGGTATCTGTGCTAATTTCAATCTCTGGTTTTATGCAACACCCCAACTCACCTTTCCCCTTAAGCAAGCATAAGTTGGTTTTCTACATTTGAGGCCCTATTCTGTTTTGTAATTCAGTTCCTGTGTAGCCAAGTTTACATTCCGTGTATTAGTGATACCTTATGATGTTTCTTTTTCTGTGTGACTTATTTCACTTAGAATCATCGTACCTGAATCCACTCATTATGCTGCTACTGGCCTGATGACATAGATTTCATTGCTGAGTGATATTGCATTGTACGTAAGTACCACAACTTCTTTATCCATTTTTCGCTTTCTGCGATATTGAACTTGTACCGTAAACGAGGTTCTTGTAAACAGAGCCGTCCCAAACTTTGGGGTGGCTGTGTCTTTTTGATTTTAATTTCTCTAAGCTATAGGACCATAAGTGGAAGTGCCCTAGGCTCTGTTGCTTTGTTTTTTAGATGTTTCAGGAAACACCATACACTTCTCCAGAGTGGCTGTTTGCAATTTACATCCCACCCATCAGAATAAGAAGGCTCCCAGTTCTCCATGGCCTGTCCTGCCTTTCTGGATTTTACACTTTTTTCAGATGGCCCTTTTGACCTGGGGGCAGTGAGACTTCATTGTAGTGCAGATTTCCTTTGCAAGCTTGCTTGGTTGGCCAAAAAGGGCGTATGCGTTTTTTCCTGAATATATTCAGGAAAAAACGCATATGCCCTTTTTGGCCAAGTGCATCATTGTGGACGTTCTGCCTCTTTTCCTATGCTTTACATGCAATTCCAGTCTACCTCCTGAAATCGGTTTCCTGCAATTCTGCCCCGCTTTCAAGTCCTCTTGGCAGCCTTACTTCAATGTATTTTTGGACGATAGCTGTCATTTATAACTCTGCAGGATTGTGAATTACAGTGCCCCTGAGCTCCTTTCTTCAACTCGCTTTCTTGTGAGCTGGCCGCAACACCGCAGGATTGCTTCAGGCCCTAGTGTGGTTCCGGCATGGCTCGCTGAGCCTTTGGTTAATTCCTCTTCCTGGTGGGAAATGAGAGTTAAATTTGCCCGTCCAGACACCTCCAGCTAGTCTCTCATTGGTTCTCCCGATTCCTGTTCATTTTCCGCAGAAATTGCAAACTGGGCCAAACAGGAGGTTAAAGGCACTGACTCTCCAAGTGGGGAGAGTGTTAGTAAAGCGTCTGGAATGTTGCACCCGAGTACCAGGGGACGAAAACTGAGACACATTTGAACACGTTTCCCGATCACACGGTGGATCATACTCTGGGTTCCACATGCATGTTTTAGCTGAAGGAAGAATCCCTTAAACCTGGAGAGTTGAGAACCATGGAATGGGTACCATGCAATATGACTTCAAAGGGTCTGCATTTGCTCACCGAACCTCACCAATCCTATCACTGCTGCGTTTATGCCGCTGTACACACGCTGGTTTCTCTTTCGGAGACATATAAATCCATAGGTTTTAAGATTCTTACTAGTCAGGTATATTCTTATGCGTTTAATATGGGGTGTTGAGTCCACTTCGTTGAGCAAGCAGTAGCTCTTGTCTATTACATATTTGGCTTATGGAAAGGTATCTGTGCTAATTTCAATCTCTGGTTTTATGCAGCACCCCAACTCACCTTTCCCCTTAAGCAATCATAAGTTGGTTTTCTACATTTGAGGCCCTATTCTGTTTTGTAATTCAGTTCCTGTGTAGCCAAGTTTACATTCCGTGTATTAGTGATACCTTATGATGTTTCTTTTTCTGTGTGACTTATTTCACTTAGAATCATCGTACCTGAATCCACTCATTATGCTGCTACTGGCCTGATGACATAGATTTCATTGCTGAGTGATATTGCATTGTACGTAAGTACCGCAACTTCGTTATCCATTTTTCGCTTTCTGCGATATTGAACTTGTACCGTAAACGAGGTTCTTGTAAACAGAGCCATCCCAAACCTTGGGGTGACTGTGTCTTTTTGATTTTAATTTCCCTAAGCTATAGGACCATAAGTGGAAGTGTCCTAGGCTCTGTTGCTTTGTTTTTTAGATGTTTCAGGAAACACCATACACTTCTCCAGAGTGGCTGTTGGCAATTTACATCCCGCCCATCAGCATAACAAGGCGCCCAGTTCTCCATGGCCTGTCCTGCCTTTCTGGATTTTACACTTTTTTCAGATGGCCCTTTTGACCGGGGGGCAGTGAGACTTCATTGTAGTGCAGATTTCCTTTGCAAGCTTGCTTGGTTGGCCAAAAAGGGCGTATGCGTTTTTTCCTGAATATATTCAGGAAAAAATGCATACGCCCTTTTTGGCAAAGTGCATCATTGTGGACGTTCTGCCTCTTTTCCTATGCTTTACATGCAATTCCAGTCTACCTCCTGAAATCGGTTTCCTGCAATTCTGCCCCGCTTTCAAGTCCTCTTGGCAGCCTTACTTCAATGTATTTTTGGACGATAGCTGTCATTTATAACTCTGCAGGTTTGTGAATAACAGTGCCCCTGAGCTCCTTTCTTCAACTCGCTTTCTTGTGAGCTGGCCGCAACACCGCAGGATTGCTTCAGGCCCTAGTGTGGTTCCGGCATGGCTCGCTGAGCCTTTGGTTAATTCCTCTTCCTGGTGGGAAATGAGAGTTAAATTTGCCCGTCCAGACACCTCCAGCTAGTCTCTCATTGGTTCTCCCTATTCCTGTTCATTTTCCGCAGAAATTGCAAACTGGGCCAAACAGGAGGTTAAAGGCACTGACTCTCCAAGTGGGGAGAGTGTTAGTAAAGCGTCTGGAATGTTGCACCCGAGTACCAGGGGACGAAAACTGAGACACATTTGAACACGTTTCCCGATCACACGGTGGATCATACTCTGGGTTCCACATGCATGTTTTAGCTGAAGGAAGAATCCCTTAAACCTGGAGAGTTGAGAACCATGGAATGGGTACCATGCAATATGACTTCAAAGGGTCTGCATTTGCTCACCGAACCTAACCAATCCTATCACTGCTGCGTTTATGCTGCTGTACACACGCTGGATTCTCTTTCGGAGACATATAAATCCATAGGTTTTAAGATTCTTACTAGTCAGGTATATTCTTAGGCGTTTAATATGGGGTGTTGAGTCCACTTCGTTGAGCAAGCAGTAGCTCTTGTCTATTACATATTTGGCTTATGGAAAGGTATCTGTGCTAATTTCAATCTCTGGTTTTATGCAGCACCCCAACTCACCTTTCCCCTTAAGCAAGCATAAGTTGGTTTTCTACATTTGAGACCCTATTCTGTTTTGTAATTCAGTTCCTGTGTAGCCAAGTTTACATTCCGTGTATTAGTGATACCTTATGATGTTTCTTTTTCTGTGTGACTTATTTCACTTAGAATCATCGTACCTGAATCCACTCATTATGCTGCTACTGGCCTGATGACATAGATTTCATTGCTGAGTGATATTGCATTGTACGTAAGTACCACAACTTCTTTATCCATTTTTCGCTTTCTGCGATATTGAACTTGTACCGTAAACGAGGTTCTTGTAAACAGAGCCGTCCCAAACTTTGGGGTGGCTGTGTCTTTTTGATTTTAATTTCTCTAAGCTATAGGACCATAAGTGGAAGTGCCCTAGGCTCTGTTGCTTTGTTTTTTAGATGTTTCAGGAAACACCATACACTTCTCCAGAGTGGCTGTTTGCAATTTACATCCCACCCATCAGAATAAGAAGGCTCCCAGTTCTCCATGGCCTGTCCTGCCTTTCTGGATTTTACACTTTTTTCAGATGGCCCTTTTGACCGGGGGGCAGTGAGACTTCATTGTAGTGCAGATTTCATTTGCAAGCTTGCTTGGTTGGCCAAAAAGGGCGTATGCGTTTTTTCCTGAATATATTCAGGAAAAAACGCATACGCCCTTTTTGGCCAAGTGCATCATTGTGGACGTTCTGCCTCTTTTCCTATGCTTCACATGCAATTCCAGTCTACCTCCTGAAATCGGTTTCCTGCAATTCTGCCCCGCTTTCAAGTCCTCTTGGCAGCCTTACTTCAATGTATTTTTGGACGATAGCTGTCATTTATAACTCTGCAGGTTTGTGAATTACAGTGCCCCTGAGCTCCTTTCTTCAACTCGCTTTCTTGTGAGCTGGCCGCAACACCGCAGGATTGCTTCAGGCCCTAGTGTGGTTCCGGCATGGCTCGCTGAGCCTTTGGTTAATTCCTCTTCCTGGTGGGAAATGAGAGTTAAATTTGCCCGTCCAGACACCTCCAGCTAGTCTCTCATTGGTTCTCCCTATTCCTGTTCATTTTCCGCAGAAATTGCAAACTGGGCCAAACAGGAGGTTAAAGGCACTGACTCTCCAAGTGGGGAGAGTGTTAGTAAAGTGTCTGGAATGTTGCACCCGAGTACCAGGGGACGAAAACTGAGACACATTTGAACACGTTTCCCGATCACACGGTGGATCATACTCTGGGTTCCACATGCATGTTTTAGCTGAAGGAAGAATCCCTTAAACCTGGAGAGTTGAGAACCATGGAATGGGTACCATGCAATATGACTTCAAAGGGTCTGCATTTGCTCACTGAACCTAACCAATCCTATCACTGCTGCGTTTATGCCGCTGTACACATGCTTGATTCTCTTTCGGAGACATATAAATCCATAGGTTTTAAGATTCTTACTAGTCAGGTATATTCTTAGGCGTTTAATATGGGGTGTTGAGTCCACTTCGTTGAGCAAGCAGTAGCTCTTGTCTATTACATATTTGACTTATGGAAAGGTATCTGTGCTAATTTCAATCTCTGGTTTTATGCAGCACCCCAACTCACCTTTCCCCTTAAGCAAGCATAAGTTGGTTTTCTACATTTGAGACCCTATTCTGTTTTGTAATTCAGTTCCTGTGTAGCCAAGTTTACATTCCGTGTATTAGTGATATATTATGATGTTTCTTTTTCTGTGTGACTTATTTCACTTAGAATCATCGTACCTGAATCCACTCATTATGCTGCTACTGGCCTGATGACATAGATTTCATTGCTGAGTGATATTGCATTGTACGTAAGTACCGCAACTTCGTTATCCATTTTTCGCTTTCTGCGATATTGAACTTGTACCGTAAACGAGGTTCTTGTAAACAGAGCCATCCCAAACCTTGGGGTGACTGTGTCTTTTTGATTTTAATTTCCCTAAGCTATAGGACCATAAGTGGAAGTGCCCTAGGCTCTGTTGCTTTGTTTTTTAGATGTTTCAGGAAACACCATACACTTCTCCAGAGTGGCTGTTGGCAATTTACATCCCGCCCATCAGCATAACAAGGCTCCCAGTTCTCCATGGCCTGTCCTGCCTTTCTGGATTTTACACTTTTTTCAGATGGCCCTTTTGACCGGGGGGCAGTGAGACTTCATTGTAGTGCAGATTTCCTTTGCAAGCTTGCTTGGTTGGCCAAAAAGGGCGTATGCGTTTTTTCCTGAATATATTCAGGAAAAAACGCATATGCCCTTTTTGGCCAAGTGCATCATTGTGGACGTTCTGCCTCTTTTCCTATGCTTTACATGCAATTCCAGTCTACCTCCTGAAATCGGTTTCCTGCAATTCTGCCCCGCTTTCAAGTCCTCTTGGCAGCCTTACTTCAATATATTTTTGGACGATAGCTGTCATTTATAACTCTGCAGGTTTGTGAATAACAGTGCCCCTGAGCTCCTTTCTTCAACTCGCTTTCTTGTGAGCTGGCCGCAACACCGCAGGATTGCTTCAGGCCCTAGTGTGGTTCCGGCATGGCTCGCTGAGCCTTTGGTTAATTCCTCTTCCTGGTGGGAAATGAGAGTTAAATTTGCCCGTCCAGACAGCTCCAGCTACTCTCTCATTGGTTCTCCCTATTCCTGTTCATTTTCCGCAGAAATTGCAAACTGGGCCAAACAGGAGTTTAAAGGCACTGACTCTCCAAGTGGGGAGAGTGTTAGTAAAGCGTCTGGAATGTTGCACCCGAGTACCAGGGGACGAAAACTGAGACACATTTGAACACGTTTCCCGATCACACGGTGGATCATACTCTGGGTTCCACATGCATGTTTTAGCTGAAGGAAGAATCCCTTAAACCTGGAGAGTTGAGACCCATGGAATGGGTACCATGCAATATGACTTCAAAGGGTCTGCATTTGCTCACCGAACCTCACCAATCCTATCACTGCTGCATTTATGCCGCTGTACACACGCTTGATTCTCTTTCGGAGACATATAAATCCATAGGTTTTAAGATTCTTACTAGTCAGGTATATTCTTAGGCGTTTAATATGGGGTGTTGAGTCCACTTCGTTGAGCAAGCAGTAGCTCTTGTCTATTACATATTTGGCTTATGGAAAGGTATCTGTGCTAATTTCAATCTCTGGTTTTATGCAGCACCCCAACTCACCTTTACCCTTAAGCAAGCATAAGTTGGTTTTCTACATTTGAGACCCTATTCTGTTTTGTAATTCAGTTCCTGTGTAGCCAAGTTTACATTCCGTGTATTAGTGATATCTTATGATGTTTCTTTTTCTGTGTGACTTATTTCACTTAGAATCATCGTACCTGAATCCACTCATTATGCTGCTACTGGCCTGATGACATAGATTTCATTGCTGAGTGATATTGCATTGTACGTAAGTACCTCAACTTCTTTATCCATTTCTCGCTTTCTGCGATATTGAACTTGTACCGTAAATGCGGTTCTTGTAAGCAGAGCCGTCGCAAACTTTGGGGTGGCTGTGTCTTTTTGATTTTAATTTCCCTAAGCTATAGGACCATAAGTGGAAGTGCCCTAGGCTCTGTTGCTTTGTTTTTTAGATGTTTCAGGAAACACCATACACTTCTCCAGAGTGGCTATGGTAATTTACATCCCGCCCATCAGCATAACAAGGCTCCCAGTTCTCCATGGCCTGTCCTGCCTTTGTGGATTTTACACTTTTTCAGATGGCCTTTTTGACCGGGGGGCAGTGAGACTTCATTGTAGTGCAGATTTCCTTTGCAAGCTTGCTTGGTTGGCCAAAAAGGGCGTATGCGTTTTTTCCTGAATATATTCAGGAAAAAACGCATACGCCCTTTTTGGCCAAGTGCATCATTGTGGACGTTCTGCCTCTTTTCCTATGCTTTACATGCAATTCCAGTCTACCTCCTGAAATCGGTTTCCTGCAATTCTGCCCCGCTTTCAAGTCCTCTTGGCAGCCTTACTTCAATATATTTTTGGACGATAGCTGTCATTTATAACTCTGCAGGTTTGTGAATAACAGTGCCCCTGAGCTCCTTTCTTCAACTCGCTTTCTTGTGAGCTGGCCGCAACACCGCAGGATTGCTTCAGGCCCTACTGTGGTTCCGGCATGGCTCGCTGAGCCTTTGGTTAATTCCTCTTCCTGGTGGGAAATGAGAGTTAAATTTGCCCGTCCAGACAGCTCCAGCTACTCTCTCATTGGTTCTCCCTATTCCTGTTCATTTTCCGCAGAAATTGCAAACTGGGCCAAACAGGAGGTTAAAGGCACTGACTCTCCAAGTGGGGAGAGTGTTAGTAAAGCGTCTGGAATGTTGCACCCGAGTACCAGGGGACGAAAACTGAGACACATTTGAACACGTTTCCCGATCACACGGTGGATCATACTCTGGGTTCCACATGCATGTTTTAGCTGAAGGAAGAATCCCTTAAACCTGGAGAGTTGAGAACCATGGAATGGGTACCATGCAATATGACTTCAAAGGGTCTGCATTTGCTCACCGAACCTCACCAATCCTATCACTGCTGCGTTTATGCCGCTGTACACACGCTTGATTCTCTTTCGGAGACATATAAATCCATAGGTTTTAAGATTCTTACTAGTCAGGTATATTTTTAGGCGTTTAATATGGGGTGTTGAGTCCACTTCGTTGAGCAAGCAGTAGCTCTTGTCTATTACATATTTGGCTTATGGAAAGGTATCTGTGCTAATTTCAATCTCTGGTTTTATGCAGCACCCCAACTCACCTTTACCCTTAAGCAAGCATAAGTTGGTTTTCTACATTTGAGACCCTATTCTGTTTTGTAATTCAGTTCCTGTGTAGCCAAGTTTACATTCCGTGTATTAGTGATATCTTATGATGTTTCTTTTTCTGTGTGACTTATTTCACTTAGAATCATCGTACCTGAATCCACTCATTATGCTGCTACAGGCCTGATGACATAGATTTCATTGCTGAGTGATATTGCATTGTACGTAAGTACCTCAACTTCTTTATCCATTTCTCGCTTTCTGCGATATTGAACTTGTACCGTAAATGCGGTTCTTGTAAGCAGAGCCGTCCCAAACTTTGGAGTGGCTGTGTCTTTTTGATTTTATTTTCCCTAAGCTATAGGACCATAAGTGGAAGTGCCCTAGGCTCTGTTGCTTTGTTTTTTAGATGTTTCAGGAAACACCATACACTTCTCCAGAGTGGCTGTTGGTAATTTACATCCCGCCCATCAGCATAAGAAGGCTCCCAGTTCTCCATGGCCAGTCATGCCTTTGTGGATTTTACACTTTTTTCAGATGGCCCTTTTGACCGGGGGGCAGTGAGACTTCATTGTAGTGCAGATTTCCTTTGCAAGCTTGCTTGGTTGGCCAAAAAGGGCGTATGCGTTTTTTCCTGAATATATTCAGGAAAAAACGCATACGCCCTTTTTGGCCAAGTGCATCATTGTGGACGTTCTGCCTCTTTTCCTATGCTTTACATGCAATTCCAGTCTACCTCCTGAAATCGGTTTCCTGCAATTCTGCCCCGCTTTCAAGTCCTCTTGGCAGCCTTACTTCAATATATTTTTGGACGATAGCTGTCATTTATAACTCTGCAGGTTTGTGAATAACAGTGCCCCTGAGCTCCTTTCTTCAACTCGCTTTCTTGTGAGCTGGCCGCAACACCGCAGGATTGCTTCAGGCCCTACTGTGGTTCCGGCATGGCTCGCTGAGCCTTTGGTTAATTCCTCTTCCTGGTGGGAAATGAGAGTTAAATTTGCCCGTCCAGACAGCTCCAGCTACTCTCTCATTGGTTCTCCCTATTCCTGTTCATTTTCCGCAGAAATTGCAAACTGGGCCAAACAGGAGTTTAAAGGCACTGACTCTCCAAGTGGGGAGAGTGTTAGTAAAGCGTCTGGAATGTTGCACCCGAGTACCAGGGGACGAAAACTGAGACACATTTGAACACGTTTCCCGATCACACGGTGGATCATACTCTGGGTTCCACATGCATGTTTTAGCTGAAGGAAGAATCCCTTAAACCTGGAGAGTTGAGACCCATGGAATGGGTACCATGCAATATGACTTCAAAGGGTCTGCATTTGCTCACCGAACCTCACCAATCCTATCACTGCTGCATTTATGACGCTGTACACACGCTTGATTCTCTTTCGGAGACATATAAATCCATAGGTTTTAAGATTCTTACTAGTCAGGTATATTCTTAGGCGTTTAATATGGGGTGTTGAGTCCACTTCGTTGAGCAAGCAGTAGCTCTTGTCTATTACATATTTGGCTTATGGAAAGGTATCTGTGCTAATTTCAATCTCTGGTTTTATGCAGCACCCCAACTCACCTTTCCCCTTAAGCAAGCATAAGTTGGTTTTCTACATTTGAGACCCTATTCTGTTTTGTACTTCAGTTCCTGTGTAGCCATGTTTATATTCCGTGTATTAGTGATACCTTATGATGTTTCTTTTTCTGTGTGACTTATTTCACTTAGAATCATCGTACCTGAATCCACTCATTATGCTGCTACTGGCCTGATGACATAGTTTTCATTGCTGAGTGATATTGCATTGTACGTAAGTACCACAAATTCTTTATCCATTTTTCGCTTTCTGCGATATTGAACTTGTACTGTAAACGAGGTTCTTGTAAACAGAGCCGTCCCAAACTTTGGGGTGACTGTGTCTTTTTGATTTTAATTTCCCTAATCTATAGGACCATAAGTGGAAGTGCCCTAGGCTCTGTTGCTTTCTGTTTTAGATGTTTCAGGAAACACCATACACTTCTCTAGAGTGGCTGTTGGCAATTTACATCCCGCCCATCAGCATAACAAGGCTCCCAGTTCTCCATGGCCTGTCCTGCCTTTCTTGATTTTACATGTTTTTCAGATGGCCCTTTTGACCGGGGGCAGTGAGACTTCATTGTAGTGCAGATTTCCTTTGCAAGCTTGCTTGGTTGGCCAAAAAGGGCGTATGCGTTTTTTCCTGAATATATTCAGGAAAAAACGCATACGCCCTTTTTGGCCAAGTGCATCATTGTGGACGTTCTGCCTCTTTTCCTATGCTTTACATGCAATTCCAGTCTACCTCCTGAAATCGGTTTCCTGCAATTCTGCCCCGCTTTCAAGTCCTCTTGGCAGCCTTACTTCAATATATTTTTGGACGATAGCTGTCATTTATAACTCTGCAGGTTTGTGAATAACAGTGCCCCTGAGCTCCTTTCTTCAACTCGCTTTCTTGTGAGCTGGCCGCAACACCGCAGGATTGCTTCAGGCCCTAGTGTGGTTCCGGCATGGCTCGCTGAGCCTTTGGTTAATTCCTCTTCCTGGTGGGAAATGAGAGTTAAATTTGCCCGTCCAGACAGCTCCAGCTACTCTCTCATTGGTTCTCCCTATTCCTGTTCATTTTCCGCAGAAATTGCAAACTGGGCCAAACAGGAGGTTAAAGGCACTGACTCTCCAAGTGGGGAGAGTGTTAGTAAAGCGTCTGGAATGTTGCACCCGAGTACCAGGGGACGAAAACTGAGACACATTTGAACACGTTTCCCGATCACACGGTGGATCATACTCTGGGTTCCACATGCATGTTTTAGCTGAAGGAAGAATCCCTTAAACCTGGAGAGTTGAGAACCATGGAATGGGTACCATGCAATATGACTTCAAAGGGTCTGCATTTGCTCACCGAACCTCACCAATCCTATCACTGCTGCGTTTATGCCGCTGTACACACGCTTGATTCTCTTTCGGAGACATATAAATCCATAGGTTTTAAGATTCTTACTAGTCAGGTATATTCTTAGGCGTTTAATATGGGGTGTTGAGTCCACTTCGTTGAGCAAGCAGTAGCTCTTGTCTATTACATATTTGGCTTATGGAAAGGTATCTGTGCTAATTTCAATCTCTGGTTTTATGCAGCACCCCAACTCACCTTTACCCTTAAGCAAGCATAAGTTGGTTTTCTACATTTGAGACCCTATTCTGTTTTGTAATTCAGTTCCTGTGTAGCCAAGTTTACATTCCGTGTATTAGTGATATCTTATGATGTTTCTTTTTCTGTGTGACTTATTTCACTTAGAATCATCGTACCTGAACCCACTCATTATGCTGCTACAGGCCTGATGACATAGATTTCATTGCTGAGTGATATTGCATTGTACGTAAGTACCTCAACTTCTTTATCCATTTCTCGCTTTCTGCGATATTGAACTTGTACCGTAAATGCTGTTCTTGTAAGCAGAGCCGTCCCAAACTTTGGAGTGGCTGTGTCTTTTTGATTTTAATTTCCCTAAGCTATAGGACCATAAGTGGAAGTGCCCTAGGCTCTGTTGCTTTGTTTTTTAGATGTTTCAGGAAACACCATACACTTCTCCAGAGTGGCTGTTGGTAATTTACATCCCGCCCATCAGCATAAGAAGGCTCCCAGTTCTCTATGGCCTGTCCTGCCTTTGTGGATTTTACACTTTTTTCAGATGGCCCTTTTGACCGGGGGTCAGTGAGACTTCATTGTAGTGCAGATTTCCTTTGCAAGCTTGCTTGGTTGGCCAAAAAGGGCGTATGCGTTTTTTCCTGAATATATTCAGGAAAAAACGCATACGCCCTTTTTGGCCAAGTGCATCATTGTGGACGTTCTGCCTCTTTTCCTATGCTTTACATGCAATTCCAGTCTACCTCCTGAAATCGGTTTCCTGCAATTCTGCCCCGCTTTCAAGTCCTCTTGGCAGCCTTACTTCAATATATTTTTGGACGATAGCTGTCATTTATAACTCTGCAGGTTTGTGAATAACAGTGCCCCTGAGCTCCTTTCTTCAACTCGCTTTCTTGTGAGCTGGCCGCAACACCGCAGGATTGCTTCAGGCCCTAGTGTGGTTCCGGCATGGCTCGCTGAGCCTTTGGTTAATTCCTCTTCCTGGTGGGAAATGAGAGTTAAATTTGCCCGTCCAGACACCTCCAGCTACTCTCTCATTGGTTCTCCCTATTCTTGTTCATTTTCCGCAGAAATTGCAAACTGGGCCAAACAGGAGGTTGAAGGCACTGACTCTCCAAGTGGGGAGAGTGTTAGTAAAGCGTCTGGAATGTTGCACCCGAGTACCAGGGGACGAAAACTGAGACACATTTGAACACGTTTCCCGATCACACGGTGGATCATACTCTGGGTTCCACATGCATGTTTTAGCTGAAGGAAGAATCCCTTAAACCTGGAGAGTTGAGAACCATGGAATGGGTACCATGCAATATGACTTCAAAGGGTCTGCATTTGCTCACCGAACCTCACCAATCCTATCACTGCTGCGTTTATGCCGCTGTACACACGCTTGATTCTCTTTCGGAGACATATAAATCCATAGGTTTTAAGATTCTTACTAGTCAGGTATATTTTTAGGCGTTTAATATGGGGTGTTGAGTCCACTTCGTTGAGCAAGCAGTAGCTCTTGTCTATTACATATTTGGCTTATGGAAAGGTATCTGTGCTAATTTCAATCTCTGGTTTTATGCAGCACCCCAACTCACCTTTACCCTTAAGCAAGCATAAGTTGGTTTTCTACATTTGAGACCCTATTCTGTTTTCTAATTCAGTTCCTGTGTAGCCAAGTTTACATTCCGTGTATTAGTGATATCTTATGATGTTTCTTTTTCTGTGTGACTTATTTCACTTAGAATCATCGTACCTGAATCCACTCATTATGCTGCTACAGGCCTGATGACGTAGATTTCATTGCTGAGTGATATTGCATTGTACGTAAGTACCTCAACTTCTTTATCCATTTCTCGCTTTCTGCGATATTGAACTTGTACCGTAAATGCGGTTCTTGTAAGCAGAGCCGTCCCAAACTTTGGAGTGGCTGTGTCTTTTTGATTTTAATTTCCCTAAGCTATAGGACCATAAGTGGAAGTGCCCTAGGCTCTGTTGCTTTGTTTTTTAGATGTTTCAGGAAACACCATACACTTTTCCAGAGTGGCTGTTGGTAATTTACATCCCGCCCATCAGCATAAGAAGGCTCCCAGTTCTCCATGGCCAGTCATGCCTTTGTGGATTTTACACTTTTTTCAGATGGCCCTTTTGACCGGGGGGCAGTGAGACTTCATTGTAGTGCAGATTTCCTTTGCAAGCTTGCTTGGTTGGCCAAAAAGGGCGTATGCGTTTTTTCCTGAATATATTCAGGAAAAAACGCATACGCCCTTTTTGGCCAAGTGCATCATTGTGGACGTTCTGCCTCTTTTCCTATGCTTTACATGCAATTCCAGTCTACCTCCTGAAATCGGTTTCCTGCAATTCTGCCCCGCTTTCAAGTCCTCTTGGCAGCCTTACTTCAATATATTTTTGGACGATAGCTGTCATTTATAACTCTGCAGGTTTGTGAATAACAGTGCCCCTGAGCTCCTTTCTTCAACTCGCTTTCTTGTGAGCTGGCCGCAACACCGCAGGATTGCTTCAGGCCCTAGTGTGGTTCCGGCATGGCTCGCTGAGCCTTTGGTTAATTCCTCTTCCTGGTGGGAAATGAGAGTTAAATTTGCCCGTCCAGAGAGCTCCAGCTACTCTCTCATTGGTTCTCCCTATTCCTGTTCATTTTCCGCAGAAATTGCAAACTGGGCCAAACAGGAGTTTAAAGGCACTGACTCTCCAAGTGGGGAGAGTGTTAGTAAAGCGTCTGGAATGTTGCACCCGAGTACCAGGGGACGAAAACTGAGACACATTTGAACACGTTTCCCGATCACACGGTGGATCATACTCTGGGTTCCACATGCATGTTTTAGCTGAAGGAAGAATCCCTTAAACCTGGAGAGTTGAGACCCATGGAATGGGTACCATGCAATATGACTTCAAAGGGTCTGCATTTGCTCACCGAACCTCACCAATCCTATCACTGCTGCGTTTATGCCGCTGTACACACGCTTGATTCTCTTTCAGAGACATATAAATCCATAGGTTTTAAGATTCTTACTAGTCAGGTATATTCTTAGGCGTTTAATATGGGGTGTTGAGTCCACTTCGTTGAGCAAGCAGTAGCTCTTGTCTATTACATATTTGGCTTATGGAAAGGTATCTGTGCTAATTTCAATCTCTGGTTTTATGCAGCACCCCAACTCACCTTTCCCCTTAAGCAAGCATAAGTTGGTTTTCTACATTTGAGACCCTATTCTGTTTTGTAATTCAGTTCCTGTGTAGCCAAGTTTACATTCCGTGTATTAGTGATATCTTATGATGTTTCTTTTTCTGTGTGACTTATTTCACTTAGAATCATCGTACCTGAATCCACTCATTATGCTGCTACTGGCCTGATGACATAGATTTCATTGCTGAGTGATATTGCATTGTACGTAAGTACCTCAACTTCTTTATCCATTTCTCGCTTTCTGCGATATTGAACTTGTACCGTAAATGCGGTTCTTGTAAGCAGAGCCGTCCCAAACTTTGGAGTGGCTGTGTCTTTTTGATTTTAATTTCCCTAAGCTATAGGACCATAAGTGGAAGTGCCCTAGGCTCTCTTGCTTTGTTTTTTAGATGTTTCAGGAAACACCATACACTTCTCCAGAGTGGCTGTTGGTAATTTACATCCCGCCCATCAGCATAACAAGGCTCCCAGTTCTCCATGGCCTGTCCTGCCTTTCTGGATTTTACACTTTTTCAGATGGCCTTTTTGACAGGGGGGCAGTGAGACTTCATTGTAGTGCAGATTTCCTTTGCAAGCTTGCTTGGTTGGCCAAAAAGGGCGTATGCGTTTTTTCCTGAATATATTCAGGAAAAAACGCATACGCCCTTTTTGGCCAAGTGCATCATTGTGGACGTTCTGCCTCTTTTCCTATGCTTTACATGCAATTCCAGTCTACCTCCTGAAATCGGTTTCCTGCAATTCTGCCCCGCTTTCAAGTCCTCTTGGCAGCCTTACTTCAATATATTTTTGGACGATAGCTGTCATTTATAACTCTGCAGGTTTGTGAATAACAGTGCCCCTGAGCTCCTTTCTTCAACTCGCTTTCTTGTGAGCTGGCCGCAACACCGCAGGATTGCTTCAGGCCCTAGTGTGGTTCCGGCATGGCTCGCTGAGCCTTTGGTTAATTCCTCTTCCTGGTGGGAAATGAGAGTTAAATTTGCCCGTCCAGACAGCTCCAGCTACTCTCTCATTGGTTCTCCCTATTCCTGTTCATTTTCCGCAGAAATTGCAAACTGGGCCAAACAGGAGGTTAAAGGCACTGACTCTCCAAGTGGGGAGAGTGTTAGTAAAGCATCTGGAATGTTGCACCCGAGTACCAGGGGACGAAAACTGAGACACATTTGAACACGTTTCCCGATCACACGGTGGATCATACTCTGGGTTCCACATGCATGTTTTAGCTGAAGGAAGAATCCCTTAAACCTGGAGAGTTGAGAACCATGGAATGGGTACCATGCAATATGACTTCAAAGGGTCTGCATTTGCTCACCGAACCTCACCAATCCTATCACTGCTGCGTTTATGCCGCTGTACACACGCTTGATTCTCTTTCGGAGACATATAAATCCATAGGTTTTAAGATTCTTACTAGTCAGGTATATTTTTAGGCGTTTAATATGGGGTGTTGAGTCCACTTCGTTGAGCAAGCAGTAGCTCTTGTCTATTACATATTTGGCTTATGGAAAGGTATCTGTGCTAATTTCAATCTCTGGTTTTATGCAGCACCCCAACTCACCTTTACCCTTAAGCAAGCATAAGTTGGTTTTCTACATTTGAGACCCTATTCTGTTTTGTAATTCAGTTCCTGTGTAGCCAAGTTTACATTCCGTGTATTAGTGATATCTTATGATGTTTCTTTTTCTGTGTGACTTATTTCACTTAGAATCATCGTACCTGAATCCACTCATTATGCTGCTACAGGCCTGATGACATAGATTTCATTGCTGAGTGATATTGCATTGTACGTAAGTACCTCAACTTCTTTATCCATTTCTCGCTTTCTGCGATATTGAACTTGTACCGTAAATGCGGTTCTTGTAAGCAGAGCCGTCCCAAACTTTGGAGTGGCTGTGTCTTTTTGATTTTATTTTCCCTAAGCTATAGGACCATAAGTGGAAGTGCCCTAGGCTCTGTTGCTTTGTTTTTTAGATGTTTCAGGAAACACCATACACTTCTCCAGAGTGGCTGTTGGTAATTTACATCCCGCCCATCAGCATAAGAAGGCTCCCAGTTCTCCATGGCCAGTCATGCCTTTGTGGATTTTACACTTTTTTCAGATGGCCCTTTTGACCGGGGGGCAGTGAGACTTCATTGTAGTGCAGATTTCCTTTGCAAGCTTGCTTGGTTGGCCAAAAAGGGCGTATGCGTTTTTTCCTGAATATATTCAGGAAAAAACGCATACGCCCTTTTTGGCCAAGTGCATCATTGTGGACGTTCTGCCTCTTTTCCTATGCTTTACATGCAATTCCAGTCTACCTCCTGAAATCGGTTTCCTGCAATTCTGCCCCGCTTTCAAGTCCTCTTGGCAGCCTTACTTCAATATATTTTTGGACGATAGCTGTCATTTATAACTCTGCAGGTTTGTGAATAACAGTGCCCCTGAGCTCCTTTCTTCAACTCGCTTTCTTGTGAGCTGGCCGCAACACCGCAGGATTGCTTCAGGCCCTAGTGTGGTTCCGGCATGGCTCGCTGAGCCTTTGGTTAATTCCTCTTCCTGGTGGGAAATGAGAGTTAAATTTGCCCGTCCAGACAGCTCCAGCTACTCTCTCATTGGTTCTCCCTATTCCTGTTCATTTTCCGCAGAAATTGCAAACTGGGCCAAACAGGAGTTTAAAGGCACTGACTCTCCAAGTGGGGAGAGTGTTAGTAAAGCGTCTGGAATGTTGCACCCGAGTACCAGGGGACGAAAACTGAGACACATTTGAACACGTTTCCCGATCACACGGTGGATCATACTCTGGGTTCCACATGCATGTTTTAGCTGAAGGAAGAATCCCTTAAACCTGGAGAGTTGAGACCCATGGAATGGGTACCATGCAGTATGACTTCAAAGGGTCTGCATTTGCTCACCGAACCTCACCAATCCTATCACTGCTGCATTTATGCCGCTGTACACACGCTTGATTCTCTTTCGGAGACATATAAATCCATAGGTTTTAAGATTCTTACTAGTCAGGTATATTCTTAGGCGTTTAATATGGGGTGTTGAGTCCACTTCGTTGAGCAAGAAGTAGCTCTTGTCTATTACATATTTGGCTTATGGAAAGGTATCTGTGCTAATTTCAATCTCTGGTTTTATGCAGCACCCCAACTCACCTTTCCCCTTAAGCAAGCATAAGTTGGTTTTCTACATTTGAGACCCTATTCTGTTTTGTACTTCAGTTCCTGTGTAGCCAAGTTTATATTCCGTGTATTAGTGATACCTTATGATGTTTCTTTTTCTGTGTGACTTATTTCACTTAGAATCATCGTACCTGAATCCACTCATTATGCTGCTACTGGCCTGATGACATAGTTTTCATTGCTGAGTGATATTGCATTGTACGTAAGTACCACAAATTCTTTATCCATTTTTCGCTTTCTGCGATATTGAACTTGTACTGTAAACGAGGTTCTTGTAAACAGAGCCGTCCCAAACTTTGGGGTGACTGTGTCTTTTTGATTTTAATTTCCCTAATCTATAGGACCATAAGTGGAAGTGCCCTAGGCTCTGTTGCTTTCTGTTTTACATGTTTCAGGAAACACCATACACTTCTCTAGAGTGGCTGTTGGCAATTTACATCCCGCCCATCAGCATAACAAGGCTCCCAGTTCTCCATGGCCTGTCCTGCCTTTGTGGATTTTACACGTTTTTCAGATGGCCCTTTTGACCGGGGGCAGTGAGACTTCATTGTAGTGCAGATTTCCTTTGCAAGCTTGCTTGGTTGGCCAAAAAGGGCGTATGCGTTTTTTCCTGAATATATTCAGGAAAAAACGCATACGCCCTTTTTGGCCAAGTGCATCATTGTGGACGTTCTGCCTCTTTTCCTATGCTTTACATGCAATTCCAGTCTACCTCCTGAAATCGGTTTCCTGCAATTCTGCCCCGCTTTCAAGTCCTCTTGGCAGCCTTACTTCAATATATTTTTGGACGATAGCTGTCATTTATAACTCTGCAGGTTTGTGAATAACAGTGCCCCTGAGCTCCTTTCTTCAACTCGCTTTCTTGTGAGCTGGCCGCAACACCGCAGGATTGCTTCAGGCCCTAGTGTGGTTCCGGCATGGCTCGCTGAGCCTCTGGTTAATTCCTCTTCCTGGTGGGAAATGAGAGTTAAATTTGCCCGTCCAGACACCTCCAGCTAGTCTCTCATTGGTTCTCCCTATTCCTGTTCATTTTCCGCAGAAATTGCAAACTGGGCCAAACAGGAGTTTAAAGGCACTGACTCTCCAAGTGGGGAGAGTGTTAGTAAAGCGTCTGGAATGTTGCACCCGAGTACCAGGGAACGAAAACTGAGACACATTTGAACACGTTTCCTGATCACACGGTGGATCGTACTCTGGTTTCCACATGCATGTTTTAGCTGAAGGAAGAATCCCTTAAACCTGGAGAGTTGAGACCCATGGAATGGGTACCATGCAATATGACTTCAAAGGGTCTGCATTTGCTCACCGAACCTCACCAATCCTATCACTGCTGCATTTATGCCGCTGTACACACGCTGGATTCTCTTTCAGAGACGTATAAATCCATAGGTTTTAAGATTCTTACTAGTCAGGTTTATTCTTAGGCGTTTAATATGGGGTGTTGAGTCCACTTCGTTGAGCAAGCAGTAGCTCTTGTCTATTACATATTTGGCTTATGGAGAGGTATCTGTGCTAATTTCAATCTCTGGTTTTATGCTGCACCCCAACTCACCTTTCCCCTTAAGCAAGCATAAGTTGGTTTTCTACATTTGAGACCCTCTTCTGTTTTGTACTTCAGTTCCTGTGTAGCCAAGTTTACATTCCGTGTATTAGTGATATCTTATGATGTTTCTTTTTCTGTGTGACTTATTTCACTTAGAATCATCGTACCTGAATCCACTCATTATGCTGCTACTGGCCTGTTGACATAGATTTCATTGCTGAGTGATATTGCATTGTACGTAAGTACCTCAACTTCTTTATCCATTTCTCGCTTTCTGCGATATTGAACTTGTACCGTAAATGCGGTTCTTGTAAGCAGAGCCGTCCCAAACTTTGGAGTGGCTGTGTCTTTTTGATTTTAATTTCCCTACGGTATAGGACCATAAGTGGAAGTGCCCTAGGCTCTGTTGCTTTGTGTTTTAGATGTTTCAGGAAACACCATACACTTCTCCAGAGTGGCTGTTGGCAATTTACATCCCGCCCATCAGCATAACAAGGCTCCCAGTTCTCCATGGCCTGTCCTGCCTTTCTGGATTTTACACTTTTTTCAGATGGCCCTTTTGACCGGGGGGGCAGTGAGACTTCATTGTAGTGCAGATTTCCTTTGCAAGCTTGCTTGGTTGGCCAAAAAGGGCGTATGCGTTTTTTCCTGAATATATTCAGGAAAAAACGCATACGCCCTTTTTGGCCAAGTGCATCATTGTGGACGTTCTGCCTCTTTTCCTATGCTTTACATGCAATTCCAGTCTACCTCCGGAAATCGGTTTCCTGCAATTCTGCCCCGCTTTCAAGTCCTCTTGGCAGCCTTACTTCAATATATTTTTGGACGATAGCTGTCATTTATAACTCTACAAGTTTGTGAATTAGAGTGCCCCTGAGCTCCTTTCTTCAACTCGCTTTCTTGTGAGCTGGCCGCAACACCGCAGGATTGCTTCAGGCCCTAGTGTGGTTTCGGCATGGCTCGCTGAGCCTTTGGTTAATTTCTCTTCCTGTTGGGAAATGAGAGTTAAATTTGCCCGTCCAGACACCTCCAGCTAGTCTCTCATTGGTTCTCCCTATTCCTGTTCATTTTCCACAGAAATTGCAAACAGGGCCAAACAGGAGGTTAAAGGCACTGACTGTCGAAGTGGGGAGAGTGTTAGTAAAGCGTCTGGAATGTTGCACCCGAGTACCAGGGGACGAAAACTGAGACACATTTGAACACGTTTCCCGATCACACGGTGGATCATACTCTGGGTTCCACATGCATGTTTTAGCTGAAGGAAGAATCCCTTAAACCTGGAGAGTTGAGACCCATGGAATGGGTACCATGCAATATGACTTCAAAGGGTCTGCATTTGCTCACCGAACCTCACCAATCCTATCACTGCTGCGTTTATGCCGCTGTACACATGCTTGATTCTCTTTCAGAGACATATAAATCCATAGGTTTTAAGATTCTTACTAGTCAGGTATATTCTTAGGCGTTTAATATGGGGTGTTGAGTCCACTTCGTTGAGCAAGCAGTAGCTCTTGTCTATTACATATTTGGCTTATGGAAAGGTATCTGTGCTAATTTCAATCTCTGGTTTTATGCAGCACCCCAACTCACCTTTCCCCTTAAGCAAGCATAAGTTGGTTTTCTACATTTGAGACCCTATTCTGTTTTGTAATTCAGTTCCTGGGTAGCCAAGTTTACATTCCGTGTATTAGTGATATCTTATGATGTTTCTTTTTCTGTGTGACTTATTTCACTTAGAATCATCGTACCTGAATCCACTCATTATGCTGCTACTGGCCTGATGACATAGATTTCATTGCTGAGTGATATTGCATTGTACGTAAGTACTACAACTTCTTTATCCATTTTTCGCTTTCTGTGATATTGAACTTGTACCGTAAACGAGGTTCTTGTAAACAGAGCCGTCCCAAACTTTGGGGTGGCTGTGTCTTTTTGATTTTAATTTCCCTAATCTATAGGACCATAAGTGGAAGTGCCCTAGGCTCTGTTGCTTTGTTTTTTAGATGTTTCAGGAAACACCATACACTTCTCCAGAGTGGCTGTTGGTAATTTACATCCCGCCCATCAGCATAAGAAGGCTCCCAGTTTTCCATGGCCTGTCCTGCCTTTGTGGATTTTACACTTTTTTCAGATGGCCCTTTTGACCGGGGGGCAGTGAGACTTCATTGTAGTGCAGATTTCCTTTGCAAGCTTGCTTGGTTGGCCAAAAAGGGCGTATGCGTTTTTTCCTGAATATATTCAGGAAAAAACGCATACGCCCTTTTTGGCCAAGTGCATCATTGTGGACGTTCTGCCTCTTTTCCTATGCTTTACATGCAATTCCAGTCTACCTCCTGAAATCGGTTTCCTGCAATTCTGCCCTGCTTTCAAGTCCTCTTGGCAGCCTTACTTCAATATATTTTTGGACGATAGCTGTCATTTATAACTCTGCAGGTTTGTGAATAACAGTGCCCCTGAGCTCCTTTCTTCAACTCGCTTTCTTGTGAGCTGGCCGCAACACCGCAGTATTGCTTCAGGCCCTAGTGTGGTTCCGGCATGGCTCGCTGAGCCTTTGGTTAATTCCTCTTCCTGGTGGGAAATGAGAGTTAAATTTGCCCGTCCAGACAGCTCCAGCTACTCTCTCATTGGTTCTCCCTATTCCTGTTCATTTTCCGCAGAAATTGCAAACTGGGCCAAACAGGAGGTTAAAGGCACTGACTCTCCAAGTGGGGAGAGTGTTAGTAAAGCGTCTGGAATGTTGCACCCGAGTACCAGGGGATGAAAACTGAGACACATTTGAACACGTTTCCCGATCACACGGTGGATCATACTCTGGGTTCCACATGCATGTTTTAGCTGAAGGAAGAATCCCTTAAACCTAGAGAGTTGAGAACCATGGAATGGGTACCATGCAATATGACTTCAAAGGGTCTGCATTTGCTCACCGAACCTCACCAATCCTATCACTGCTGCGTTTATGCCACTGTACACACGCTTGATTCTCTTTCGGAGACATATAAATCCATAGGTTTTAAGATTCTTACTAGTCAGGTATATTCTTAGGCGTTTAATATGGCGTGTTGAATCCACTTCGTTGAGAAAGGAGTACCTCTTCTCTGTTACATATTTGGCTTATGGAACGGCATCTGTGCTAATTTCAATCTCTGGTTTTATGCAGCAACCGAACCCACCTTTCCCCTTAAGCAAGCATAAGTTGGTTTTCTACATTTGAGACCCTGTTCCATTTTTGTAATTCAGTTCCTGTGTGGACAAGTTTACATTCCGTGTATTAGTGATATCTTATGATGGTTCTTTTTCTATGTGATTTATTTCACTTAGAATCATCGTACCTGAATCTACTCATTATGCTGCTAAGGGCCTGATGACATAGATTTCATTGCTCAGTGATATTGCATTGTACGTAAGTACCACAACTTCTTTATCCATTTCTCGCTTTCTGCGATATTGAACTTGTACCGTAAATGCGGTTCTTGTAAGCAGATCCGTCCCAAAATTTGAGTGGCTGTGTCTTTTTGATTTTAATTTCCCTAAGCTATAGGACCATAAGTGGAAGTGCCCTAGGCTCTGTTGCTTTGTTTTTTAGATGTTTCAGGAAACACCATACACTTCTCCAGAGTGGCTGTTGGCAATTTACATCCCGCCCATCCGCATAAGAAGGCTCCCAGTTTTCCATGGCCTGTCCTGCCTTTGTGGATTTTACACTTTTTTCAGATGGCCCTTTTGACCGGGGGGCAGTGAGACTTCATTGTAGTGCAGATTTCCTTTGCAAGGTTGCTTGGTTGGCGAAAAAGTGTGTATGCTTTTTTTCTTGAATATATTCAGGAAAAAACGCATACGCCCTTTTGGCCAAGTGCATCATTGTGGACGTTCTGCCTCTTTTCCTATACTTTACATGCAATTCCAGTCTACCTCCTGAAATCGGTTTCCTGCAATTCTGCCCCTCATTCAAGTACTCTTGGCTGCCTTACTTCAATATATTTTTGGACGATAGCTGTCATTTATAACTCTGCAGGTTTGTGAATTACAGTGCCCCTGAGCTCCTTTCTTCAACTCGTTTTCTTGTGAGCTGGCCGCAACACCGAAGGATTGCTTCAGGCCCTAGTGTGGTTCCGGCACGGCAGGCTGAGCCTTTGGTTAATTCCACTTCCTGCTGGGAAATGAGAGTTAAATTTGCCCATCCAGACACCTCCAGCTACTCTCTCATTGGTTCTCCCTATTCCTGTTCCTTTTCCGCAGAAATTGCAAACTGGGCCAAACAGGAGGTTAAAGGCACTGACTCTCCAATTGGGGAGAGTGTTAGTAAAGCGTCTGGAATGTTGCACCCGAGTACCAGGGGCAAAAACTGAGACACATTTGAACACGTTTCCTGATCACACGGTGGATCATACTCTGGGTTCCACATGCATGTTTTAGCTGAAGGAAGAATCCCTTAAACCTGGAGAGTTGAGAACCATGGAATGGGTACCATGCAATATGACTTCAAAGGGTCTGCATTTGCTCACCGAACCTCACCAATGCTATCACTGTTGCTTTTATGTCGCTGTACAGACGCTGGATTCTCTTTTGGAGACATATAAATCCATATGTTTTAAGATTCTTACTAGTCAGGTATATACTTAGGCGTTTAATATGGGGTGTTGAGTCCACTTCGTTGAGGAAGTAGTAGCTCTTCTCTATTACATATTTGGCTTATGGAAAGGTATCTGTGCTAATTTCAATCTCTGGTTTTATGCAGCACCCCAACTCACCTTTCCCCTTAAGCAAGCATAAGTTGGTTTTCTACATTTGAGACCCTATTCTGTTTTGTAATTCAGTTCCTGTGTAGCCAAGTTTACATTCCGTGTATTAGTGATATCTTATGATGTTTCTTTTTCTCTGTAACTTATTTCACTTAGAATCATCGTACCTGAATCCACTCATTATGCTGCTACTGGCCTGATGACATAGATTAAATTGCTGAGTGATATTGCATTGTACGTAAGTACCACAACTTCTTTATCCATTTTTCGCTTTCTGCAATATTGAACTTGTACCGTAAACGAGGTTCTTGTAAACAGAGCCGTCCCAAACTTTGGGGTGGCTGTGTCTTTTTGATTTTAATTTCCCTAAGCTATAGGACCATAAGTGGAAATGCCCTAGGCTCTGTTGCTTTGTTTTTTAGATGTTTCAGGAAACACCATACACTTCTCCAGAGTGGCTGTTGGCAATTTGCATCACGCCCATCAGCATAACAAGGCTCCCAGTTCTCCATGTCCTCTTCTGCCTTTGTGGATTTTACACATTTTTCAGATTGCCCTTTTGACCCGGGGGCAGTGAGACTTCATTGTAGTGCAGATTTCCTTTGCAAGCTTGCTTGGTTGGCCAAAAAGGGCATATGCGTTTTTTCCTGAATATATTCAGGAAAAAATGCGTACTCCCTTTTTGGCCAAGTGCATCATTGTGGACGTTCTGCCTCTTTTCCTATGCTTTACATGCAATTCCAGTCTACCTCCTGAAATCGGTTTCCTGCAATTCTGCCCCGCATTCAAGTCCTCTTGGCAGCCTTACTTCAATATATTTTTCGATGATAGCTGTCATTTATAACTCTGCAGGTTTGTGAAGTACAGTGCCCCTGAGCTCCTTCCTTCAACTCGCTTTCTTGTGAGCTGGCCGCACACCGCAGGATTGCTTCAGGCCCTAGTGTGGTTCCAGCACAGCAGGCTGAGCCTTTGGTTAATTCCTCTTCCTGTTGGGAAATGAGAGTTAAATTTGCCCGTCCAGACACCTCCAGCTAGTCTCTCATTGGTTCTCCCTATTCCTGTTCATTTTCCGCAGAAATTGCACACTGGGCCAAACAGGAGGTTAAAGGCGTTGACTCTCCAAGTGGGGAGAGTGTTAGTAAAGCGTCTGGAATGTTGCACCCGAGTACCAGGGGACAAAAACTGAGACACATTTGAACACGTTTCCCGATCACATGGTGGATCATACTCTGGGTTCCACATGCATGTTTTAGCTGAAGGAAGAATCCCTTGCACCGGGATAGTTGGGACCCATGGAATGGGTACCATGCAATATGACTTCAAAGGGTCTGCATTTGCTCACTGAACCTCAACAATCCTATCACTGCTGCGTTTATTCCACTGTACACACGCTTGATTCTCTTTCGGAGACATATAAGTCCATAGGTTTTAAGATTCTTACTAGTCAGGTATATTCTTAGGCATTTAATATGGCGTGTTGAATCCACTTCGTTGAGAAAGGAGTACCTCTTCTCTATTACATATTTGGATAATGGAACGGCATCTGTGCTAATTTCAATCTCTGGTTTTATGCAGCAACCCAACCCACCTTTCCCCTTAAGCAAGCATAAGTTGGTTTTCTACATTTGAGACCCTGTTCTATTTTGTAATTCAGTTCCTGTGTGGACAAGTTTACATTCCGTGTATTAGTGATATCTTATGATGTTTCTTTTTCTGTGTGATTTATTTCACTTAGAATCATCGTACCTGAATCTACTCATTATGCTGCTAAGGGCCTGATGACATAGATTTCATTGCTGAGTGATATTGCATTGTACGTAAGTACCACAACTTCTTTATCCATTTCTCGCTTTCTGCGATATTGAATTTGTACCGTAAATGCGGTTCTTGTAAGCAGAGCCGTCCCAAACTTTGAGTGGCTGTGTCTTTTTGATTTTAATTTCCCTAAGCTATAGGACCATAAGTGGAAGTGCCCTAGGCTCTGTTGCTTTGTTTTTTAGATGTTTCAGGAAACACCATACACTTCTCCAGAGTGGCTGTTGACAATTTACATCCTGCCCATCAGCATAACAATGCTCCCAGTTCTCCATGGCCAGTCCTGCCTTTCTGGATTTTACACTTTTTTCAGATGGCCCTTTTGACCGGGGGGCAGTGAGACTTCATTGTAGTGCAGATTTCCTTTGCAACCTTGCTTGGTTGGCCAAAAAGGGTGTATGCTTTTTTTCTTGAATATATTCAGGAAAAAACGCATACGCCCTTTTGGCCAAGTGCATCGTTGTGGATGTTCTGCCTCTTTTCCTATGCTTTACATGCAATTCCAGTCTACCTCCTGAAATCAGTTTCCTGCAATTCTGCCCCGCTTTCAAGTCCTCTTGGCTGCCTTACTTCAATATATTTTTGGACGATAGCTGTCATTTATAACTCTGCAGGTTTGTGAATTACAGTGCCCCTGAGCTCCTTTCTTCAACTCGTTTTCTTGTGAGCTGGCCGCAACACCGAAGGATTGCTTCAGGCCCTAGTGTGGTTCCGGCATGGCACACTGAGCCTTTGGTTAATTCCACTTCCTGCTGGGAAATGAGAGTTAAATTTGCCCGTCCAGACACCTCCAGCTACTCTCTCATTGGTTCTCCCTATTCCTGTTCCTTTTCCGCAGAAATTGCAAACTGGGCCAAACAGGAGTTTAAAGGCACTGACTCTCCAAGTGGGGAGAGTGTTAGTAAAGCGTCTGGAATGTAGCACCCGAGTACCAGGGGACAAAAACTGAGACACATTTGAACACGTTTCCCGATCACATGGTGGATCATACTCTGGGTTCCACATGCATGTTTTAGCTGAAGGAAGAATCCCTTGTACCGGGATAGTTGGGACCCATGGAATGGGTACCATGCAATATGACTTCAAAGGGTCTTCATTTGCTCACTGAACCTCAACAATCCTATCACTGCTGCGTTTATGCCACTGTACACACGCTTGATTCTCTTTCGGAGACATATAAATCCATAGGTTTTAAGATTCTTACTAGTCAGGTATATTCTTAGGCATTTAATATGGCGTGTTGAATCCACTTCGTTGAGAAAGGAGTACCTCTTCTCTATTACATATTTGGATAATGGAACGGCATCTGTGCTAATTTCAATCTCTGGTTTTATGCAGCAACCCAACCCACCTTTCCCCTTAAGCAAGCATAAGTTGGTTTTCTACATTTGAAACCCTGTTCTATTTTGTAATTCAGTTCCTGTGTGGACAAGTTTACATTCCGTGTATTAGTGATATCTTATGATGTTTCTTTTTCTGTGTGATTTATTTCACTTAGAATCATCGTACCTGAATCTACTCATTATGCTGCTAAGGGCCTGATGACATAGATTTCATTGCTGAGTGATATTGCATTGTACGTAAGTACCACAACTTCTTTATCCATTTCTCGCTTTCTGCGATATTGAACTTGTACCGTAAACGAGGTTCTTGTAAGCAGAGCCGTCCCAAACTTTGAGTGGCTGTGTCTTTTTGATTTTAATTTCCCTAAGCTCTAGGACCATAAGTGGAAGTGCCCTAGGCTCTGTTGCTTTGTTTTTAGATGTTTCAGGAAACACCATACACTTCTCCAGAGTGGCTGTTGACAATTTACATCCTGCCCATCAGCATAACAAGGCTCCCAGTTCTCCATGGCCAGTCCTGCCTTTCTGGATTTTACACTTTTTTCAGATGGCCCTTTTGACCGGGGGGCAGTGAGACTTCATTGTAGTGCAGATTTCCTTTGCAACCTTGCTTGGTTGGCCAAAAAGGGTGTATGCTTTTTTTCTTGAATATATTCAGGAAAAAACGCATACGCCCTTTTGGCCAAGTGCATCGTTGTGGACGTTCTGCCTCTTTTCCTATGCTTTACATGCAATTCCAGTCTACCTCCTGAAATCGGTTTCCTGCAATTCTGCCCCTCATTCAAGTACTCTTGGCTGCCTTACTTCAATATATTTTTGGACGATAGCTGTCATTTATAACTCTGCAGGTTTGTGAATTACAGTGCCCCTGAGCTCCTTTCTTCAACTCGTTTTCTTGTGAGCTGGCCGCAACACCGAAGGATTGCTTCAGGCCCTAGTGTGGTTCCGGCATGGCACACTGAGCCTTTGGTTAATTCCACTTCCTGCTGGGAAATGAGAGTTAAATTTGCCCGTCCAGACACCTCCAGCTACTCTCTCATTGGTTCTCCCTATTCCTGTTCATTTTCCGCAGAAATTGCAAACTGGGCCAAACAGGAGGTTAAAGGCACTGACTCTCCAAGTGGGGAGAGTGTTAGTAAAGCGTCTGGAATATTGCACCCGAGTACCAGGGGACGAAAACTGAGACACATTTGAACACGTTTCCCGATCACACGGTGGATCATACTCTGGGTTCCACATGCACGTTTTAGCTGAAGGAAGAATCCCTTAAACCTGGAGAGTTGAGAACGATGGAATGGGTACCATGAAATATGAATTCAAAGGGTCTGCATATGCTCACCGAACCTCACCAATCCTATCACTGCTGCTTTTATGTCGCTGTACACACACTGGATTCTCTTTTGGAGAGATATAAATCCATAGGTTTTAAGATTCTTACTAGTCAGGTATATTCTTAGGCGTTTAATATGGGGTGTTGAGTCCACTTCGTTGAGGAAGCAGTAGCTCTTCTCTATTACATATTTGGCTTATGGAAAGGTATCTGTGCTAATTTCAATCTCTGGTTTTATGCAGCACCCCAACTCACCTTTCCCCTTAAGCAAGCATAAGTTGGTTTTCTACATTTGAGACCCTATTCTGTTTTGTAATTCAGTTCCTGTGTAGCCAAGTTTACATTCCGTGTATTAGTGATACCTTATGATGTTTCTTTTTCTGTGTGACTTATTTCACTTAGAATCATCGTACCTGAATCCACTCATTATGCTGCTACTGGCCTGATGACATAGATTTCATTGCTGAGTGATATTGCATTGTACGTAAGTACCACAACTTCTTTATCCATTTTTCGCTTTCTGCGATATTGAACTTGTACCGTAAACGAGGTTCTTGTAAACAGAGCCATCCCAAACTTTGGGGTGGCTGTGTCTTTTTGATTTTAATTTCCCTAAGCTATAGGACCATAAGTGGAAGTGCCCTAGGCTCTGTTGCTTTGTTTTTTAGATGTTTCAGGAAACACCATACACTTCTCCAGAGTGGCTGTTGGCAATTTACATCCCGCCCATCAGCATAAGAAGGCTCGCAGTTCTCCATGGCCTGTCCTGCCTTTCTGGATTTTACACTTTTTTCAGATGGCCCTTTTGACCGGGGGGCAGTGAGACTTCATTGTAGTGCAGATTTCCTTTGCAAGCTTGCTTGGTTGGCCAAAAAGGGCGTATGCGTTTTTTCCTGAATATATTCAGGAAAAAACGCATACGCCCTTTTTGGCCAAGTGCATCATTGTGGACGTTCTGCCTCTTTTCCTATGCTTTACATGCAATTCCAGTCTATCTCCTGAAATCGGTTTCCTGCAATTCTGCCCTGCTTTCAAGTCCTCTTGGCAGCCTTACTTCAATATATTTTTGGACGATAGCTGTCATTTAGAACTCTGCAGGTTTGTGAATGACAGTGCCCCTGAGCTCCTTTCTTCAACTCGCTTTCTTGTGAGCTGGCCGCAACACCGCAGGATTGCTTCAGGCCCTAGTGTGGTTTCGGCATGGCTCGCTGAGCCTTTGGTTAATTTCTCTTCCTGGTGGGAAATGAGAGTAAAATTTGCCCGTCCAGACAGCTCCAGCTACTCTCTCATTGGTTCTCCCTATTCCTGTTCATTTTCCGCAGAAATTGCAAACTGGGCCAAACAGGAGGTTAAAGGCACTGACTCTCCAAGTGGGGAGAGTGTTAGTAAAGCGTCTGGAATGTTGCACCCGAGTACCAGGGGATGAAAACTGAGACACATTTGAACACGTTTCCCGATCACACGGTGGATCATACTCTGGGTTCCACATGCATGTTTTAGCTGAAGGAAGAATCCCTTAAACCTAGAGAGTTGAGAACCATGGAATGGGTACCATGCAATATGACTTCAAAGGGTCTGCATTTGCTCACCGAACCTCACCAATCCTATCACTGCTGCGTTTTTGCCACTGTACACACGCTTGATTCTCTTTCGGAGACATATAAATCCATAGGTTTTAAGATTCTTACTAGTCAGGTATATTCTTAGGCGTTTAATATGGCGTGTTGAATCCACTTCGTTGAGAAAGGAGTACCTCTTCTCTGTTACATATTTGGCTTATGGAACGGCATCTGTGCTAATTTCAATCTCTGGTTTTATGCAGCAACCGAACCCACCTTTCCCCTTAAGCAAGCATAAGTTGGTTTTCTACATTTGAGACCCTGTTCCATTTTTGTAATTCAGTTCCTGTGTGGACAAGTTTACATTCCGTGTATTAGTGATATCTTATGATGGTTCTTTTTCTATGTGATTTATTTCACTTAGAATCATCGTACCTGAATCTACTCATTATGCTGCTAAGGGCCTGATGACATAGATTTCATTGCTCAGTGATATTGCATTGTACGTAAGTACCACAACTTCTTTATCCATTTCTCGCTTTCTGCGATATTGAACTTGTACCGTAAATGCGGTTCTTGTAAGCAGATCCGTCCCAAAATTTGAGTGGCTGTGTCTTTTTGATTTTAATTTCCCTAAGCTATAGGACCATAAGTGGAAGTGCCCTAGGCTCTGTTGCTTTGTTTTTTAGATGTTTCAGGAAACACCATACACTTCTCCAGAGTGGCTGTTGGCAATTTACATTCCGCCCATCCGCATAAGAAGGCTCCCAGTTTTCCATGGCCTGTCCTGCCTTTGTGGATTTTACACTTTTTTCAGATGGCCCTTTTGACCGGGGGGCAGTGAGACTTCATTGTAGTGCAGATTTCCTTTGCAAGGTTGCTTGGTTGGCGAAAAAGTGTGTATGCTTTTTTTCTTGAATATATTCAGGAAAAAACGCATACGCCCTATTGGCCAAGTGCATCATTGTGGACGTTCTGCCTCTTTTCCTATGCTTTACATGCAATTCCAGTCTACCTCCTGAAATCGGTTTCCTGCAATTCTGCCCTGCTTTCAAGTCCTCTTGGCAGCCTTACTTCAATATATTTTTGGACGATAGCTGTCATTTAGAACTCTGCAGGTTTGTGAATGACAGTGCCCCTGAGCTCCTTTCTTCAACTCGCTTTCTTGTGAGCTGGCCGCAACACCGCAGGATTGCTTCAGGCCCTAGTGTGGTTTCGGCATGGCTCGCTGAGCCTTTGGTTAATTTCTCTTCCTGGTGGGAAATGAGAGTAAAATTTGCCCGTCCAGACAGCTCCAGCTACTCTCTCATTGGTTCTCCCTATTCCTGTTCATTTTCCGCAGAAATTGCAAACTGGGCCAAACAGGAGGTTAAAGGCACTGACTCTCCAAGTGGGGAGAGTGTTAGTAAAGCGTCTGGAATGTTGCACCCGAGTACCAGGGGATGAAAACTGAGACACATTTGAACACGTTTCCCGATCACACGGTGGATCATACTCTGGGTTCCACATGCATGTTTTAGCTGAAGGAAGAATCCCTTAAACCTAGAGAGTTGAGAACCATGGAATGGGTACCATGCAATATGACTTCAAAGGGTCTGCATTTGCTCACCGAACCTCACCAATCCTATCACTGCTGCGTTTTTGCCACTGTACACACGCTTGATTCTCTTTCGGAGACATATAAATCCATAGGTTTTAAGATTCTTACTAGTCAGGTATATTCTTAGGCGTTTAATATGGCGTGTTGAATCCACTTCGTTGAGAAAGGAGTACCTCTTCTCTGTTACATATTTGGCTTATGGAACGGCATCTGTGCTAATTTCAATCTCTGGTTTTATGCAGCAACCGAACCCACCTTTCCCCTTAAGCAAGCATAAGTTGGTTTTCTACATTTGAGACCCTGTTCCATTTTTGTAATTCAGTTCCTGTGTGGACAAGTTTACATTCCGTGTATTAGTGATATCTTATGATGGTTCTTTTTCTATGTGATTTATTTCACTTAGAATCATCGTACCTGAATCTACTCATTATGCTGCTAAGGGCCTGATGACATAGATTTCATTGCTCAGTGATATTGCATTGTACGTAAGTACCACAACTTCTTTATCCATTTCTCGCTTTCTGCGATATTGAACTTGTACCGTAAATGCGGTTCTTGTAAGCAGATCCGTCCCAAAATTTGAGTGGCTGTGTCTTTTTGATTTTAATTTCCCTAAGCTATAGGACCATAAGTGGAAGTGCCCTAGGCTCTGTTGCTTTGTTTTTTAGATGTTTCAGGAAACACCATACACTTCTCCAGAGTGGCTGTTGGCAATTTACATTCCGCCCATCCGCATAAGAAGGCTCCCAGTTTTCCATGGCCTGTCCTGCCTTTGTGGATTTTACACTTTTTTCAGATGGCCCTTTTGACCGGGGGGCAGTGAGACTTCATTGTAGTGCAGATTTCCTTTGCAAGGTTGCTTGGTTGGCGAAAAAGTGTGTATGCTTTTTTTCTTGAATATATTCAGGAAAAAACGCATACGCCCTATTGGCCAAGTGCATCATTGTGGACGTTCTGCCTCTTTTCCTATGCTTTACATGCAATTCCAGTCTACCTCCTGAAATCGGTTTCCTGCAATTCTGCCCCTCATTCAAGTACTCTTGGCTGCCTTACTTCAATATATTTTTGGACGATAGCTGTCATTTATAACTCTGCAGGTTTGTGAATTACAGTGCCCCTGAGCTCCTTTCTTCAACTCGTTTTCTTGTGAGCTGGCCGCAACACCGAAGGATTGCTTCAGGCCCTAGTGTGGTTCCGGCACGGCAGGCTGAGCCTTTGGTTAATTCCACTTCCTGCTGGGAAATGAGAGTTAAATTTGCCCATCCAGACACCTCCAGCTACTCTCTCATTGGTTCTCCCTATTCCTGTTCCTTTTCCGCAGAAATTGCAAACTGGGCCAAACAGGAGGTTAAAGGCACTGACTCTCCAATTGGGGAGAGTGTTAGTAAAGCGTCTGGAATGTTGCACCCGAGTACCAGGGGCAAAAACTGAGACACATTTGAACACGTTTCCTGATCACACGGTGGATCATACTCTGGGTTCCACATGCATGTTTTAGCTGAAGGAAGAATCCCTTAAACCTGGAGAGTTGAGAACCATGGAATGGGTACCATGCAATATGACTTCAAAGGGTCTGCATTTGCTCACCGAACCTCACCAATGCTATCACTGTTGCTTTTATGTCGCTGTACAGACGCTGGATTCTCTTTTGGAGACATATAAATCCATATGTTTTAAGATTCTTACTAGTCAGGTATATTCTTAGGCGTTTAATATGGGGTGTTGAGTCCACTTCGTTGAGGAAGTAGTAGCTCTTCTCTATTACATATTTGGCTTATGGAAAGGTATCTGTGCTAATTTCAATCTCTGGTTTTATGCAGCACCCCAACTCACCTTTCCCCTTAAGCAAGCATAAGTTGGTTTTCTACATTTGAGACCCTATTCTGTTTTGTAATTCAGTTCCTGTGTAGCCAAGTTTACATTCCGTGTATTAGTGATACCTTATGATGTTTCTTTTTCTCTGTAACTTATTTCACTTAGAATCATCGTACCTGAATCCACTCATTATGTTGCTACTGGCCTGATGACATAGATTAAATTGCTGAGTGATATTGCATTGTACGTAAGTACCACAACTTCTTTATCCATTTTTCGCTTTCTGCAATATTGAACTTGTACCGTAAACGAGGTTCTTGTAAACAGAGCCGTCCCAAACTTTGGGGTGGCTGTGTCTTTTTGATTTTAATTTCCCTAAGCTATAGGACCATAAGTGGAAATGCCCTAGGCTCTGTTGCTTTGTTTTTTAGATGTTTCAGGAAACACCATACACTTCTCCAGAGTGGCTGTTGGCAATTTGCATCACGCCCATCAGCATAACAAGGCTCCCAGTTCTCCATGTCCTCTTCTGCCTTTGTGGATTTTACACATTTTTCAGATTGCCCTTTTGACCCGGGGGCAGTGAGACTTCATTGTAGTGCAGATTTCCTTTGCAAGCTTGCTTGGTTGGCCAAAAAGGGCATATGCGTTTTTTCCTGAATATATTCAGGAAAAAACGCATACTCCCTTTTTGGCCAAGTGCATCATTGTGGACGTTCTGCCTCTTTTCCTATGCTTTACATGCAATTCCAGTCTACCTCCTGAAATCGGTTTCCTGCAATTCTGCCCCGCATTCAAGTCCTCTTGGCAGCCTTACTTCTATATATTTTTCGATGATAGCTGTCATTTATAACTCTGCAGGTTTGTGAAGTACAGTGCCCCTGAGCTCCTTCCTTCAACTCGCTTTCTTGTGAGCTGGCCGCACACCGCAGGATTGCTTCAGGCCCTAGTGTGGTTCCAGCACAGCAGGCTGAGCCTTTGGTTAATTCCTCTTCCTGTTGGGAAATGAGAGTTAAATTTGCCCGTCCAGACACCTCCAGCTAGTCTCTCATTGGTTCTCCCTATTCCTGTTCATTTTCCGCAGAAATTGCACACTGGGCCAAACAGGAGGTTAAAGGCGTTGACTCTTCAAGTGGGGAGAGTGTTAGTAAAGCGTCTGGAATGTTGCACCCGAGTACCAGGGGACAAAAACTGAGACACATTTGAACACGTTTCCCGATCACATGGTGGATCATACTCTGGGTTCCACATGCATGTTTTAGCTGAAGGAAGAATCCCTTGCACCGGGATAGTTGGGACCCATGGAATGGGTACCATGCAATATGACTTCAAAGGGTCTGCATTTGCTCACTGAACCTCAACAATCCTATCACTGCTGCGTTTATTCCACTGTACACACGCTTGATTCTCTTTCGGAGACATATAAGTCCATAGGTTTTAAGATTCTTACTAGTCAGGTATATTCTTAGGCATTTAATATGGCGTGTTGAATCCACTTCGTTGAGAAAGGAGTACCTCTTCTCTATTACATATTTGGATAATGGAACGGCATCTGTGCTAATTTCAATCTCTGGTTTTATGCAGCAACCCAACCCACCTTTCCCCTTAAGCAAGCATAAGTTGGTTTTCTACATTTGAGACCCTGTTCTATTTTGTAATTCAGTTCCTGTGTGGACAAGTTTACATTCCGTGTATTAGTGATATCTTATGATGTTTCTTTTTCTGTGTGATTTATTTCACTTAGAATCATCGTACCTGAATCTACTCATTATGCTGCTAAGGGCCTGATGACATAGATTTCATTGCTGAGTGATATTGCATTGTACGTAAGTACCACAACTTCTTTATCCATTTCTCGCTTTCTGCGATATTGAACTTGTACCGTAAACGAGGTTCTTGTAAGCAGAGCCGTCCCAAACTTTGAGTGGCTGTGTCTTTTTGATTTTAATTTCCCTAAGCTCTAGGACCATAAGTGGAAGTGCCCTAGGCTCTGTTGCTTTGTTTTTTAGATGTTTCAGGAAACACCATACACTTCTCCAGAGTGGCTGTTGACAATTTACATCCTGCCCATCAGCATAACAAGGCTCCCAGTTCTCCATGGCCAGTCCTGCCTTTCTGGATTTTACACTTTTTTCAGATGGCCCTTTTGACCGGGGGGCAGTGAGACTTCATTGTAGTGCAGATTTCCTTTGCAACCTTGCTTGGTTGGCCAAAAAGGGTGTATGCTTTTTTTCTTGAATATATTCAGGAAAAAACGCATACGCCCTTTTGGCCAAGTGCATCGTTGTGGACGTTCTGCCTCTTTTCCTATGCTTTACATGCAATTCCAGTCTACCTCCTGAAATCGGTTTCCTGCAATTCTGCCCCGCTTTCAAGTACTCTTGGCTGCCTTACTTCAATATATTTTTGGACGATAGCTGTCATTTATAACTCTGCAGGTTTGTGAATTACAGTGCCCCTGAGCTCCTTTCTTCAACTCGTTTTCTTGTGAGCTGGCCGCAACACCGAAGGATTGCTTCAGGCCCTAGTGTGGTTCCGGCATGGCACACTGAGCCTTTGGTTAATTCCACTTCCTGCTGGGAAATGAGAGTTAAATTTGCCCGTCCAGACACCTCCAGCTACTCTCTCATTGGTTCTCCCTATTCCTGTTCATTTTCCGCAGAAATTGCAAACTGGGCCAAACAGGAGGTTAAAGGCACTGACTCTCCAAGTGGGGAGAGTGTTAGTAAAGCGTCTGGAATATTGCACCCGAGTACCAGGGGACGAAAACTGAGACACATTTGAACACGTTTCCCGATCACACGGTGGATCATACTCTGGGTTCCACATGCACGTTTTAGCTGAAGGAAGAATCCCTTAAACCTGGAGAGTTGAGAACGATGGAATGGGTACCATGAAATATGAATTCAAAGGGTCTGCATATGCTCACCGAACCTCACCAATCCTATCACTGCTGCTTTTATGTCGCTGTACACACACTGGATTCTCTTTTGGAGAGATATAAATCCATAGGTTTTAAGATTCTTACTAGTCAGGTATATTCTTAGGCGTTTAATATGGGGTGTTGAGTCCACTTCGTTGAGGAAGCAGTAGCTCTTCTCTATTACATATTTGGCTTATGGAAAGGTATCTGTGCTAATTTCAATCTCTGGTTTTATGCAGCACCCCAACTCACCTTTCCCCTTAAGCAAGCATAAGTTGGTTTTCTACATTTGAGACCCTATTCTGTTTTGTAATTCAGTTCCTGTGTAGCCAAGTTTACATTCCGTGTATTAGTGATACCTTATGATGTTTCTTTTTCTGTGTGACTTATTTCACTTAGAATCATCGTACCTGAATCCACTCATTATGCTGCTACTGGCCTGATGACATAGATTTCATTGCTGAGTGATATTGCATTGTACGTAAGTACCACAACTTCTTTATCCATTTTTCGCTTTCTGCGATATTGAACTTGTACCGTAAACGAGGTTCTTGTAAACAGAGCCATCCCAAACTTTGGGGTGGCTGTGTCTTTTTGATTTTAATTTCCCTAAGCTATAGGACCATAAGTGGAAGTGCCCTAGGCTCTGTTGCTTTGTTTTTTAGATGTTTCAGGAAACACCATACACTTCTCCAGAGTGGCTGTTGGCAATTTACATCCCGCCCATCAGCATAAGAAGGCTCGCAGTTCTCCATGGCCTGTCCTGCCTTTCTGGATTTTACACTTTTTTCAGATGGCCCTTTTGATCGGGGGGCAGTGAGACTTCATTGTAGTGCAGATTTCCTTTGCAAGCTTGCTTGGTTGGCCAAAAAGGGCGTATGCGTTTTTTCCTGAATATATTCAGGAAAAAACGCATACGCCCTTTTTGGCCAAGTGCATCATTGTGGACGTTCTGCCTCTTTTCCTATGCTTTACATGCAATTCCAGTCTACCTCCTGAAATCGGTTTCCTGCAATTCTACCCTGCTTTCAAGTCCTCTTGGCAGCCTTACTTCAATATATTTTTGGACGATAGCTGTCATTTAGAACTCTGCAGGTTTGTGAATGACAGTGCCCCTGAGCTCCTTTCTTCAACTCGCTTTCTTGTGAGCTGGCCGCAACACCGCAGGATTGCTTCAGGCCCTAGTGTGGTTTCGGCATGGCTCGCTGAGCCTTTGGTTAATTTCTCTTCCTGGTGGGAAATGAGAGTAAAATTTGCCCGTCCAGACAGCTCCCGCTACTCTCTCATTGGTTCTGCCTATTCCTGTTCCTTTTCCACAGAAATTTCAAACTGGGCCAAACAGGAGGTTAAAGGCACTGACTCTCCAAGTGGGGAGAATGTTAGTAAAGCGTCTGGAATGTTGCACCCGAGTACCAGGGGACGAAAACTGAGACACATTTGAACACGTTTCCCGATCACATTGTGGATCATACTCTGGGTTCCACATGCATGTTTTAGCTGAAGGAAGAATCCCTTAAACCTGGAGAGTTGAGAACCATGGAATGGGTACCATGCAATATGACTTCAAAGGGTCTGCATTTGCTCACCGAACTTCACCAATCCTATCACTGCTGCGTTTATGCCGCTGTACACACGCTTGATTCTCTTTCGGAGACATATAAATCCATAGGTTTTAAGATTCTTACTAGTCAGGTATATTCTTAGGCGTTTAATATGGGGTGTTGAGTCCACTTCGTTGAGCAAGCAGTAGCTCTTGTCTATTATATATTTGGCTTATGGAAAGGTATCTGTGCTAATTTCAATCTCTGGTTTTATGCAGCACCCCAACTCACCTTTCCCCTTAAGTAAGCATAAGTTGGTTTTCTACATTTGAGACCCTATTCTGTTTTGTAATTAAGTTCCTGTGTAGCCAAGTTTACATTCCGTGTATTAGTGATATCTTATGATGTTTCTTTTTCTGTGTGACTTATTTCACTTAGAATCATCGTACCTGAATCCACTCATTATGCTGCTACTTGCCTGATGACATAGATTTCATTGCTGAGTGATATTGCATTGTACGTAAGTACCACAACTTCTTTATCCATTTTTCGCTTTCTGCGATATTGAACTTGTACCGTAAACGAGGTTCTTGTAAACAGAGCCGTCCCAAACTTTGGGGTGGCTGTGTCTTTTTGATTTTAATTTCCCTAAGCTATAGGACCATAAGTGGAAGTGCCCTAGGCTCTGTTGCTTTGTTTTTTAGATGTTTCAGGAAACACCATACACTTCTCCAGAGTGGCTGTTGGCAATTTACATCCCGCCCATCAGTCTAACTAGGCTCCCAGTTCTCCATGGCCTGTCCTGCCTTTCTGGATTTTACACTTTTTTCAGATGGCTCTTTTGACCGGGGGGCAGTGAGACTTCATTGTAGTGCAGATTTCCTTTGCAAGCTTGCTTGGTTGGCCAAAAAGGGCGTATGCGTTTTTTCCTGAATATATTCAGGAAAAAACGCATACGCCCTTTTTGGCCAAGTGCATCATTGTGGACGTTCTGCCTCTTTTCCTATGCTTTACATGCAATTCCAGTCTACCTCCTGAAATCGGTTTCCTGCAATTCTGCCCCGCTTTCAAGTCCTCTTGGCAGCTTACTTCAATATATTTTTGGACGATAGCTGTCATTTAGAACTCTGCAGGTTTGTGAATGACAGTGCCCCTGAGCTCCTTTCTTCAACTCGCTTTCTTGTGAGCTGGCCGCAACACCGCAGGATTGCTTCAGGCCCTAGTGTGGTTTCGGCATGGCTCGCTGAGCCTTTGGTTAATTCCTCTTCCTGGTGGGAAATGAGAGTTAAATTTGCCCGTCCAGACACCTCCAGCTAGTCTCTCATTGGTTCTCCCTATTCCTGTTCATTTTCCGCAGAAATTGCAAACTGGACCAAACAGGAGGTTAAAGGCACTGACTCTCCAAGTGGGGAGAGTGTTAGTAAAGCGTCTGGAATGTTGCCCCCGAGTACCAGGGGACGAAAACTGAGACACATTTGAACACATTTCCCGATCACACGGTGGATCATATGCTGGGTTCCACATGCATGTTTTAGCTGAAGGAAGAATCCCTTAAACCTGGAGAGTTGAGAACCATGGAATGGGTACCATGCAATATGACTTCAAAGGGTCTGCATTTGCTCACCGAACCTCACCAATCCTATCACTGCTGCGTTTATGCCGCTGTACACACGCTGGATTCTCTTTCGGAGACATATAAATCCATAGGTTTTAAGATTCTTACTAGTCAGGTATATTCTTAGGCGTTTAATATGGGGTGTTGAGTCCACTTCGTTGAGCAAGCAGTAGCTCTTGTCTATTACATATTTGGCTTATGGAAAGGTATCTGTGCTAATTTCAATCTCTGGTTTTATGCAGCACCCCAACTCACCTTTCCCCTTAAGCAAGCATAAGTTGGTTTTCTACATTTGAGGCCCTATTCTGTTTTGTAATTCAGTTCCTGTGTAGCCAAGTTTACATTCCTTGTATTAGTGATACCTTATGATGTTTCTTTTTCTGTGTGACTTATTTCACTTAGAATCATCGTACCTGAATCCACTCATTATGCTGCTACTGGCCTGATGACATAGATTTCATTGCTGAGTGATATTGCATTGTACGTAAGTACCACAACTTCTTTATCCATTTTTCGCTTTCTGCGATATTGAACTTGTACCATAAACGAGGTTCTTGTAAACAGAGCCGTCCCAAACTTTGGGGTGGCTGTGTCTTTTTGATTTTAATTTCCCTAAGCTATAGGACCATAAGTGGAAGTGCCCTAGGCTCTGTTGCTTTGTTTTTTAGATGTTTCAGGAAACACCATACACTTCTCCAGAGTGGCTGTTGGCAATTTACATCCCGCCCATCAGTCTAAATAGGCTCCCAGTTCTCCATGGCCTGACCTGCCTTTCTGGATTTTACACTTTTTTCAGATGGCCCTTTTGACCGGGGGGCAGTGAGACTTCATTGTAGTGCAGATTTCCTTTGCAAGCTTGCTTGGTTGGCCAAAAAGTGCGTATGCGTTTTTTCCTGAATATATTCAGTAAGAAACGCATACGCCCTTTTTGGCCAAGTGCATCATTGTGGACGTTCTGCCTCTTTTCCTATGCTTTACATGCAATTCCAGTCTACCTCCTGAAATCGGTTTCCTGCAATTCTGCCCCGCTTTCAAGTCCTCTTGGCAGCCTTACTTCAATATATTTTTGGACGATAGCTGTCATTTATAACTCTGCAGGTTTGTGAATTACAGTGCCCCTGAGCTCCTTTCTTCAACTCGCTTTCTTGTGAGCTGGCCGCAACACCGCAGGATTGCTTCTGGCCCTAGTGTGGTTCCGGCATGGCTCGCTGAGCCTTTGGTTAATTCCTCTTCCTGGTGGGAAATGAGAGTTAAATTTGCCCGTCCAGACACCTCCAGCTAGTCTCTCATTGGTTCTCCCTATTCCTGTTCATTTTCTGCAGAAATTGCAAACTGGGCCAAACAGGAGGTTAAAGGCACTGACTCTCCAAGTGGGGAGAGTGTTAGTAAAGCGTCTGGAATGTTGCACCCGAGAACCAAGGGACGAAAACTGAGACACATTTCAACACATTTCCCGATCACACGGTGGATCATAGTCTGGGTTCCACATGCATGTTTTAGCTGAAGGAAGAATCCCTTAAACCCGGAGATTTGAGAACCATGGCATGGGTACCATGCAATATGACTTCAAAGGGTCTGCATTTGCTCACCGAACCTCACCAATCCTATCACTGCTGCGTTTATGCCGCTGTACACACGCTTGATTCTCTTTCGGAGACATATAAATCCATAGGTTTTAAGATTCTTACTAGTCAGGTATATTCTTAGGCATTTAACATGGGGTGTTGAGTCCACTTCGTTGAGCAAGCAGTAGCTCTTGTCTATTATATATTTGGCTTATGGAAATGTATCTGTGCTAATTTCAATCTCTGGTTTTATGCAGCACCCCAACTCACCTTTCCCCTTAAGCATGCATAAGTTGGTTTTCTACATTTGAGACCCTATTCTGTTTTGTAATTAAGTTCCTGTGTAGCCAAGTTTACATTCCATGTATTAGTGATATCTTATGATGTTTCTTTTTCTGTGTGACTTATTTCACTTAGAATCATCGTACCTGAATCCACTCATTATGCTGCTACGGGCCTGATGAAATAGATTTCATTGCTGAGTGATATTTCATTGTACATAAGTACCACAACTTCTTTATCCATTTTTCGCTTTCTGCGATATTGAACTTGTACCGTAAACGAGGTTCTTGTAAACAGAGCCGTCCCAAACTTTGGGGTGGCTGTGTCTTTTTAATTTTAATTTCCCTAAGCTATAGGACCATAAGTGGAAGTGCCCTAGGCTCTGTTGCTTTGTTTTTTAGATGTTTCAGGAAACACCATACACTTCTCCAGAGTGGCTGTTGGCAATTTACATCCCGCCCATCAGTCTAAATAGGTTCCCAGTTCTCCATGGCCTGACCTGCCTTTCTGGATTTTACACTTTTTTCAGATGGCCCTTTTGACCGGGGGGCAGTGAGACTTCATTGTAGTGCAGATTTCCTTTGCAAGCTTGCTTGGTTGGCCAAAAAGGGCTTATCCGTTTTTTCCTGAATATTCAGGAAAAAACGCATACGCCCTTTTTGGCCAAGTGCATCATTGTGGACGTTCTGCCTCTTTTCCTATGCTTTACATGCAATTCCAGTCTACCTCCTGAAATCGGTTTCCTGCAATTCTGCCCCACTTTCAAGTCCTCTTGGCAGGCTTACTTCAATATATTTTTGGACGATAGCTGTCATTTATAACACTGCAGGTTTGTGAATTACAGTGCCCCTGAGCTCCTTTCTTCTACTCGCTTTCTTGTGACCTGGCTGCAACACCGCAGGATTGCTTCAGGCCCTAGTGTGGTTCCGGCATGGCTCGCTGAGCCTTTGGTTAATTCCTCTTCCTGGTGGGAAATGAGAGTTAAATTTTCCCGCCCAGACACCTCCAGCTAGTCTCTCATTGGTTCTCCCTATTCCTGTTCATTTTCCGTAGAAATTGCAAACTGGGCCAAACAGGAGGTTAAAGGCACTGACTCTCCAAGTGGGGAGAGTGTTAGTAAAGCGTCTGGAATGTTGCACCCGAGTACCAGGGGACGAAAACTGAGACACATTTGAACACGTTTCCCGATCACACGGTGGATCATACTCTGGGTTCCACATGCATGTTTTAGCTGAAGGAAGAATCCCTTAAACCTGGAGAGTTGAGAACCATGGAATGGGTACCATGCAATATGACTTCAAAGGGTCTGCATTTGCTCACCGAACCTAACCAATCCTATCACTGCTGCGTTTATGCCGCTGTACACACGCTTGATTCTCTTTCGGAGACATATAAATCCATAGGTTTTAAGATTCTTACTAGTCAGGTATATTCTTAGGCGTTTAATATGGGGTGTTGAGTCCACTTCGTTGAGCAAGCAGTAGCTCTTGTCTATTACATATTTGGCTTATGGAAAGGTATCTGGGCTAATTTCAATCTCTGGTTTTATGCAGCACCCCAACTCACCTTTCCCCTTAAGCAAGCATAAGTTGGTTTTCTACATTTGAGACCCTATTCTGTTTTGTAATTCAATTCCTGTGTAGCCAAGTTTACATTCCGTGTATTAGTGATATCTTATGATGTTTCATTTTCTGTGTGACTTATTTCACTTAGAGTCATCGTACCTGAATCCACTCATTATGCTGCTACTGGCCTGATGACATAGATTTCATTGCTGAGTGATATTGCATTGTACATAAGTACCACAACTTCTTTATCCATTTATCGCCTTCTGTGATATTGAACTTGTACCGTACACGAGGTTCTTGTAAACAGAGCCGTCCCAAACTTTGGGGTGGCTGTGTCTTTTTGATTTTAATTTCCCTAAGCTATAGGACCATAAGTGGAAGTGCCCTAGGCTCTGTTGCTTTGTTTTTTAGATGTTTCAGGAAACACCATACACTTCTCCAGAGTGGCTGTTGGCAATTTACATCCCGCCCATCAGCATAACAAGGCTCCCAGTTCTCCATGGCCTGTCCTGCCTTTCTGGATTTTACACTTTTTTCAGGTGGCCCTTTTGACCGGGGGGCAGTGAGACTTCATTGTAGTGCAGATTTCCTTTGCAAGCTTGCTTGGTTGGCCAAAAAGTGCGTATGCGTTTTTTCCAGAATATATTCAGGAAAAAACGCATACGCCCTTTTTGACCAAGTGCATCAATGTGGACGTTCTGCCTCTTTTCCTATGCTTTACATGCAATTCCAGTCTACCTCCTGAAATCGGTTTCCTGCAATTCTGCCCCGCTTTCAAGTCTTCTTGGCAGCCTTACTTCAATATATTTTTGGACGATAGCTGTCATTTATAACTCTGCAGGTTTGTGAATTACAGTGCCCCTGAGCTCCTTTCTTCAACTCGCTTTCTTGTGAGCTGGCCGCAACACCGCAGGATTGCTTCAGGCCCTAGTGTGGTTCCGGCATGGCTCGCTGAGCCTTTGGTTAATTCCTCTTCCTGGTGGGAAATGAGAGTTAAATTTGCCCGTCCAGACACCTCCAGCTAGTCTCTCATTGGTTCTCCCTATTCCTGTTCATTTTCTGCAGAAATTGCAAACTGGGCCAAACAGGAGGTTAAAGGCACTGACTCTCCAAGTGGGGAGAGTGTTAGTAAAGCGTCTGGAATGTTGCACCCGAGAACCAAGGGACGAAAACTGAGACACATTTCAACACATTTCCCGATCACACGGTGGATCATAGTCTGGGTTCCACATGCATGTTTTAGCTGAAGGAAGAATCCCTTAAACCCGGAGAGTTGAGAACCATGGCATGGGTACCATGCAATATGACTTCAAAGGGTCTGCATTTGCTCACCGAACCTCACCAATCCTATCACTGCTGCGTTTATGCCGCTGTACACACGCTTGATTCTCTTTCGGAGACATATAAATCCATAGGTTTTAAGATTCTTACTAGTCAGGTATATTCTTAGGCATTTAACATGGGGTGTTGAGTCCACTTCGTTGAGCAAGCAGTAGCTCTTGTCTATTATATATTTGGCTTATGGAAATGTATCTGTGCTAATTTCAATCTCTGGTTTTATGCAGCACCCCAACTCACCTTTCCCCTTAAGCATGCATAAGTTGGTTTTCTACATTTGAGACCCTATTCTGTTTTGTATTTCAGTTCCTGTGTAGCCAAGTTTACATTCCATGTATTAGTGATATCTTATGATGTTTCTTTTTCTGTGTGACTTATTTCACTTAGAATCATCGTACCTGAATCCACTCATTATGCTGCTACGGGCCTGATGAAATAGATTTCATTGCTGAGTGATATTTCATTGTACATAAGTACCACAACTTCTTTATCCATTTTTCGCTTTCTGCGATATTGAACTTGTACCGTAAACGAGGTTCTTGTAAACAGAGCCGTCCCAAACTTTGGGGTGGCTGTGTCTTTTTAATTTTAATTTCCCTAAGCTATAGGACCATAAGTGGAAGTGCCCTAGGCTCTGTTGCTTTGTTTTTTAGATGTTTCAGGAAACACCATACACTTCTCCAGAGTGGCTGTTGGCAATTTACATCCCGCCATCAGTCTAAATAGGTTCCCAGTTCTCCATGGCCTGACCTGCCTTTCTGGATTTTACACTTTTTTCAGATGGCCCTTTTGACCGGGGGGCAGTGAGACTTCATTGTAGTGCAGATTTCCTTTGCAAGCTTGCTTGGTTGGCCAAAAAGGGCTTATCCGTTTTTTCCTGAATATTCAGGAAAAAACGCATACGCCCTTTTTGGCCAAGTGCATCATTGTGGACGTTCTGCCTCTTTTCCTATGCTTTACATGCAATTCCAGTCTACCTCCTGAAATCGGTTTCCTGCAATTCTGCCCCACTTTCAAGTCCTCTTGGCAGGCTTACTTCAATATATTTTTGGACGATAGCTGTCATTTATAACACTGCAGGTTTGTGAATTACAGTGCCCCTGAGCTCCTTTCTTCTACTCGCTTTCTTGTGACCTGGCTGCAACACCGCAGGATTGCTTCAGGCCCTAGTGTGGTTCCGGCATGGCTCGCTGAGCCTTTGGTTAATTCCTCTTCCTGGTGGGAAATGAGAGTTAAATTTTCCCGTCCAGACACCTCCAGCTAGTCTCTCATTGGTTCTCCCTATTCCTGTTCATTTTCCGCAGAAATTGCAAACTGGGCCAAACAGGAGGTTAAAGGCACTGACTCTCCAAGTGGGGAGAGTGTTAGTAAAGCGTCTGGAATGTTGCCCCCGAGTACCAGGGGACGAAAACTGAGACACATTTGAACACGTTTCCCGATCATACGGTGGATCATACTCTGGGTTCCTCATGCATGTTTTAGCTGAAGGAAGAATCCCTTAAACCTGGAGATTTGAGAACCATGGAATAGGTACCATGCAATATGACTTCAAAGGGTCTGCATTTGCTCACCGAACCTCACCAATCCTATCACTGCTGCGTTTATGCCGCTGTGCACACGCTTGATTCTCTTTTGGAGACATATAAATCCATAGGTTTTAAGATTCTTACTAGTCAGGTATATTCTTAGGCGTTTAATATGGGGTGTTGAGTCCACTTCGTTGAGCAAGCAGTAGCTCTTGTCTATTACATATTTGGCTTATGGAAAGGTATCTGTGCTAATTTCAATCTCTGGTTTTATGCAGCACCCCAACTCACCTTTCCCCTTAAGCAAGAATAAGTTGGTTTTGTACATTTGAGACACTATTCTGTTTTGTAATTCAGTTCCTGTGTAGCCAAGTTTACATTCCGTGTATTAGTGATATCTTATGATGTTTCTTTTTCTGTGTGACTTATTTCACTTAGAACCATCCTACCTGAATCCACTCATTATCCTGCTATGGGCCTGATGACATAGATTTCATTGCTGAGTGATATTGCATTGTACGTTAGTACCACAACTTCTTTATCCATTTTTCACTTTCTGTGATATTGAACTTGTACCGTAAATGAGGTTCTTGTAAACAGAGCTGTCCCAAACTTTGGGGTGGCTGTGTCTTTTTGATTTTAATTTCCCTAATCTATAGGACCATAAGTGGAAGTGCCCTAGGCTCTGTTGCTTTGTTTTTTAGATGTTTCAGGAAACACCATTCACTTCTCCGGAGTGGCTTTTGGCAATTTACATCCCGCCCATCAGCCTAACTAGACTCCCAGTTCTCCATGGCCTGTCCTGCCTTTCTGGGTTTTACACTTTTTTCAGATGGCCCTTTTGACCGGGGGGCAGTGAGACTTCATTGTAGTGCAGATTTCCTTTGCAAGCTTGCTTGTTTGGCCAAAAAGGGCGTATGCGTTTTTTCCTGAATATATTCAAGAAAAAATGCGTACGCACTTTTTGGCCAAGTGCATCATTGTGGACGTTCTGCCTCTTTTCCTATGCTTTACATGCAATTCCAGTCTACCTCCTGAAATCGGTTTCCTGCAATTCTGCCCCGCTTTCAAGTCCTCTTGGCAGCCTTACTTCAATATATTTTTGGACGATAGCTGTCATTTATAACTCTGCAGGTTTGTGAATTACAGTGCCCCTGAGCTCCTTTCTTCAACTCGCTTTCTTGTGAGCTGGCCGCAACACTGCAGGATTGCTTCAGTCCCTAGTGTGGTACTGGCATGGCACGCTGAGCCTTTGGTTAATTCCTCTTCCGGGTGGGAAATGAGAGTTAAATTTGCCCGTCCAGACACCTCCAGCTAGTCTCTCATTGGTTCTCTGTATTCCTGTTCATTTTCTGCAGAAATTGCAAACTGGGCCGAACAGGATGTTAAAGGCACTGACTCTCCAAGTGGGGAGAGTGTTAGTAAAGCGTCTGGAATGTTACACCCGCGTACCAGGGGACGAAAACCGAGACACATTTGAACACGTTTCCCGATCACACGGTGGATCATACTCTGGGTTCCACATGCATGTTTTAGCTGAAGGAAGAATCCCTTAAACCTGGAGAGTTGAGACCCATGGAATGGGTACCATGCAATATGACTTCAAAGGGTCTGCATTTGCTCACCGAACCTAACCAATCCTATCACTGCTGCGTTTATGCCGCTGTACACACGCTTGATTCTCTTTCGGAGACATATAAATCCATAGGTTTTAAGATTCTTACTAGTCAGGTATATTCTTAGGCGTTTAATATGGGGTGTTGAGTCCACTTCGTTGAGCAAGCAGTAGCTCTTGTCTATTACATATTTGGCTTATGGAAAGGTATCTGTGCTAATTTCAATCTCTGGTTTTATGCAGCACCCCAACTCACGTTTCCCCTTAAGCAAGCATAAGTTGTTTTTCTACATTTGAGACCCTATTCTGTTTTGTAATTCAGTTCCTGTGTAGCCAAGTTTACATTCTGTGTATTAATGATATCTTATGATGTTTCTTTTTCTGTGTGACTTATTTCACTTAGAATCATCGTACCTGAATCCACTCATTATCCTGCTATGGGCCTGATGACATAGATTTCATTGCTGAGTGATATTGCATTGTACGTAAGTACCACAACTTCTTTATCCATTTTTCGCTTTCTGCGATATTGAACTTGTACCGTAAACGAGGTTCTTGTAAACAGAGCCGTCCCAAACTTTGGGGTGGCTGTGTCTTTTTGCTTTTAATTTCCCTAAGCTATAGGACCATAAGTGGAAGTGCCCTAGGCTCTCTTGCTTTGTTTTTTAGATGTTTCAGGAAACACCATACACTTCTCCAGAGTGGCTGTTGGCAATTTACATCCCGCCCATCAGCCTAACTAGGCTCCCAGTTCTCCATGGCCTGTCCTGACTTTCTGGATTTTACATTTTTTTCAGATGGCCCTTTTGACCGGGGGGCAGTGAGACTTCATTGTAGTGCAGATTTCCTTTGAAAGCTTGCTTGGTTGGCCAAAAAGTGCGTATGCGTTTTTTCCTGAATATATTCAGGAATAAACGCATACGCCCTTTTTGGCCAAGTGCATCATTGTGGTTGTTCTGCCTCTTTTCCTATGCTTTACATGCAATTCCAGTCTACCTCCTGAAATCGGTTTCCTGCAATTCTGCCCCGCTTTCAAGTCCTCTTGGCAGCCTTACTTCAATATATTTTTGGACGATAGCTGTCATTTATAACTCTGCAGGTTTGTGAAATACAGTGCCCCTGAGCTCCTTTCTTCAACTCGCTTTCATGTGAGCTGGCCGCAACACCGCAGGATTGCTTCAGGTCCTAGTGTGGTTCCGGCACGGCACACTGAGCCTTTGGTTAATTCCTCTTCCTGGTTGGAAATGAGAGTTAAATTTGCCCGTCCAGACACCTCCAGCTAGTCTCTCATTGGTTCTCCTTATTCCTGTTCATTTTCCGCAGAAATTGCAAACTCGGCCAAACAGGAGGTTAAAGGCACTGACTCTCCAAGTGGGGAGAGTGTTAGTAAAGCGTCTGGAATGTTGCACCCGAGTACCAGGGGACGAAAACTGAGACACATTTGAACACGTTTCCCGATCACACGGTGGATCATACTCTGGGTTCCACATGCATGTTTAGCTGAAGGAAGAATCCCTTAACCCTGGAGAGTTGAGACCCATGGAATGGGTACCATGCAATATGACTTCAAAGGGTCTGCATTTGCTCACCGAACCTCACCAATCCTATCACTGCTGCGTTTATGCCGCTGTACACACGCTTGATTCTCTTTTGGAGACATATAAATCCATAGGTTTTAAGATTCTTACTAGTCAGGTATATTCTTAGGCGTTTAATATGGGATGTTGTGTCCTTTTCTTTGAGCAAGGAGTAGCTCTTGTCTATTATATATTAGGCTAATGGAACGGTATCTGTGCTAATTTCAATCTCTGGTTTTATGCAGCACCCCAACTCACCTTTCCCCTTAAGCAAGCATAAGTTGTTTTTCTACATTTGAGACCCTGTTCTGTTTTGTAATTCAGTTCCTGTGTAGCCAAGTTTACATTCCGTGTATCAGTGATATCTTATGATGTTTCTTTTTCTGTGTGACTTATTTCACTTAGAATCATTGTACCTGAATCCACTCATTATCCTGCTATGGGCCTGATGACATAGATTTCATTGCTGAGTGATATTGCATTGTACGTTAGTACCACAACTTCTTTATCCATTTTTCACGTTCTGTGATATTGAACTTGTACCGTAAATGAGGTTCTTGTAAACAGAGCCGTCCCAAACTTTGAGGTGGCTGTGTCTTTTTGATTTTAATTTCCCTAATCTATAGGACCATAAGTGGAAGTGCCCTAGGCTCTGTTGCTTTTGTTTTTTAGATGTTTCAGGAAACACCATACACTTCTCCAGAGTGGCTGTTGGCAATTTACATCCCGCCCATCAGCCTAACTAGGCTCCCAGTTCTCCATGGCCTGTCCTGCCTTTCTGGATTTTACAATATTTTCAGGTGACCCTTTTGACCGGGGGGCAGTGACACTTCATTGTAGTGCAGATTTCCTTTGCAAGCTTGCTTGGTTGGCCAAAAAGGGCGTATGCATTTTTTCCTGAATATATTCAGGAAAAAACGCATACGCCCTTTTTGACCAAGTGCATCATTGTGGACGTTCTGCCTCTTTTCCTATGCTTTACATGCAATTCCAGTCTACCTCCTGAAATCGGTTTCCTGCAATTCTGCCCCACTTTCAAGTCCTCTTGGCAGCCTTACTTCGATATATTTTTGGACGATAGCTGTCATTTATAACTCTGCAGGTTTGTGAATTACAGTGCCCCTGAGCTCCTTTCTTCAACTCGTTTTCTTGTGAGCTGGCCGCAACACCGCAGGATTGCTTCTGGCCCTAGTGTGGTTCCGGCATGGCTCGCTGAGCCTTTGGTTAATTCCTCTTCCGGGTGGGAAATGAGAGTTAAATTTGCCCGTCCAGACACCTCCAGCTAGTCTCTCATTGGTTCTTCCTATTCCTGTTCATTTTCTGCAGAAATTGCAAACTGGGCCAAACAGGAGGTTAAAGGCACTGACTCTCCAAGTGGAGAGAGTGTTAGTAAAGCGTCTGGAATGTTGCACCCGAGAACCAAGGGACGATAACTGAGACACATTTCAACACATTTCCCGATCACATGGTGGCTCATACTCTGGGTTCCACATGCATGTTTTAGCTGAAGGAAGAATCCCTTAAACCTGGAGAGTTGAGAACCATGGAATGGGTACCATGCAATATGACTTCAAAGGGTCTGCATTTGCTCACCGAACCTAACCAATCCTATCACTGCTGCGTTTATGCCGCTGTACACACGCTTGATTCTCTTTCGGAGACATATAAATCCATAGGTTTTAAGATTCTTACTAGTCAGGTATATTCTTAGGCATTTAACATGGGGTGTTGAGTCCACTTCGTTGAGCAAGCAGTAGCTCTTGTCTATTACATATTTGGCTTATGGTAATGTATCTGTGCTAATTTCAATCTCTGGTTTTATGCAGCACCCCAACTCACCTTTCCCCTTAAGCAAGCATAAGTTGGTTTTCTACATTTGAGACCCTATTCTGTTTTGTAATTAAGTTCCTGTGTAGCCAAGTTTACATTCCATGTATTAGTGATATCTTATGATGTTTCTTTTTCTGTGTGACTTATTTCACTTAGAATCTTCGTACCTGAATCCACTCATTATGCTGCTACGGGCCTGATGACATAGATTTCATTGCTGAGTGATATTGCATTGTACGTTAGTACCACAACTTCTTTATCCATTTTTCGCCTTCTGTGATATTGAACTTGTACCATACACGAGGTTCTTGTAAACAGAGCCGTCCCAAACTTTGGGGTGGCTGTGTCTTTTTGATTTTAATTTCCCTAAGCTATAGGACCATAAGTGGAAGTGCCCTAGGCTCTGTTGCTTTGTTTTTTAGATGTTTCAGGAAACACCATACACTTCTCCAGAGTGGCTGTTGGCAATTTACATCCCGCCCATCAGTCTAAATAGGCTCCCCGTTCTCCATGGCCTGACCTGCCTTTCTGGATTTTACACTTTTTTCAGAGGGCCCTTTTGACCGGGGGGCAGTGAGACTTCATTGTAGTGCAGATTTCCTTTGCAAGCTTGCTTGGTTGGCCAAAAAGTGCGTATGCGTTTTTTCCTGAATATATTCAGTAAAAAACGCATACGCCCTTTTTGACCAAGTGCATCATTGTGGACGTTCTGCCTCTTTTCCTTTGCTTTACATGCAATTCCAGTCTACCTCCTGAAATCGGTTTCCTGCAATTCTGACCCGCTTTCAAGTCCTCTTGGCAGCCTTACTTCAAGATATTTTTGGACGATAGCTGTCATTTATAACTCTGCAGGTTTGTGAATTACAGTGCCCCTGAGCTCCTTTCTTCAACTCGCTTTCTTGTGAGCTGGCCGCAACACCGCAGGATTGCTTCTGGCCCTAGTGTGGTTCCGGCATGGCTCGCTGAGCCTTTGGTTAATTCCTCTTCCTGGTGGGAAATGAGAGTTAAATTTGCCCGTCCAGACACCTCCAGCTAGTCTCTCATTGGTTCTCCCTATTCCTGTTCATTTTCTGCAGAAATTGCAAACTGGGCCAAACAGGAGGTTAAAGGCACTGACTCTCCAAGTGGGGAGAGTGTTAGTAAAGCGTCTGGAATGTTGCACCCGAGAACCAAGGGACGAAAACTGAGACACATTTCAACACATTTCCCGATCACATGGTGGCTCATAATCTGGGTTCCACATGCATGTTTTAGCTGAAGGAAGAATCCCTTAAACCCGGAGAGTTGAGAACCATGGAATGGGTACCATGCAATATGACTTCAAAGGGTCTGCATTTGCTCACCGAACCTCACCAATCCTATCACGGCTGCGTTTATGCCGCTGTACACACGCTTGATTCTCTTTCAGAGACATATAAATCCATAGGTTTTAAGATTCTTACTAGTCAGGTATATTCTTAGGCGTTTAATATGGGGTGTTGGGTCCACTTCGTTGAGCAAGCAGTAGCTCTTGTCTATTACATATTTGGCTTATGGAAAGGTATCTGTGCTAATTTCAATCTCTGGTTTTATGCAGCACCCCAACTCACCTTTTCCCTTAAGCAGGCATAAGTTGGTTTTCTACATTTGAGACCCTATTCTGTTTTGTAATTCAGTTCCTGTGTAGCCAAGTTTACATTCCGTGTATCAGTGATATCTTATGATGTTTCTTTTTCTGTGTGACTTATTTCACTTAGAATCATCGTACCTGAATCCACTGATTATCCTGCTATGGGCCTGATGACATAGATTTCATTGCTGAGTGATATTGCATTGTACGTTAGTACCACAACTTCTTTATCCATTTTTCGCCTTCTGTGATATTGAACTTGTACCGAAAATGAGGTTCTTGTAAACAGAGCCATCCCAAACTTTGGGGTGGCTGTGTCTTTTTGATTTTAATTTCCCTAAGCTATAGGACCATAAGTGGAAGTGCCCTAGGCTCTGTTGCTTTGTTTTTTAGATGTTTCAGGAAACACAATACACTTCTCCAGAGTGGCTGTTGGCAATTTACATCCCGCCCATCAGCATAAGAAGGCTCCCAGTTCTCCATGGCCTGTCCTGCCTTTCTGGATTTTACACTTTTTTTAGGTGGCCCTTTTGACCGGGGGGCAGTGAGACTTCATTGTAGTGCAGATTTCCTTTGCAAGCTTGCTTGGTTGGCCAAAAAGAGCGTATGCGTTTTTTCCTGAATATATTCAGGAAAAAACGCATACGCTCTTTTTGGCCAAGTGCATCATTGTGGACGTTCTGCCTCTTTTCCTATGCTTTACATGCAATTCCAGTCTACCTCCTGAAATCGGTTTCCTGCAATTCTGCCCCACATACAAGTCCTCTTGGCATCCTTACTTCAATATATTTTTGGACGATAGCTGTCATTTATAACTCTGCAGTTTTGTGAATTACAGTGTCCCTGAGCTCCTTTCTTCAACTCGCTTTCTTGTGAGCTGGCCGCAACACTGCAGGATTGCTTCAGGCCCTAGTGTGGTTCCGGCATGGCTCGCTGAGCCTTTGGTTAATTCCTCTTCCTGGTGGGAAATGAGAGTTAAATTTGCCCGTCCAGACACCTCCAGCTAGTCTCTCATTGGTTCTCTGTATTCCTGTTCATTTTCTGCAGAAATTGCAAACTGGGCCGAACAGGATGTTAAAGGCACTGACTCTCCAAGTGGGGAGAGTGTTAGTAAAGCGTCTGGAATGTTACACCCGCGTACCAGGGGACGAAAACCGAGACACATTTGAACACGTTTCCCGATCACACGGTGGATCATACTCTGGGTTCCACATGCATGTTTTAGCTGAAGGAAGAATCCCTTAAACCTGGAGAGTTGAGACCCATGGAATGGGTACCATGCAATATGACTTCAAAGGGTCTGCATTTGCTCACCGAACCTCACCAATCCTATCACTGCTGCGTTTATGCCGCTGTACACACGCTTGATTCTCTTTCGGAGACATATAAATCCATAGGTTTTAAGATTCTTACTAGTCAGGTATATTCTTAGGCGTTTAATATGGGGTGTTGAGTCCACTTCGTTGAGCAAGCAGTAGCTCTTGTCTATTACATATTTGGCTTATGGAAAGGTATCTGTGCTAATTTCAATCTCTGGTTTTATGCAGCACCCCAACTCACGTTTCCCCTTAAGCAAGCATAAGTTGTTTTTCTACATTTGAGACCCTATTCTGTTTTGTAATTCAGTTCCTGTGTAGCCAAGTTTACATTCTGTGTATTAATGATATCTTATGATGTTTCTTTTTCTGTGTGACTTATTTCACTTAGAATCATCGTACCTGAATCCACTCATTATCCTGCTATGGGCCTGATGACATAGATTTCATTGCTGAGTGATATTGCATTGTACGTAAGTACCACAACTTCTTTATCCATTTTTCGCTTTCTGCGATATTGAACTTGTACCGTAAACGAGGTTCTTGTAAACAGAGCCGTCCCAAACTTTGGGGTGGCTGTGTCTTTTTGCTTTTAATTTCCCTAAGCTATAGGACCATAAGTGGAAGTGCCCTAGGCTCTCTTGCTTTGTTTTTTAGATGTTTCAGGAAACACCATACACTTCTCCAGAGTGGCTGTTGGCAATTTACATCCCGCCCATCAGCCTAACTAGGCTCCCAGTTCTCCATGGCCTGTCCTGACTTTCTGGATTTTACATTTTTTTCAGATGGCCCTTTTGACCGGGGGGCAGTGAGACTTCATTGTAGTGCAGATTTCCTTTGAAAGCTTGCTTGGTTGGCCAAAAAGTGCGTATGCGTTTTTTCCTGAATATATTCAGGAATAAACGCATACGCCCTTTTTGGCCAAGTGCATCATTGTGGTTGTTCTGCCTCTTTTCCTATGCTTTACATGCAATTCCAGTCTACCTCCTGAAATCGGTTTCCTGCAATTCTGCCCCGCTTTCAAGTCCTCTTGGCAGCCTTACTTCAATATATTTTTGGACGATAGCTGTCATTTATAACTCTGCAGGTTTGTGAAATACAGTGACCCTGAGCTCCTTTCTTCAACTCGCTTTCATGTGAGCTGGCCGCAACACCGCAGGATTGCTTCAGGTCCTAGTGTGGTTCCGGCACGGCACACTGAGCCTTTGGTTAATTCCTCTTCCTGGTTGGAAATGAGAGTTAAATTTGCCCGTCCAGACACCTCCAGCTAGTCTCTCATTGGTTCTCCTTATTCCTGTTCATTTTCCGCAGAAATTGCAAACTCGGCCAAACAGGAGGTTAAAGGCACTGACTCTCCAAGTGGGGAGAGTGTTAGTAAAGCGTCTGGAATGTTGCACCCGAGTACCAGGGGACGAAAACTGAGACACATTTGAACACGTTTCCCGATCACACGGTGGATCATACTCTGGGTTCCACATGCATGTTTAGCTGAAGGAAGAATCCCTTAACCCTGGAGAGTTGAGACCCATGGAATGGGTACCATGCAATATGACTTCAAAGGGTCTGCATTTGCTCACCGAACCTCACCAATCCTATCACTGCTGCGTTTATGCCGCTGTACACACGCTTGATTCTCTTTTGGAGACATATAAATCCATAGGTTTTAAGATTCTTACTAGTCAGGTATATTCTTAGGCGTTTAATATGGGATGTTGTGTCCTTTTCTTTGAGCAAGGAGTAGCTCTTGTCTATTATATATTAGGCTAATGGAACGGTATCTGTGCTAATTTCAATCTCTGGTTTTATGCAGCACCCCAACTCACCTTTCCCCTTAAGCAAGCATAAGTTGTTTTTCTACATTTGAGACCCTGTTCTGTTTTGTAATTCAGTTCCTGTGTAGCCAAGTTTACATTCCGTGTATCAGTGATATCTTATGATGTTTCTTTTTCTGTGTGACTTATTTCACTTAGAATCATTGTACCTGAATCCACTCATTATCCTGCTATGGGCCTGATGACATAGATTTCATTGCTGAGTGATATTGCATTGTACGTTAGTACCACAACTTCTTTATCCATTTTTCACGTTCTGTGATATTGAACTTGTACCGTAAATGAGGTTCTTGTAAACAGAGCCGTCCCAAACTTTGAGGTGGCTGTGTCTTTTTGATTTTAATTTCCCTAATCTATAGGACCATAAGTGGAAGTGCCCTAGGCTCTGTTGCTTTTGTTTTTTAGATGTTTCAGGAAACACCATACACTTCTCCAGAGTGGCTGTTGGCAATTTACATCCCGCCCATCAGCCTAACTAGGCTCCCAGTTCTCCATGGCCTGTCCTGCCTTTCTGGATTTTACAATATTTTCAGGTGACCCTTTTGACCGGGGGGCAGTGACACTTCATTGTAGTGCAGATTTCCTTTGCAAGCTTGCTTGGTTGGCCAAAAAGGGCGTATGCATTTTTTCCTGAATATATTCAGGAAAAAACGCATACGCCCTTTTTGACCAAGTGCATCATTGTGGACGTTCTGCCTCTTTTCCTATGCTTTACATGCAATTCCAGTCTACCTCCTGAAATCGGTTTCCTGCAATTCTGCCCCGCTTTCAAGTCCTCTTGGCAGCATTACTTCGATATATTTTTGGACGATAGCTGTCATTTATAACTCTGCAGGTTTGTGAATTACAGTGCCCCTGAGCTCCTTTCTTCAACTCGTTTTCTTGTGAGCTGGCCGCAACACCGCAGGATTGCTTCTGGCCCTAGTGTGGTTCCGGCATGGCTCGCTGAGCCTTTGGTTAATTCCTCTTCCGGGTGGGAAATGAGAGTTAAATTTGCCCGTCCAGACACCTCCAGCTAGTCTCTCATTGGTTCTTCCTATTCCTGTTCATTTTCTGCAGAAATTGCAAACTGGGCCAAACAGGAGGTTAAAGGCACTGACTCTCCAAGTGGGGAGAGTGTTAGTAAAGCGTCTGGAATGTTGCACCCGAGAACCAAGGGACGATAACTGAGACACATTTCAACACATTTCCCGATCACATGGTGGCTCATACTCTGGGTTCCACATGCATGTTTTAGCTGAAGGAAGAATCCCTTAAACCTGGAGAGTTGAGAACCATGGAATGGGTACCATGCAATATGACTTCAAAGGGTCTGCATTTGCTCACCGAACCTAACCAATCCTATCACTGCTGCGTTTATGCCGCTGTACACACGCTTGATTCTCTTTCGGAGACATATAAATCCATAGGTTTTAAGATTCTTACTAGTCAGGTATATTCTTAGGCATTTAACATGGGGTGTTGAGTCCACTTCGTTGAGCAAGCAGTAGCTCTTGTCTATTACATATTTGGCTTATGGTAATGTATCTGTGCTAATTTCAATCTCTGGTTTTATGCAGCACCCCAACTCACCTTTCCCCTTAAGCAAGCATAAGTTGGTTTTCTACATTTGAGACCCTATTCTGTTTTGTAATTAAGTTCCTGTGTAGCCAAGTTTACATTCCATGTATTAGTGATATCTTATGATGTTTCTTTTTCTGTGTGACTTATTTCACTTAGAATCTTCGTACCTGAATCCACTCATTATGCTGCTACGGGCCTGATGACATAGATTTCATTGCTGAGTGATATTGCATTGTACGTTAGTACCACAACTTCTTTATCCATTTTTCGCCTTCTGTGATATTGAACTTGTACCGTACACGAGGTTCTTGTAAACAGAGCCGTCCCAAACTTTGGGGTGGCTGTGTCTTTTTGATTTTAATTTCCCTAAGCTATAGGACCATAAGTGGAAGTGCCCTAGGCTCTGTTGCTTTGTTTTTTAGATGTTTCAGGAAACACCATACACTTCTCCAGAGTGGCTGTTGGCAATTTACATCCCGCCCATCAGTCTAAATAGGCTCCCCGTTCTCCATGGCCTGACCTGCCTTTCTGGATTTTACACTTTTTTCAGAGGGCCCTTTTGACCGGGGGGCAGTGAGACTTCATTGTAGTGCAGATTTCCTTTGCAAGCTTGCTTGGTTGGCCAAAAAGTGCGTATGCGTTTTTTCCTGAATATATTCAGTAAAAAACGCATACGCCCTTTTTGAGCAAGTGCATCATTGTGGACGTTCTGCCTCTTTTCCTTTGCTTTACATGCAATTCCAGTCTACCTCCTGAAATCGGTTTCCTGCAATTCTGACCCGCTTTCAAGTCCTCTTGGCAGCCTTACTTCAAGATATTTTTGGACGATAGCTGTCATTTATAACTCTGCAGGTTTGTGAATTACAGTGCCCCTGAGCTCCTTTCTTCAACTCGCTTTCTTGTGAGCTGGCCGCAACACCGCAGGATTGCTTCTGGCCCTAGTGTGGTTCCGGCATGGCTCGCTGAGCCTTTGGTTAATTCCTCTTCCTGGTGGGAAATGAGAGTTAAATTTGCCCGTCCAGACACCTCCAGCTAGTCTCTCATTGGTTCTCCCTATTCCTGTTCATTTTCTGCAGAAATTGCAAACTGGGCCAAACAGGAGGTTAAAGGCACTGACTCTCCAAGTGGGGAGAGTGTTAGTAAAGCGTCTGGAATGTTGCACCCGAGAACCAAGGGACGAAAACTGAGACACATTTCAACACATTTCCCGATCACATGGTGGCTCATAATCTGGGTTCCACATGCATGTTTTAGCTGAAGGAAGAATCCCTTAAACCCGGAGAGTTGAGAACCATGGAATGGGTACCATGCAATATGACTTCAAAGGGTCTGCATTTGCTCACCGAACCTCACCAATCCTATCACGGCTGCGTTTATGCCGCTGTACACACGCTTGATTCTCTTTCAGAGACATATAAATCCATAGGTTTTAAGATTCTTACTAGTCAGGTATATTCTTAGGCGTTTAATATGGGGTGTTGGGTCCACTTCGTTGAGCAAGCAGTAGCTCTTGTCTATTACATATTTGGCTTATGGAAAGGTATCTGTGCTAATTTCAATCTCTGGTTTTATGCAGCACCCCAACTCACCTTTTCCCTTAAGCAGGCATAAGTTGGTTTTCTACATTTGAGACCCTATTCTGTTTTGTAATTCAGTTCCTGTGTAGCCAAGTTTACATTCCGTGTATCAGTGATATCTTATGATGTTTCTTTTTCTGTGTGACTTATTTCACTTAGAATCATCGTACCTGAATCCACTGATTATCCTGCTATGGGCCTGATGACATAGATTTCATTGCTGAGTGATATTGCATTGTACGTTAGTACCACAACTTCTTTATCCATTTTTCGCCTTCTGTGATATTGAACTTGTACCGAAAATGAGGTTCTTGTAAACAGAGCCATCCCAAACTTTGGGGTGGCTGTGTCTTTTTGATTTTAATTTCCCTAAGCTATAGGACCATAAGTGGAAGTGCCCTAGGCTCTGTTGCTTTGTTTTTTAGATGTTTCAGGAAACACAATACACTTCTCCAGAGTGGCTGTTGGCAATTTACATCCCGCCCATCAGCATAAGAAGGCTCCCAGTTCTCCATGGCCTGTCCTGCCTTTCTGGATTTTACACTTTTTTTAGGTGGCCCTTTTGACCGGGGGGCAGTGAGACTTCATTGTAGTGCAGATTTCCTTTGCAAGCTTGCTTGGTTGGCCAAAAAGAGCGTATGCGTTTTTTCCTGAATATATTCAGGAAAAAACGCATACACTCTTTTTGGCCAAGTGCATCATTGTGGACGTTCTGCCTCTTTTCCTATGCTTTACATGCAATTCCAGTCTACCTCCTGAAATCGGTTTCCTGCAATTCTGCCCCACATACAAGTCCTCTTGGCATCCTTACTTCAATATATTTTTGGACGATAGCTGTCATTTATAACTCTGCAGTTTTGTGAATTACAGTGTCCCTGAGCTCCTTTCTTCAACTCGCTTTCTTGTGAGCTGGCCGCAACACTGCAGGATTGCTTCAGGCCCTAGTGTGGTTCCGGCATGGCTCGCTGAGCCTTTGGTTAATTCCTCTTCCTGGTGGGAAATGAGAGTTAAATTTGCCCGTCCAGACACCTCCAGCTAGTCTCTCATTGGTTCTCTGTATTCCTGTTCATTTTCTGCAGAAATTGCAAACTGGGCCGAACAGGATGTTAAAGGCACTGACTCTCCAAGTGGGGAGAGTGTTAGTAAAGCGTCTGGAATGTTACACCCGCGTACCAGGGGACGAAAACCGAGACACATTTGAACACGTTTCCCGATCACACGGTGGATCATACTCTGGGTTCCACATGCATGTTTTAGCTGAAGGAAGAATCCCTTAAACCTGGAGAGTTGAGACCCATGGAATGGGTACCATGCAATATGACTTCAAAGGGTCTGCATTTGCTCACCGAACCTCACCAATCCTATCACTGCTGCGTTTATGCCGCTGTACACACGCTTGATTCTCTTTCGGAGACATATAAATCCATAGGTTTTAAGATTCTTACTAGTCAGGTATATTCTTAGGCGTTTAATATGGGGTGTTGAGTCCACTTCGTTGAGCAAGCAGTAGCTCTTGTCTATTACATATTTGGCTTATGGAAAGGTATCTGTGCTAATTTCAATCTCTGGTTTTATGCAGCACCCCAACTCACGTTTCCCCTTAAGCAAGCATAAGTTGTTTTTCTACATTTGAGACCCTATTCTGTTTTGTAATTCAGTTCCTGTGTAGCCAAGTTTACATTCTGTGTATTAATGATATCTTATGATGTTTCTTTTTCTGTGTGACTTATTTCACTTAGAATCATCGTACCTGAATCCACTCATTATCCTGCTATGGGCCTGATGACATAGATTTCATTGCTGAGTGATATTGCATTGTACGTAAGTACCACAACTTCTTTATCCATTTTTCGCTTTCTGCGATATTGAACTTGTACCGTAAACGAGGTTCTTGTAAACAGAGCCGTCCCAAACTTTGGGGTGGCTGTGTCTTTTTGCTTTTAATTTCCCTAAGCTATAGGACCATAAGTGGAAGTGCCCTAGGCTCTCTTGCTTTGTTTTTTAGATGTTTCAGGAAACACCATACACTTCTCCAGAGTGGCTGTTGGCAATTTACATCCCGCCCATCAGCCTAACTAGGCTCCCAGTTCTCCATGGCCTGTCCTGACTTTCTGGATTTTACATTTTTTTCAGATGGCCCTTTTGACCGGGGGGCAGTGAGACTTCATTGTAGTGCAGATTTCCTTTGAAAGCTTGCTTGGTTGGCCAAAAAGTGCGTATGCGTTTTTTCCTGAATATATTCAGGAATAAACGCATACGCCCTTTTTGGCCAAGTGCATCATTGTGGTTGTTCTGCCTCTTTTCCTATGCTTTACATGCAATTCCAGTCTACCTCCTGAAATCGGTTTCCTGCAATTCTGCCCCGCTTTCAAGTCCTCTTGGCAGCCTTACTTCAATATATTTTTGGACGATAGCTGTCATTTATAACTCTGCAGGTTTGTGAAATACAGTGCCCCTGAGCTCCTTTCTTCAACTCGCTTTCATGTGAGCTGGCCGCAACACCGCAGGATTGCTTCAGGTCCTAGTGTGGTTCCGGCACGGCACACTGAGCCTTTGGTTAATTCCTCTTCCTGGTTGGAAATGAGAGTTAAATTTGCCCGTCCAGACACCTCCAGCTAGTCTCTCATTGGTTCTCCTTATTCCTGTTCATTTTCCGCAGAAATTGCAAACTCGGCCAAACAGGAGGTTAAAGGCACTGACTCTCCAAGTGGGGAGAGTGTTAGTAAAGCGTCTGGAATGTTGCACCCGAGTACCAGGGGACGAAAACTGAGACACATTTGAACACGTTTCCCGATCACACGGTGGATCATACTCTGGGTTCCACATGCATGTTTAGCTGAAGGAAGAATCCCTTAACCCTGGAGAGTTGAGACCCATGGAATGGGTACCATGCAATATGACTTCAAAGGGTCTGCATTTGCTCACCGAACCTCACCAATCCTATCACTGCTGCGTTTATGCCGCTGTACACACGCTTGATTCTCTTTTGGAGACATATAAATCCATAGGTTTTAAGATTCTTACTAGTCAGGTATATTCTTAGGCGTTTAATATGGGATGTTGTGTCCTTTTCTTTGAGCAAGGAGTAGCTCTTGTCTATTATATATTAGGCTAATGGAACGGTATCTGTGCTAATTTCAATCTCTGGTTTTATGCAGCACCCCAACTCACCTTTCCCCTTAAGCAAGCATAAGTTGTTTTTCTACATTTGAGACCCTGTTCTGTTTTGTAATTCAGTTCCTGTGTAGCCAAGTTTACATTCCGTGTATCAGTGATATCTTATGATGTTTCTTTTTCTGTGTGACTTATTTCACTTAGAATCATTGTACCTGAATCCACTCATTATCCTGCTATGGGCCTGATGACATAGATTTCATTGCTGAGTGATATTGCATTGTACGTTAGTACCACAACTTCTTTATCCATTTTTCACGTTCTGTGATATTGAACTTGTACCGTAAATGAGGTTCTTGTAAACAGAGCCGTCCCAAACTTTGAGGTGGCTGTGTCTTTTTGATTTTAATTTCCCTAATCTATAGGACCATAAGTGGAAGTGCCCTAGGCTCTGTTGCTTTTGTTTTTTAGATGTTTCAGGAAACACCATACACTTCTCCAGAGTGGCTGTTGGCAATTTACATCCCGCCCATCAGCCTAACTAGGCTCCCAGTTCTCCATGGCCTGTCCTGCCTTTCTGGATTTTACAATATTTTCAGGTGACCCTTTTGACCGGGGGGCAGTGACACTTCATTGTAGTGCAGATTTCCTTTGCAAGCTTGCTTGGTTGGCCAAAAAGGGCGTATGCATTTTTTCCTGAATATATTCAGGAAAAAACGCATACGCCCTTTTTGACCAAGTGCATCATTGTGGACGTTCTGCCTCTTTTCCTATGCTTTACATGCAATTCCAGTCTACCTCCTGAAATCGGTTTCCTGCAATTCTGCCCCACTTTCAAGTCCTCTTGGCAGCATTACTTCGATATATTTTTGGACGATAGCTGTCATTTATAACTCTGCAGGTTTGTGAATTACAGTGCCCCTGAGCTCCTTTCTTCAACTCGTTTTCTTGTGAGCTGGCCGCAACACCGCAGGATTGCTTCTGGCCCTAGTGTGGTTCCGGCATGGCTCGCTGAGCCTTTGGTTAATTCCTCTTCCGGGTGGGAAATGAGAGTTAAATTTGCCCGTCCAGACACCTCCAGCTAGTCTCTCATTGGTTCTTCCTATTCCTGTTCATTTTCTGCAGAAATTGCAAACTGGGCCAAACAGGAGGTTAAAGGCACTGACTCTCCAAGTGGGGAGAGTGTTAGTAAAGCGTCTGGAATGTTGCACCCGAGAACCAAGGGACGATAACTGAGACACATTTCAACACATTTCCCGATCACATGGTGGCTCATACTCTGGGTTCCACATGCATGTTTTAGCTGAAGGAAGAATCCCTTAAACCTGGAGAGTTGAGAACCATGGAATGGGTACCATGCAATATGACTTCAAAGGGTCTGCATTTGCTCACCGAACCTAACCAATCCTATCACTGCTGCGTTTATGCCGCTGTACACACGCTTGATTCTCTTTCGGAGACATATAAATCCATAGGTTTTAAGATTCTTACTAGTCAGGTATATTCTTAGGCATTTAACATGGGGTGTTGAGTCCACTTCGTTGAGCAAGCAGTAGCTCTTGTCTATTACATATTTGGCTTATGGTAATGTATCTGTGCTAATTTCAATCTCTGGTTTTATGCAGCACCCCAACTCACCTTTCCCCTTAAGCAAGCATAAGTTGGTTTTCTACATTTGAGACCCTATTCTGTTTTGTAATTAAGTTCCTGTGTAGCCAAGTTTACATTCCATGTATTAGTGATATCTTATGATGTTTCTTTTTCTGTGTGACTTATTTCACTTAGAATCTTCGTACCTGAATCCACTCATTATGCTGCTACGGGCCTGATGACATAGATTTCATTGCTGAGTGATATTGCATTGTACGTTAGTACCACAACTTCTTTATCCATTTTTCGCCTTCTGTGATATTGAACTTGTACCGTACACGAGGTTCTTGTAAACAGAGCCGTCCCAAACTTTGGGGTGGCTGTGTCTTTTTGATTTTAATTTCCCTAAGCTATAGGACCATAAGTGGAAGTGCCCTAGGCTCTGTTGCTTTGTTTTTTAGATGTTTCAGGAAACACCATACACTTCTCCAGAGTGGCTGTTGGCAATTTACATCCCGCCCATCAGTCTAAATAGGCTCCCCGTTCTCCATGGCCTGACCTGCCTTTCTGGATTTTACACTTTTTTCAGAGGGCCCTTTTGACCGGGGGGCAGTGAGACTTCATTGTAGTGCAGATTTCCTTTGCAAGCTTGCTTGGTTGGCCAAAAAGTGCGTATGCGTTTTTTCCTGAATATATTCAGTAAAAAACGCATACGCCCTTTTTGAGCAAGTGCATCATTGTGGACGTTCTGCCTCTTTTCCTTTGCTTTACATGCAATTCCAGTCTACCTCCTGAAATCGGTTTCCTGCAATTCTGACCCGCTTTCAAGTCCTCTTGGCAGCCTTACTTCAAGATATTTTTGGACGATAGCTGTCATTTATAACTCTGCAGGTTTGTGAATTACAGTGCCCCTGAGCTCCTTTCTTCAACTCACTTTCTTGTGAGCTGGCCGCAACACCGCAGGATTGCTTCTGGCCCTAGTGTGGTTCCGGCATGGCTCGCTGAGCCTTTGGTTAATTCCTCTTCCTGGTGGGAAATGAGAGTTAAATTTGCCCGTCCAGACACCTCCAGCTAGTCTCTCATTGGTTCTCCCTATTCCTGTTCATTTTCTGCAGAAATTGCAAACTGGGCCAAACAGGAGGTTAAAGGCACTGACTCTCCAAGTGGGGAGAGTGTTAGTAAAGCGTCTGGAATGTTGCACCCGAGAACCAAGGGACGAAAACTGAGACACATTTCAACACATTTCCCGATCACATGGTGGCTCATAATCTGGGTTCCACATGCATGTTTTAGCTGAAGGAAGAATCCCTTAAACCCGGAGAGTTGAGAACCATGGAATGGGTACCATGCAATATGACTTCAAAGGGTCTGCATTTGCTCACCGAACCTCACCAATCCTATCACGGCTGCGTTTATGCCGCTGTACACACGCTTGATTCTCTTTCAGAGACATATAAATCCATAGGTTTTAAGATTCTTACTAGTCAGGTATATTCTTAGGCGTTTAATATGGGGTGTTGGGTCCACTTCGTTGAGCAAGCAGTAGCTCTTGTCTATTACATATTTGGCTTATGGAAAGGTATCTGTGCTAATTTCAATCTCTGGTTTTATGCAGCACCCCAACTCACCTTTTCCCTTAAGCAGGCATAAGTTGGTTTTCTACATTTGAGACCCTATTCTGTTTTGTAATTCAGTTCCTGTGTAGCCAAGTTTACATTCCGTGTATCAGTGATATCTTATGATGTTTCTTTTTCTGTGTGACTTATTTCACTTAGAATCATCGTACCTGAATCCACTGATTATCCTGCTATGGGCCTGATGACATAGATTTCATTGCTGAGTGATATTGCATTGTACGTTAGTACCACAACTTCTTTATCCATTTTTCGCCTTCTGTGATATTGAACTTGTACCGAAAATGAGGTTCTTGTAAACAGAGCCATCCCAAACTTTGGGGTGGCTGTGTCTTTTTGATTTTAATTTCCCTAAGCTATAGGACCATAAGTGGAAGTGCCCTAGGCTCTGTTGCTTTGTTTTTTAGATGTTTCAGGAAACACAATACACTTCTCCAGAGTGGCTGTTGGCAATTTACATCCCGCCCATCAGCATAAGAAGGCTCCCAGTTCTCCATGGCCTGTCCTGCCTTTCTGGATTTTACACTTTTTTTAGGTGGCCCTTTTGACCGGGGGGCAGTGAGACTTCATTGTAGTGCAGATTTCCTTTGCAAGCTTGCTTGGTTGGCCAAAAAGAGCGTATGCGTTTTTTCCTGAATATATTCAGGAAAAAACGCATACGCTCTTTTTGGCCAAGTGCATCATTGTGGACGTTCTGCCTCTTTTCCTATGCTTTACATGCAATTCCAGTCTACCTCCTGAAATCGGTTTCCTGCAATTCTGCCCCACATACAAGTCCTCTTGGCATCCTTACTTCAATATATTTTTGGACGATAGCTGTCATTTATAACTCTGCAGTTTTGTGAATTACAGTGTCCCTGAGCTCCTTTCTTCAACTCGCTTTCTTGTGAGCTGGCCGCAACACTGCAGGATTGCTTCAGGCCCTAGTGTGGTTCCGGCATGGCTCGCTGAGCCTTTGGTTAATTCCTCTTCCTGGTGGGAAATGAGAGTTAAATTTGCCCGTCCAGACACCTCCAGCTAGTCTCTCATTGGTTCTCCCTATTCCTGTTCATTTTCCGCAGAAATTGCAAACTGGGCCAAACAGGAGGTTAAAGGCACTGACTCTCCAAGAGGGGAGAGTGTTAGTAAAGCGTCTGGAATGTTGCACCTGAGTACCAGGGGACGAAAACTGAGACACATTTGAACACGTTTCCCGATCACACGGTGGATCATACTCTGGGTTCCACATGCATGTTTTAGCTGAAGGAAGAATCCCTTAAACCTGGAGAGTTGAGAACCATGGAATGGGTACCATGCAATATGACTTCAAAGGGTCTGCATTTGCTCACCGAACCTCACCAATCCTATCACTGCTGCATTTATGCCGCTGTACACACGCTTGATTCTCTTTCGGAGACATATAAATCCATATGTTTTAAGATTCATACTAGTCAGGTATATTCTTAGGGGTTTAATATGTGGTGTTGAGTCCACTTCGCTGAGCAAGCAGTAGCTCTTGTCTATTACATATTTGGCTTATGGAAAGGTATCTGTGCTAATTTCAATCTCTGGTTTTATGCAGCACCCCAACTCACCTTTCCCCTTAATCAAGCATAAGTTGGTTTTCTACATTTGAGACCCTATTCTGTTTTGTAATTCAGTTCCTGTGTAGCCAAGTTTACATTCCGTGTATTAGTGATATCTTATGATGTTTCTTTTTCTGTGTGACTTATTTCACTTAGAACCATCGTACCTGAATCCACTCATTATCCTGCTATGGGCCTGATGACATAGATTTCATTGCTGAGTGATATTGCATTGTACGTTAGTACCACAACTTCTTTATCCATTTTTCACTTTCTGTGATATTGAACTTGTACCGTAAATGAGGTTCTTGTAATCAGAGCCGTCCCAAACTTTGGGGTGGCTGTGTCTTTTTGATTTTAATTTCCCTAATCTATAGGACCATAAGTGGAAGTACCCTAGGCTCTGTTGCTTTGTTTTTTAGATGTTTCAGGAAACACCATACACTTCTCCTGAGTGGCGGTTGGCAATTTACATCCCGCCCATCAGCCTAACTAGGCTCCCAGTTCTCCATGGCCTGGCCTGCCTTTCTGGATTTTACACTTTTTTCAGATGGCCCTTTTGACCGGGGGGCAGTGACACTTCATTGTAGTGCAGATTTCCTTTGCAAGCTTGCTTGTTTGGCCAAAAAGTGCGTATGCGTTTTTTCCTGAATATATTCAGGAAAAAACGCGTACACACTTTTTGGCCAAGTGCATCATTGTGGACGTTCTGCCTCTTTTCCTATGCTTTACATGCAATTCCAGTCTACCTCCTGAAATCGGTTTCCTGCAATTCTGCCCCGCTTTCAAGTCCTCTTGGCAGCCTTACTTCAATATATTTTTGGACGATAGCTGTCATTTATAACTCTGCAGGTTTGTGAATTACAGTGCCCCTGAGCTCCTTTCTTCAACTCGCTTTCTTGTGAGCTGGCCGCAACACTGCAGGATTGCTGCAGTCCCTAGTGTGGTACTGGCATGGCACGCTGAGCCTTTGGTTAATTCCTCTTCCTGGTTGGAAATGAGAGTTAAATTTGCCCGTCCAGACACCTCCAGCTAGTCTCTCATTGATTCTCCTTATTCCTCTTCATTTTCTGCAGAAATTGCAAACTGGGCCAAACAGGAGGTTAAAGGCACTGACTCTCCAAGTGTGTAGAGTGTTAGTAAAGCGTCTGGAAAGCTGCACCGAGTACCAGGGGACGAAAAATGAGATACATTTAAAAACGTTTCCCGATCATACGGTGGATCATACTCTGGGTTCCACATGCATGTTTAGCTGAAGGAAGAATCCCTTAAACCTGGAGAGTTGAGAACCATGGAATGGGTACCATGCAATATGACTTCAAAGGGTATGCATTTGCTCACCGTACCTCACCAATCCTATCACTGCTGCGCTTATGCCGCTGTACACACGCTTGATTCTCTTTCGGAGACATATAAATCCATAGGTTTTAAGATTCTTACTAGTCAGGTATATTCTTAGGCGTTTAATATGGGATGTTGTGTCCTTTTCTTTGAGCAAGGAGTAGCTCTTGTCTATTACATATTTGGCTTATGGAACGGTATCTGTGTTAATTTCAATCTCTGGTTTTATGCAGCACCCCAACTCACGTTTCCCGTTAAGCAAGCATAAGTTGGTTTTCTACATTTGAGACCCTGTTCTGTTTTGTAATTCAGTTCCTGTGTAGCCAAGGTTACATTCCATATATTAGTGATATCTTATGATGTTTCTTTTTCTGTGTGACTTATTTCACTTAGAATCATCGTACCTGAATCCACTCATTATGCTGCTACTGGCTTGATGACATAGATTTCATTGCTGAGTGATATTGCGTTGTACGTAAGTACCACAGATTCTGTATCCATTTATCGCCTTCTGTGATATTGAACTTGTACCGTAAACGAGGTTCTTGTAAACAGAGCCGTCCCAAACTTTGGGGTGGCTGTGTCTTTTTGATTTTAATTTCCCTAAGCTATAGGACCATAAGTGAAGTGCCCTAGGCTCTCTTGCTTTGTTTTTTAGATGTTTCAGGAAACACCATACACTTCTCCAGAGTGACTGTTGGCAATTTACATCCCGCCCTTCAGCATAACAAGGCTCCCAGTTCTCCATGGCCTGTCCTGCCTTTCTGGATTTTACACTTTATTCAGATGTCCCTTTTGACCGGGGGGCAGTGGGAATTCATTGTAGTGCAGATTTCCTTTGCAAGCTTGCTTGGTTGGCCTAAAAGGGCGTATGCGTTTTTTCCTGAATATATTCAGGAAAAAAGGCATACGCCCTTTTTGGCCAAGTGCATCATTGTGGACGTTCTGCCTCTTTTCCTATGCTTTACATACAATTCCAGTCTACCTCCTGAAATCGGTTTCCTGCAATTCTGCCCCACTTTCAAGTCACCTTGGCAGCCTTACTTCAATATATTTTTGGACGATAGCTGTCATTTATAACTCTGCAGGATTGTGAAATACAGTGCCCCTGAGCTCCTTTCTTCAACTCGCTTTTTTGTGAGCTGGCCGCAACACCGCAGGATTGCTTCAGGCCCTAGTGTGGTTCCGGCACGGCACGCTGAGCCTTTGGTTAATTCCTCTTCCTGGTGGGAACTGAGAGTTAAATTTGCCCGTCCAGACACCTCCAGCTAGTCTCTAATTGGTTCTCCCTATTCCTGTTCATTTTCTGCAGAAATTGCAAACTCGGCCAAACAGGAGGTTAAAGGCACTGACTCTCCAAGTGGGGAGAGTGTTAGTAAAGCATCTGGAATGTTGCACCCGAGTACCAAGGGACGAAAACTGAGACACATTTCAACACATTTCCCGATCACACGGTGGCTCATACTCTGGGTTCCACATGCATGTTTTAGCTGAAGGAAGAATCCCTTAAACCTGGAGAGTTGAGAACCATGCAATGGGTACCATGCAATATGACTTCAAAGGGTCTGCATTTGCTCACCGAACCTAACCAATCCTATCACTGCTGCGTTTATGCCGCTGTACACACGCTTGATTCTCTTTCGGAGACATATAAATCCATAGGTTTTAAGATTCTTACTAGTCAGGTATATTCTTAGGCGTTTAATATGGGGTGTTGAGTCCACTTCGTTGAGCAAGCAGTAGCTCTTGTCTATTACATATTTGACTTATGGAAAGGTATCTGTGCTAATTTCAATCTCTGGTTTTATGCAGCACCCCAACTCACCTTTCCCCTTAAGCAAGCATAAGTTGGTTTTCTACATTTGAGGCCCTATTCTGTTTTGTAATTCAGTTCCTGTGTAGCCAAGTTTACATTCCGTGTATTAGTGATATCTTATGATGTTTCTTTTTCTGTGTGACTTTTTTCACTTAGAATCATTGTACCTGAATCCACTCATTATGCTGCTACTGTCCTGATGACATAGATTTCATTGCTGAGTGATATTGCATTGTACGTAAGTACCACAACTTCTTTATCCATTTTTCGCTTTCTGCGATATTGAACTTGTACCGTACATGAGGTTCTTGTAAACAGAGCCGTCCCAAACTTTGGGGTGGCTGTGTCTTTTTGATTTTAATTTCCCTAATCTATAGGACCATAAGTGGAAATGCCCTAGGCTCTGTTGCTTTGTTTTTTAGATGTTTCAGGAAACACCATACACTTCTCCTGAGTGGCTGTTGGCAATTTACATCCCGCCCATCAGCCTAACTAGGCTCCCAGTTCTCCATGGCCTGTCCTGCCTTTCTGGATTTTACACTTTTTTCAGATGGCCCTTTTGACCAGGGGGCAGTGAGACTTCATTGTAGTGCAGATTTCCTTTGCAAGCTTGCTTGGTTGGCCAAAAAGGGCGTATGCGTTTTTTCCTGAATATATTCAGGAAAAAACACGTACGCACTTTTTGGCCAAGTGCATCGTTGTGGACGTTCTGCCTCTTTTCCTATGCTTTACATGCAATTCCAGTCTACCTCCTGAAATCGGTTTCCTGCAATTCTGCCCCGCTTTCAAGTCCTCTTGGCAGCCTTACTTCAATATATTTTTGGACGATAGCTGTCATTTATAACTCTGCAGGTTTGTGAATTACAGTGCCCCTGAGCTCCTTTCTTCAACTCGCTTTCTTGTGAGCTGGCCGCAACTCTGTAGGATTGCTTCAGTCCCTAGTGTGGTACTGGCATGGCACACTGAGCCTTTGGTTAATTCCTCTTCCTGGTTGGAAATGAGAGTTAAATTTGCCCGTCCAGACACCTCCAGCTAGTCTCTCATTGGTTCTCCCTATTCCTGTTCATTTTCTGCAGAAATTGCAAACTGGGCCAAACAGGAGGTTAAAGGCACTGACTCTCCAAGTGTGTAGAGTGTTAGTAAAGCGTCTGGAAAGTTGCACCGAGTACCAGGGGACGAAAAATGAGATACATTTAAAAACGTTTGCCAATCATATGGTGGATCATACTCTGGGTTCCACATGCATGTTTAGCTGAAGGAAGAATCCCTTAAACCTGGAGAGTTGAGAACCATGGAATGGGTACCATGCAATATGACTTCAAAGGGTCTGCATTTGCTCACCGTACCTCACCAATCCTATCACTGCTGCGCTTATGCCGCTGTACACATGCTTGTTTCTCTTTTGGAGACATATAAATCCATAGGTTTTAAGATTATTACTAGTCAGGTATATTCTTAGGCGTTTAATATGGGATGTTGTGTCCTTTTCTTTGAGCAAGGAGTTGCTCTTGTCTATTACATATTTGGCTTATGGAACGGTATCTGTGCTAATTTCAATCTCTGGTTTTATGCAGCACCCCAACTCACCTTTCCCCTTAAGCAAGCATAAGTTGGTTTTCTACATTTGAGACCCTGTTCTGTTTTGTAATTCAGTTCCTGTGTAGCCAAGGTTACATTCCATATATTAGTGATATCTTATGATGTTTCTTTTTCTGTGTGACTTATTTCCCTTAGAATCATCGTACCTGAATCCACTCATTATGCTGCTACTGGCTTGATGACATAGATTTCATTGCTGAGTGATATTGCGTTGTACGTAAGTACCACAGATTCTTTATCCATTTTTCGCTTTCTGCGATATTGAACTTGTACCGTAAGCGAGGTGCTTGTAAACAGAGCCGTCCCAAACTTTGGGGTGTCTGTGTCTTTTTGATTTTAATTTCCCTAATCTATAGCACCATAAGTGGAAGTGCCCTAGGCTCTGTTGCTTTGTTTTTTAGATGTTTCAGGAAACACCATACACTTCTCCAGAGTGGTTGTTGGCAATTTACATCCCGCCCATCAGCATAAGAAGGCTCCCAGTTCTCCATGGCCTGTCCTGCCTTTCTGGATTTTACACTTCTTTCAGATGGCCCTTTTGACTGGGGAGCAGTGAGACTTCATTGTAGTGCAGATTTCCTTTGCAAGCTTGCTTGGTTGGCCAAAAAGGGCGTATGCGTTTTTTCCTGAGTATATTCAGGAAAAAACGCATACGCCCTTTTTGGACAAGTGCATCATTGTGGACGTTCTGCCTCTTTTCCTATGCTTTACATGCAATTCCAGTCTACCTCCTGAAATCGCTTTCCTGCAATTCTGCCCCACTTTCAAGTCCTCTTGGCAGCCTTACTTCAATATATTTTTGTATGATAGCTGTCATTTATAACTCTGCAGGTTTGTGAAATACAGTGCCCCTGAGCTCCTTTCTTCAACTTGCTTTCTTGTGAGCTGGCCGCAACACCGCAGGATTGCTTCAGGCCCTAGTGTGGTTCCGGCACGGCACGCTGAGCCTTTGGTTAATTCCTCTTCCGGGTGGGAAATGAGAGTTAAATTTGCCCGTCCAGACACCTCCAGCTAGTCTCTCATTGGTTCTCCCTATTCCTGTTCATTTTCTGCAGAAATTGCCAACTGGGCCGAACAGGATGTTAAAGGCACTGACTCTCCAAGTGGGGAGAGTGTTAGTAAAGCGTCTGGAATGTTACACCTGAGTACCAGGGGACGAAAACCGAGACACATTTGAACACGTTTCCCGATCACACGGTGGATCATACTCTGGGTTCCACATGCATGTTTTAGCTGAAGGAAGAATCCCTTAATCCTGGAGAGTTGAGAACCATGGAATAGGTACCATGCAATATGACTTCAAAGGGTCTGCATTTGCTCACCGAACCTCACCAATCCTATAACTGCTGCGCTTATGCCGCTGTACACACGCTTGATTCTCTTTCGGAGACATATAAATCCATAGGTTTTAAGATTCTTACTAGTCAGGTATATTCTTAGGCGTTTAATATGGGGTGTTGAGTCCACTTCGTTGAGCAAGGAGTAGCTCTTGTCTATTACATATTTGGCTTATGGAAAGGTATCTGTGCTAATTTCAATCTCTGGTTTTATGCAGCACCCCAACTCACCTTTCCCCTTAAGCAAGCATAAGTTGGTTTTCTACATTTGAGACCCTATTCTGTTTTGTAATGCAGTTCCTGTGTAGCCATGTTTACATTCCGTGTATTAGTGATATCTTATGATGCTTCTTTTTTTGTGTGAATTATTTCACTTAGAATCATTGTACCTGAATACACTCATTATGCTGCTACTGGCCTGATGACATAGATTTCATTGCTGAGTGATATTGCATTGTACGTAAGTACCACAACCTCTTTATCCATTTTTCGCTTTCTGCGATATTGAACTTGTACCGTAAACGAGGTTCTTGTAAACAGAGCCGTCCCAAACTTTGGGGTGACTGTGTCTTTTTGATTTTAATTTCCCTAATCTATAGGACCATAACTGGAAGTGCCCTAGGCTCTGTTGCTTTGTGTTTTAGATGTTTCAGGAAACACCATACACTTCTCCAGAGTGGCTGTTGGCAATTTACATCCCGCCCATCAGCATAACAAGGCTCCCAGTTCTCCATGGCCTGTCCTGCCTTTCTTGATTTTACACGTTTTTCAGATGGCCCTTTTGACCGGGGGGCAGTGAGACTTCATTGTAGTGCAGATTTCCTTTGCAAGCTTGCTTGGTTGGCCAAAAAGGGCGTATGCGTTTTTTCCTGAATATATTCAGGAAAAAACGCATACGCCCTTTTTGGCCAAGTGCATCATTGTGGACGTTCTGCCTCTTTTCCTATGCTTTACATGCAATTCCAGTCTACCTCCTGAAATCGGTTTCCTGCAATTCTGCCCCGCTTTCAAGTCCTCTTGGCAGTCTTACTTCAATATATTTTTGGACGATAGCTGTCATTTATAACTCTGCAGGTTTGTGAATAACAGTGCCCCTGAGCTCCTTTCTTCAACTCGCTTTCTTGTGAGCTGGCCGCAACACCGCAGGATTGCTTCAGGCCCTAGTGTGGTTCCGGCATGGCTCGCTGAGCCTTTGGTTAATTCCTCTTCCTGGTGGGAAATGAGAGTTAAATTTGCCCGTCCAGACAGCTCCAGCTACTCTCTCATTGGTTCTCCCTATTCCTGTTCATTTTCCGCAGAAATTGCAAACTGGGCCAAACAGGAGGTTAAAGGCACTGACTCTCCAAGTGGGGAGAGTGTTAGTAAAGCGTCTGGAATGTTGCACCCGAGTACCAGGGGACGAAAACTGAGACACATTTGAACACGTTTCCCGATCACACGGTGGATCATACTCTGGGTTCCACATGCATGTTTTAGCTGAAGGAAGAATCCCTTAAACCTGGAGAGTTGAGACCCATGGAATGGGTACCATGCAATATGACTTCAAAGGGTCTGCATTTGCTCACCGAACCTCACCAATCCTATCACTGCTGCATTTATGCCGCTGTACACACGCTTGATTCTCTTTCGGAGACATATAAATCCATAGGTTTTAAGATTCTTACTAGTCAGGTATATTCTTAGGCGTTTAATATGGGGTGTTGAGTCCACTTCGTTGAGCAAGCAGTAGCTCTTGTCTATTACATATTTGGCTTATGGAAAGGTATCTGTGCTAATTTCAATCTCTGGTTTTATGCAGAACCCCAACTCACCTTTCCCCTTAAGCAAGCATAAGTTGGTTTTCTACATTTGAGACCCTATTCTGTTTTGTACTTCAGTTCCTGTGTAGCCAAGTTTATATTCCGTGTATTAGTGATACCTTATGATGTTTCTTTTTCTGTGTGACTTATTTCACTTAGAATCATCGTACCTGAATCCACTCATTATGCTGCTACTGGCCTGATGACATAGATTTCATTGCTGAGTGATATTGCATTGTACGTAAGTACCACAACCTCTTTATCCATTTTTCGCTTTCTGCGATATTGAACTTGTACCGTAAACGAGGTTCTTGTAAACAGAGCCGTCCCAAACTTTGGGGTGACTGTGTCTTTTTGATTTTAATTTCCCTAATCTATAGGACCATAACTGGAAGTGCCCTAGGCTCTGTTGCTTTGTGTTTTAGATGTTTCAGGAAACACCATACACTTCTCCAGAGTGGCTGTTGGCAATTTACATCCCGCCCATCAGCATAACAAGGCTCCCAGTTCTCCATGGCCTGTCCTGCCTTTCTTGATTTTACACGTTTTTCAGATGGCCCTTTTGACCGGGGGGCAGTGAGACTTCATTGTAGTGCAGATTTCCTTTGCAAGCTTGCTTGGTTGGCCAAAAAGGGCGTATGCGTTTTTTCCTGAATATATTCAGGAAAAAACGCATACGCCCTTTTTGGCCAAGTGCATCATTGTGGACGTTCTGCCTCTTTTCCTATGCTTTACATGCAATTCCAGTCTACCTCCTGAAATCGGTTTCCTGCAATTCTGCCCCGCTTTCAAGTCCTCTTGGCAGCCTTACTTCAATATATTTTTGGACAATAGCTGTCATTTATAACTCTGCAGGTTTGTGAATAACAGTGCCCCTGAGCTCCTTTCTTCAACTCGCTTTCTTGTGAGCTGGCCGCAACACCGCAGGATTGCTTCAGGCCCTAGTGTGGTTCCGGCATGGCTCGCTGAGCCTTTGGTTAATTCCTCTTCCTGGTGGGAAATGAGAGTTAAATTTGCCCGTCCAGACTGCTCCAGCTACTCTCTCATTGGTTCTCCCTATTCCTGTTCATTTTCCGCAGAAATTGCAAACTGGGCCAAACAGGAGTTTAAAGGCACTGACTCTCCAAGTGGGGAGAGTGTTAGTAAAGCGTCTGGAATGTTGCACCCGAGTACCAGGGGACGAAAACGGAGACACATTTGAACACGTTTCCCGATCACACGGTGGATCATACTCTGGGTTCCACATGCATGTTTTAGCTGAAGGAAGAATCCCTTAAACCTGGAGAGTTGAGACCCATGGAATGGGTACCATGCAATATGACTTCAAAGGGTCTGCATTTGCTCACCGAACCTCACCAATCCTATCACTGCTGCGTTTATGCCGCTGTACACACGCTGGATTCTCTTTCGGAGACATATAAATCCATAGGTTTTAAGATTCTTACTAGTCAGGTATATTCTTAGGCGTTTAATATGGGGTGTTGAGTCCACTTCGTTGAGCAAGCAGTAGCTCTTGTCTATTACATATTTGGCTTATGGAAAGGTATCTGTGCTAATTTCAATCTCTGGTTTTATGCAGCACCCCAACTCACCTTTCCCCTTAAGCATGCATAAGTTGGTTTTCTACATTTGAGACCCTATTCTGTTTTGTAATTCAGTTCCTGTGTAGCCAAGTTTACATTCCGTGTATTAGTGATATCTTATGATGTTTCTTTTTCTGTGTGACTTATTTCACTTAGAATCATCGTACCTGAATCCACTCATTATGCTGCTACTGGCCTGATGACATAGATTTCATTGCTGAGTGATATTGCATTGTACGTAAGTACCTCAACTTCTTTATCCATTTCTCGCTTTCTGCGATATTGAACTTGTACCGTAAATGCGGTTCTTGTAAGCAGAGCCGTCCCAAACTTTGGAGTGGCTGTGTCTTTTTGATTTTAATTTCCCTAAGCTATAGGACCATAAGTGGAAGTGCCCTAGGCTCTCTTGCTTTGTTTTTTAGATGTTTCAGGAAACACCATACACTTCTCCAGAGTGGCTGTTGGTAATTTACATCCCGCCCATCAGCATAAGAAGGCTCCCAGTTCTCCATGGCCTGTCCTGCCTTTGTGGATTTTACACTTTTTTCAGATGGCCCTTTTGACCGGGGGGCAGTGAGACTTCATTGTAGTGCAGATTTCCTTTGCAAGCTTGCTTGGTTGGCCAAAAAGGGCGTATGCGTTTTTTCCTGAATATATTCAGGAAAAAACGCATACGCCCTTTTTGGCCAAGTGCATCATTGTGGACGTTCTGCCTCTTTTCCTATGCTTTACATGCAATTCCAGTCTACCTCCTGAAATCGGTTTCCTGCAATTCTGCCCCGCTTTCAAGTCCTCTTGGCAGCCTTACTTCAATATATTTTTGGACGATAGCTGTCATTTATAACTCTGCAGGTTTGTGAATAACAGTGCCCCTGAGCTCCTTTCTTCAACTCGCTTTCTTGTGAGCTGGCCGCAACACCGCAGGATTGCTTCAGGCCCTAGTGTGGTTCCGGCATGGCTCGCTGAGCCTTTGGTTAATTCCTCTTCCTGGTGGGAAATGAGAGTTAAATTTGCCCGTCCAGACAGCTCCAGCTACTCTCTCATTGGTTCTCCCTATTCCTGTTCATTTTCCGCAGAAATTGCAAACTGGGCCAAACAGGAGTTTAAAGGCACTGACTCTCCAAGTGGGGAGAGTGTTAGTAAAGCGTCTGGAATGTTGCACCCGAGTACCAGGGGACGAAAACTGAGACACATTTGAACACGTTTCCCGATCACACGGTGGATCATACTCTGGGTTCCACATGCATGTTTTAGCTGAAGGAAGAATCCCTTAAACCTGGAGAGTTGAGAACCATGGAATGGGTACCATGCAATATGACTTCAAAGGGTCTGCATTTGCTCACCGAACCTAACCAATCCTATCACTGCTGCGTTTATGCCGCTGTACACACGCTGGATTCTCTTTCGGAGACATATAAATCCATAGGTTTTAAGATTCTTACTAGTCAGGTATATTCTTAGGCGTTTAATATGGGGTGTTGAGTCCACTTCGTTGAGCAAGCAGTAGCTCTTGTCTATTACATATTTGGCTTATGGAAAGGTATCTGTGCTAATTTCAATCTCTGGTTTTATGCAGCACCCCAACTCACCTTTCCCCTTAAGCAAGCATAAGTTGGTTTTCTACATTTGAGGCCCTATTCTGTTTTGTAATTCAGTTCCTGTGTAGCCAAGTTTACATTCCGTGTATTAGTGATACCTTATGATGTTTCTTTTTCTGTGTGACTTATTTCACTTAGAATCATCGTACCTGAATCCACTCATTATGCTGCTACTGGCCTGATGACATAGATTTCATTGCTGAGTGATATTGCATTGTACGTAAGTACCGCAACTTCGTTATCCATTTTTCGCTTTCTGCGATATTGAACTTGTACCGTAAACGAGGTTCTTGTAAACAGAGCCATCCCAAACCTTGGGGTGACTGTGTCTTTTTGATTTTAATTTCCCTAAGCTATAGGACCATAAGTGGAAGTGTCCTAGGCTCTGTTGCTTTGTTTTTTAGATGTTTCAGGAAACACCATACACTTCTCCAGAGTGGCTGTTGGCAATTTACATCCCGCCCATCAGCATAACAAGGCGCCCAGTTCTCCATGGCCTGTCCTGCCTTTCTGGATTTTACACTTTTTTCAGATGGCCCTTTTGACCGGGGGGCAGTGAGACTTCATTGTAGTGCAGATTTCCTTTGCAAGCTTGCTTGGTTGGCCAAAAAGGGCGTATGCGTTTTTTCCTGAATATATTCAGGAAAAAATGCATACGCCCTTTTTGGCCAAGTGCATCATTGTGGACGTTCTGCCTCTTTTCCTATGCTTTACATGCAATTCCAGTCTACCTCCTGAAATCGGTTTCCTGCAATTCTGCCCCGCTTTCAAGTCCTCTTGGCAGCCTTACTTCAATGTATTTTTGGACGATAGCTGTCATTTATAACTCTGCAGGTTTGTGAATAACAGTGCCCCTGAGCTCCTTTCTTCAACTCGCTTTCTTGTGAGCTGGCCGCAACACCGCAGGATTGCTTCAGGCCCTAGTGTGGTTCCGGCATGGCTCGCTGAGCCTTTGGTTAATTCCTCTTCCTGGTGGGAAATGAGAGTTAAATTTGCCCGTCCAGACACCTCCAGCTAGTCTCTCATTGGTTCTCCCTATTCCTGTTCATTTTCCGCAGAAATTGCAAACTGGGCCAAACAGGAGGTTAAAGGCACTGACTCTCCAAGTGGGGAGAGTGTTAGTAAAGCGTCTGGAATGTTGCACCCGAGTACCAGGGGACGAAAACTGAGACACATTTGAACACGTTTCCCGATCACACGGTGGATCATACTCTGGGTTCCACATGCATGTTTTAGCTGAAGGAAGAATCCCTTAAACCTGGAGATTTGAGAACCATGGAATGGGTACCATGCAATATGACTTCAAAGGGTCTGCATTTGCTCACTGAACCTAACCAATCCTATCACTGCTGCGTTTATGCCGCTGTACACATGCTTGATTCTCTTTCGGAGACATATAAATCCATAGGTTTTAAGATTCTTACTAGTCAGGTATATTCTTAGGCGTTTAATATGGGGTGTTGAGTCCACTTCGTTGAGCAAGCAGTAGCTCTTGTCTATTACATATTTGACTTATGGAAAGGTATCTGTGCTAATTTCAATCTCTGGTTTTATGCAGCACCCCAACTCACCTTTCCCCTTAAGCAAGCATAAGTTGGTTTTCTACATTTGAGACCCTATTCTGTTTTGTAATTCAGTTCCTGTGTAGCCAAGTTTACATTCCGTGTATTAGTGATATATTATGATGTTTCTTTTTCTGTGTGACTTATTTCACTTAGAATCATCATACCTGAATCCACTCATTATGCTGCTACTGGCCTGATGACATAGATTTCATTGCTGAGTGATATTGCATTGTACGTAAGTACCGCAACTTCGTTATCCATTTTTCGCTTTCTGCGATATTGAACTTGTACCGTAAACGAGGTTCTTGTAAACAGAGCCATCCCAAACCTTGCGGTGACTGTGTCTTTTTGATTTTAATTTCCCTAAGCTATAGGACCATAAGTGGAAGTGTCCTAGGCTCTGTTGCTTTGTTTTTTAGATGTTTCAGGAAACACCATACACTTCTCCAGAGTGGCTGTTGGCAATTTACATCCCGCCCATCAGCATAACAAGGCGCCCAGTTCTCCATGGCCTGTCCTGCCTTTCTGGATTTTACACTTTTTTCAGATGGCCCTTTTGACCGGGGGGCAGTGAGACTTCATTGTAGTGCAGATTTCCTTTGCAAGCTTGCTTGGTTGGCCAAAAAGGGCGTATGCGTTTTTTCCTGAATATATTCAGGAAAAAATGCATACGCCCTTTTTGGCAAAGTGCATCATTGTGGACGTTCTGCCTCTTTTCCTATGCTTTACATGCAATTCCAGTCTACCTCCTGAAATCGGTTTCCTGCAATTCTGACCCGCTTTCAAGTCCTCTTGGCAGCCTTACTTCAATGTATTTTTGGACGATAGCTGTCATTTATAACTCTGCAGGTTTGTGAATAACAGTGCCCCTGAGCTCCTTTCTTCAACTCGCTTTCTTGTGAGCTGGCCGCAACACCGCAGGATTGCTTCAGGCCCTAGTGTGGTTCCGGCATGGCTCGCTGAGCCTTTGGTTAATTCCTCTTCCTGGTGGGAAATGAGAGTTAAATTTGCCCGTCCAGACACCTCCAGCTAGTCTCTCATTGGTTCTCCCTATTCCTGTTCATTTTCCGCAGAAATTGCAAACTGGGCCAAACAGGAGGTTAAAGGCACTGACTCTCCAAGTGGGGAGAGTGTTAGTAAAGCGTCTGGAATGTTGCACCCGAGTACCAGGGGACGAAAACTGAGACACATTTGAACACGTTTCCCGATCACACGGTGGATCATACTCTGGGTTCCACATGCATGTTTTAGCTGAAGGAAGAATCCCTTAAACCTGGAGAGTTGAGAACCATGGAATGGGTACCATGCAATATGACTTCAAAGGGTCTGCATTTGCTCACCGAACCTAACCAATCCTATCACTGCTGCGTTTATGCTGCTGTACACACGCTTGATTCTCTTTCGGAGACATATAAATCCATAGGTTTTAAGATTCTTACTAGTCAGGTATATTCTTAGGCGTTTAATATGGGGTGTTGAGTCCACTTCGTTGAGCAAGCAGTAGCTCTTGTCTATTACATATTTGGCTTATGGAAAGGTATCTGTGCTAATTTCAATCTCTGGTTTTATGCAGCACCCCAACTCACCTTTCCCCTTAAGCAAGCATAAGTTGGTTTTCTACATTTGAGACCCTATTCTGTTTTGTAATTCAGTTCCTGTGTAGCCAAGTTTACATTCCGTGTATTAGTGATACCTTATGATGTTTCTTTTTCTGTGTGACTTATTTCACTTAGAATCATCGTACCTGAATCCACTCATTATGCTGCTACTGGCCTGATGACATACATTTCATTGCTGAGTGATATTGCATTGTACGTAAGTACCACAACTTCTTTATCCATTTTTCGCTTTCTGCGATATTGAACTTGTACCGTAAACGAGGTTCTTGTAAACAGAGCCGTCCCAAACTTTGGGGTGGCTGTGTCTTTTTGATTTTAATTTCTCTAAGCTATAGGACCATAAGTGGAAGTGCCCTAGGCTCTGTTGCTTTGTTTTTTAGATGTTTCAGGAAACACCATACACTTCTCCAGAGTGGCTGTTTGCAATTTACATCCCACCCATCAGAATAAGAAGGCTCCCAGTTCTCCATGGCCTGTCCTGCCTTTCTGGATTTTACACTTTTTTCAGATGGCCCTTTTGACCGGGGGGCAGTGAGACTTCATTGTAGTGCAGATTTCATTTGCAAGCTTGCTTGGTTGGCCAAAAAGGGCGTATGCGTTTTTTCCTGAATATATTCAGGAAAAAATGCATACGCCCTTTTTGGCCAAGTGCATCATTGTGGACGTTCTGCCTCTTTTCCTATGCTTTACATGCAATTCCAGTCTACCTCCTGAAATCGGTTTCCTGCAATTCTGCCCCGCTTTCAAGTCCTCTTGGCAGCCTTACTTCAATGTATTTTTGGACGATAGCTGTCATTTATAACTCTGCAGGTTTGTGAATTACAGTGCCCCTGAGCTCCTTTCTTCAACTCGCTTTCTTGTGAGCTGGCCGCAACACCGCAGGATTGCTTCAGGCCCTAGTGTGGTTCCGGCATGGCTCGCTGAGCCTTTGGTTAATTCCTCTTCCTGGTGGGAAATGAGAGTTAAATTTGCCCGTCCAGACACCTCCAGCTAGTCTCTCATTGGTTCTCCCTATTCCTGTTCATTTTCCGCAGAAATTGCAAACTGGGCCAAACAGGAGGTTAAAGGCACTGACTCTCCAAGTGGGGAGAGTGTTAGTAAAGCGTCTGGAATGTTGCACCCGAGTACCAGGGGACGAAAACTGAGACACATTTGAACACGTTTCCCGATCACACGGTGGATCATACTCTGGGTTCCACATGCATGTTTTAGCTGAAGGAAGAATCCCTTAAACCTGGAGAGTTGAGAACCATGGAATGGGTACCATGCAATATGACTTCAAAGGGTCTGCATTTGCTCACTGAACCTAACCAATCCTATCACTGCTGCGTTTATGCCGCTGTACACATGCTTGATTCTCTTTCGGAGACATATAAATCCATAGGTTTTAAGATTCTTACTAGTCAGGTATATTCTTAGGCGTTTAATATGGGGTGTTGAGTCCACTTCGTTGAGCAAGCAGTAGCTCTTGTCTATTACATATTTGACTTATGGAAAGGTATCTGTGCTAATTTCAATCTCTGGTTTTATGCAGCACCCCAACTCACCTTTCCCCTTAAGCAAGCATAAGTTGGTTTTCTACATTTGAGACCCTATTCTGTTTTGTAATTCAGTTCCTGTGTAGCCAAGTTTACATTCCGTGTATTAGTGATATATTATGATGTTTCTTTTTCTGTGTGACTTATTTCACTTAGAATCATCGTACCTGAATCCACTCATTATGCTGCTACTGGCCTGATGACATAGATTTCATTGCTGAGTGATATTGCATTGTACGTAAGTACCGCAACTTCGTTATCCATTTCTCGCTTTCTGCGATATTGAACTTGTACCGTAAACGAGGTTCTTGTAAACAGAGCCATCCCAAACCTTGGGGTGACTGTGTCTTTTTGATTTTAATTTCCCTAAGCTATAGGACCATAAGTGGAAGTGCCCTAGGCTCTGTTGCTTTGTTTTTTAGATGTTTCAGGAAACACCATACACTTCTCCAGAGTGGCTGTTGGCAATTTACATCCCGCCCATCAGCATAACAAGGCTCCCAGTTCTCCATGGCCTGTCCTGCCTTTCTGGATTTTACACTTTTTTCAGATGGCCCTTTTGACCGGGGGGCAGTGAGACTTCATTGTAGTGCAGATTTCCTTTGCAAGCTTGCTTGGTTGGCCAAAAAGGGCGTATGCGTTTTTTCCTGAATATATTCAGGAAAAAATGCATACGCCCTTTTTGGCCAAGTGCATCATTGTGGACGTTCTGCCTCTTTTCCTATGCTTTACATGCAATTCCAGTCTACCTCCTGAAATCGGTTTCCTGCAATTCTGCCCCGCTTTCAAGTCCTCTTGGCAGCCTTACTTCAATGTATTTTTGGACGATAGCTGTCATTTATAACTCTGCAGGTTTGTGAATAACAGTGCCCCTGAGCTCCTTTCTTCAACTCGCTTTCTTGTGAGCTGGCCGCAACACCGCAGGATTGCTTCAGGCCCTAGTGTGGTTCCGGCATGGCTCGCTGAGCCTTTGGTTAATTCCTCTTCCTGGTGGGAAATGAGAGTTAAATATGCCCGTCCAGACACCTCCAGCTAGTCTCTCATTGGTTCTCCCTATTCCTGTTCATTTTCCGCAGAAATTGCAAACTGGGCCAAACAGGAGGTTAAAGGCACTGACTCTCCAAGTGGGGAGAGTGTTAGTAAAGCGTCTGGAATGTTGCACCCGAGTACCAGGGGACGAAAACTGAGACACATTTGAACACGTTTCCCGATCACACGGTGGATCATACTCTGGGTTCCACATGCATGTTTTAGCTGAAGGAAGAATCCCTTAAACCTGGAGAGTTGAGAACCATGGAATGGGTACCATGCAATATGACTTCAAAGGGTCTGCATTTGCTCACCGAACCTAACCAATCCTATCACTGCTGCGTTTATGCTGCTGTACACACGCTGGATTCTCTTTCGGAGACATATAAATCCATAGGTTTTAAGATTCTTACTAGTCAGGTATATTCTTAGGCGTTTAATATGGGGTGTTGAGTCCACTTCGTTGAGCAAGCAGTAGCTCTTGTCTATTACATATTTGGCTTATGGAAAGGTATCTGTGCTAATTTCAATCTCTGGTTTTATGCAGCACCCCAACTCACCTTTCCCCTTAAGCAAGCATAAGTTGGTTTTCTACATTTGAGACCCTATTCTGTTTTGTAATTCAGTTCCTGTGTAGCCAAGTTTACATTCCGTGTATTAGTGATACCTTATGATGTTTCTTTTTCTGTGTGACTTATTTCACTTAGAATCATCGTACCTGAATCCACTCATTATGCTGCTACTGGCCTGATGACATAGATTTCATTGCTGAGTGATATTGCATTGTACGTAAGTACCACAACTTCTTTATCCATTTTTCGCTTTCTGCGATATTGAACTTGTACCGTAAACGAGGTTCTTGTAAACAGAGCCGTCCCAAACTTTGGGGTGGCTGTGTCTTTTTGATTTTAATTTCTCTAAGCTATAGGACCATAAGTGGAAGTGCCCTAGGCTCTGTTGCTTTGTTTTTTAGATGTTTCAGGAAACACCATACACTTCTCCAGAGTGGCTGTTTGCAATTTACATCCCACCCATCAGAATAAGAAGGCTCCCAGTTCTCCATGGCCTGTCCTGCCTTTCTGGATTTTACACTTTTTTCAGATGGCCCTTTTGACCGGGGGGCAGTGAGACTTCATTGTAGTGCAGATTTCATTTGCAAGCTTGCTTGGTTGGCCAAAAAGGGCGTATGCGTTTTTTCCTGAATATATTCAGGAAAAAACGCATACGCCCTTTTTGGCCAAGTGCATCATTGTGGACGTTCTGCCTCTTTTCCTATGCTTCACATGCAATTCCAGTCTACCTCCTGAAATCGGTTTCCTGCAATTCTGCCCCGCTTTCAAGTCCTCTTGGCAGCCTTACTTCAATGTATTTTTGGACGATAGCTGTCATTTATAACTCTGCAGGTTTGTGAATTACAGTGCCCCTGAGCTCCTTTCTTCAACTCGCTTTCTTGTGAGCTGGCCGCAACACCGCAGGATTGCTTCAGGCCCTAGTGTGGTTCCGGCATGGCTCGCTGAGCCTTTGGTTAATTCCTCTTCCTGGTGGGAAATGAGAGTTAAATTTGCCCGTCCAGACACCTCCAGCTAGTCTCTCATTGGTTCTCCCTATTCCTGTTCATTTTCCGCAGAAATTGCAAACTGGGCCAAACAGGAGGTTAAAGGCACTGACTCTCCAAGTGGGGAGAGTGTTAGTAAAGCGTCTGGAATGTTGCACCCGAGTACCAGGGGACGAAAACTGAGACACATTTGAACACGTTTCCCGATCACACGGTGGATCATACTCTGGGTTCCACATGCATGTTTTAGCTGAAGGAAGAATCCCTTAAACCTGGAGAGTTGAGAACCATGGAATGGGTACCATGCAATATGACTTCAAAGGGTCTGCATTTGCTCACCGAACCTCACCAATCCTATCACTGCTGCGTTTATGCCGCTGTACACACGCTGGTTTCTCTTTCGGAGACATATAAATCCATAGGTTTTAAGATTCTTACTAGTCAGGTATATTCTTAGGCGTTTAATATGGGGTGTTGAGTCCACTTCGTTGAGCAAGCAGTAGCTCTTGTCTATTACATATTTGGCTTATGGAAAGGTATCTGTGCTAATTTCAATCTCTGGTTTTATGCAGCACCCCAACTCACCTTTCCCCTTAAGCAATCATAAGTTGGTTTTCTACATTTGAGGCCCTATTCTGTTTTGTAATTCAGTTCCTGTGTAGCCAAGTTTACATTCCGTGTATTAGTGATACCTTATGATGTTTCTTTTTCTGTGTGACTTATTTCACTTAGAATCATCGTACCTGAATCCACTCATTATGCTGCTACTGGCCTGATGACATAGATTTCATTGCTGAGTGATATTGCATTGTACGTAAGTACCACAACTTCTTTATCCATTTTTCGCTTTCTGCGATATTGAACTTGTACCGTAAACGAGGTTCTTGTAAACAGAGCCGTCCCAAACTTTGGGGTGGCTGTGTCTTTTTGATTTTAATTTCCCTAAGCTATAGGACCATAAGTGGAAGTGCCCTAGGCTCTCTTGCTTTGTTTTTTAGATGTTTCAGGAAACACCATACACTTCTCCAGAGTGGCTGTTGGCAATTTACATCCCGCCCATCAACATAACAAGGCTCCCAGTTCTCCATGGCCTGTCCTGCCTTTCTGGATTTTACACTTTTTTCAGATGGCCCTTTTGACCGGGGGGCAGTGAGACTTCATTGTAGTGCAGATTTCCTTTGCAAGCTTGCTTGGTTGGCCAAAAAGGGCGTATGCGTTTTTTCCTGAATATATTCAGGAAAAAACGCATACGCCCTTTTTGGCCAAGTGCATCATTGTGGACGTTCTGCCTCTTTTCCTATGCTTTACATGCAATTCCAGTCTACCTCCTGAAATCGGTTTCCTGCAATTCTGCCCCGCTTTCAAGTCCTCTTGGCAGCCTTACTTCAATATATTTTTGGACGATAGCTGTCATTTATAACTCTGCAGGTTTGTGAATTACAGTGCCCCTGAGCTCCTTTCTTCAACTCGCTTTCTTGTGAGCTGGCCGCAACACCGCAGGATTGCTTCAGGCCCTAGTGTGGTTCCGGCATGGCTCGCTGAGCCTTTGGTTATTCCCTCTTCCTGGTGGGAAATGAGAGTTAAATTTGCCCGTCCAGACACCTCCAGCTAGTCTCTCATTGGTTCTCCCTATTCCTGTTCATTTTCCGCAGAAATTGCAAACTGGGCCAAACAGGAGGTTAAAGGCACTGACTCTCCAAGTGGGGAGAGTGTTAGTAAAGCGTCTGGAATGTTGCACCCGAGTACCAGGGGACGAAAACTGAGACACATTTGAACACGTTTCCCGATCACACGGTGGATCATACTCTGGGTTCCACATGCATGTTTTAGCTGAAGGAAGAATCCCTTAAACCTGGAGAGTTGAGAACCATGGAATGGGTACCATGCAATATGACTTCAAAGGGTCTGCATTTGCTCACTGAACCTAACCAATCCTATCACTGCTGCGTTTATGCCGCTGTACACATGCTTGATTCTCTTTCGGAGACATATAAATCCATAGGTTTTAAGATTCTTACTAGTCAGGTATATTCTTAGGCGTTTAATATGGGGTGTTGAGTCCACTTCGTTGAGCAAGCAGTAGCTCTTGTCTATTACATATTTGACTTATGGAAAGGTATCTGTGCTAATTTCAATCTCTGGTTTTATGCAGCACCCCAACTCACCTTTCCCCTTAAGCAAGCATAAGTTGGTTTTCTACATTTGAGACCCTATTCTGTTTTGTAATTCAGTTCCTGTGTAGCCAAGTTTACATTCCGTGTATTAGTGATATATTATGATGTTTCTTTTTCTGTGTGACTTATTTCACTTAGAATCATCGTACCTGAATCCACTCATTATGCTGCTACTGGCCTGATGACATAGATTTCATTGCTGAGTGATATTGCATTGTACGTAAGTACCGCAACTTCGTTATCCATTTTTCGCTTTCTGCGATATTGAACTTGTACCGTAAACGAGGTTCTTGTAAACAGAGCCATCCCAAACCTTGGGGTGACTGTGTCTTTTTGATTTTAATTTCCCTAAGCTATAGGACCATAAGTGGAAGTGCCCTAGGCTCTGTTGCTTTGTTTTTTAGATGTTTCAGGAAACACCATACACTTCTCCAGAGTGGCTGTTGGCAATTTACATCCCGCCCATCAGCATAACAAGGCTCCCAGTTCTCCATGGCCTGTCCTGCCTTTCTGGATTTTACACTTTTTTCAGATGGCCCTTTTGACCGGGGGGCAGTGAGACTTCATTGTAGTGCAGATTTCCTTTGCAAGCTTGCTTGGTTGGCCAAAAAGGGCGTATGCGTTTTTTCCTGAATATATTCAGGAAAAAATGCATACGCCCTTTTTGGCCAAGTGCATCATTGTGGACGTTCTGCCTCTTTTCCTATGCTTTACATGCAATTCCAGTCTACCTCCTGAAATCGGTTTCCTGCAATTCTGCCCCGCTTTCAAGTCCTCTTGGCAGCCTTACTTCAATGTATTTTTGGACGATAGCTGTCATTTATAACTCTGCAGGTTTGTGAATAACAGTGCCCCTGAGCTCCTTTCTTCAACTCGCTTTCTTGTGAGCTGGCCGCAACACCGCAGGATTGCTTCAGGCCCTAGTGTGGTTCCGGCATGGCTCGCTGAGCCTTTGGTTAATTCCTCTTCCTGGTGGGAAATGAGAGTTAAATTTGCCCGTCCAGACACCTCCAGCTAGTCTCTCATTGGTTCTCCCTATTCCTGTTCATTTTCCGCAGAAATTGCAAACTGGGCCAAACAGGAGGTTAAAGGCACTGACTCTCCAAGTGGGGAGAGTGTTAGTAAAGCGTCTGGAATGTTGCACCCGAGTACCAGGGGACGAAAACTGAGACACATTTGAACACGTTTCCCGATCACACGGTGGATCATACTCTGGGTTCCACATGCATGTTTTAGGTGAAGGAAGAATCCCTTAAACCTGGAGAGTTGAGAACCATGGAATGGGTACCATGCAATATGACTTCAAAGGGTCTGCATTTGCTCACCGAACCTAACCAATCCTATCACTGCTGCGTTTATGCCGCTGTACACACGCTGGATTCTCTTTCGGAGACATATAAATCCATAGGTTTTAAGATTCTTACTAGTCAGGTATATTCTTAGGCGTTTAATATGGGGTGTTGAGTCCACTTCGTTGAGCAAGCAGTAGCTCTTGTCTATTACATATTTGGCTTATGGAAAGGTATCTGTGCTAATTTCAATCTCTGGTTTTATGCAGCACCCCAACTCACCTTTCCCCTTAAGCAAGCATAAGTTGGTTTTCTACATTTGAGACCCTATTCTGTTTTGTAATTCAGTTCCTGTGTAGCCAAGTTTACATTCCGTGTATTAGTGATACCTTATGATGTTTCTTTTTCTGTGTGACTTATTTCACTTAGAATCATCGTACCTGAATCCACTCATTATGCTGCTACTGGCCTGATGACATAGATTTCATTGCTGAGTGATATTGCATTGTACGTAAGTACCACAACTTCTTTATCCATTTTTCGCTTTCTGCGATATTGCACTTGTACCGTAAACGAGGTTCTTGTAAACAGAGCCATCCCAAACTTTGGGGTGGCTGTGTCTTTTTGATTTTAATTTCCCTAAGCTATAGGACCATAAGTGGAAGTGCCCTAGGCTCTCTTGCTTTGTTTTTTAGATGTTTCAGGAAACACCATACACTTCTCCAGAGTGGCTGTTGGCAATTTACATCCCACCCATCAGCATAACAAGGCTCCCAGTTCTCCATGGCCTGTCCTGCCTTTCTGGATTTTACACTTTTTTCAGGTGGCCCTTTTGACCGGGGGGCAGTGAGACTTCATTGTAGTGCAGATTTCCTTTGCAAGCTTGCTTGGTTGGCCAAAAAGGGCGTATGCGTTTTTCCTGAATATATTCAGGAAAAAACGCATACGCCCTTTTTGGCCAAGTGCATCATTGTGGACGTTCTGCCTCTTTTCCTATGCTTTACATGCAATTCCAGTCTACCTCCTGAAATCGGTTTCCTGCAATTCTGCCCCGCTTTCAAGTCCTCTTGGCAGCCTTACTTCAATGTATTTTTGGACGATAGCTGTCATTTATAACTCTGCAGGATTGTGAATTACAGTGCCCCTGAGCTCCTTTCTTCAACTCGCTTTCTTGTGAGCTGGCCGCAACACCGCAGGATTGCTTCAGGCCCTAGTGTGGTTCCGGCATGGCTCGCTGAGCCTTTGGTTAATTCCTCTTCCTGGTGGGAAATGAGAGTTAAATTTGCCCGTCCAGACACCTCCAGCTAGTCTCTCATTGGTTCTCCCTATTCCTGTTCATTTTCCGCAGAAATTGCAAACTGGGCCAAACAGGAGGTTAAAGGCACTGACTCTCCAAGTGGGGAGAGTGTTAGTAAAGCGTCTGGAATGTTGCACCCGAGTACCAGGGGACGAAAACTGAGACACATTTGAACACGTTTCCCGATCACACGGTGGATCATACTCTGGGTTCCACATGCATGTTTTAGCTGAAGGAAGAATCCCTTAAACCTGGAGAGTTGAGAACCATGGAATGGGTACCATGCAATATGACTTCAAAGGGTCTGCATTTGCTCACCGAACCTAACCAATCCTATCACTGCTGCGTTTATGCCGCTGTACACACGCTGGATTCTCTTTCGGAGACATATAAATCCATAGGTTTTAAGATTCTTACTAGTCAGGTATATTCTTAGGCGTTTAATATGGGGTGTTGAGTCCACTTCGTTGAGCAAGCAGTAGCTCTTGTCTATTACATATTTGGCTTATGGAAAGGTATCTGTGCTAATTTCAATCTCTGGTTTTATGCAGCACCCCAACTCACCTTTCCCCTTAAGCAAGCATAAGTTGGTTTTCTACATTTGAGACCCTATTCTGTTTTGTAATTCAGTTCCTTTGTAGCCAAGTTTACATTCCGTGTATTAGTGATATCTTATGATGTTTCTTTTTCTGTGTGACTTATTTCACTTAGAATCATCGTACCTGAATCCACTCATTATGCTGCTACAGGCCTGATGACATAGATTTCATTGCTGAGTGATATTGCATTGTACGTAAGTACCTCAACTTCTTTATCCATTTCTCGCTTTCTGCGATATTGAACTTGTACCGTAAATGCGGTTCTTGTAAGCAGAGCCGTCCCAAACTTTGGAGTGGCTGTGTCTTTTTGATTTTAATTTCCCTAAGCTATAGGACCATAAGTGGAAGTGCCCTAGGCTCTGTTGCTTTGTTTTTTAGATGTTTCAGGAAACACCATACACTTTTCCAGTGTGGCTGTTGGTAATTTACATCCCGCCCATCAGCATAAGAAGGCTCCCAGTTCTCCATGGCCAGTCATGCCTTTGTGGATTTTACACTTTTTTCAGATGGCCCTTTTGACCGGGGGGCAGTGAGACTTCATTGTAGTGCAGATTTCCTTTGCAAGCTTGCTTGGTTGGCCAAAAAGGGCGTATGCGTTTTTTCCTGAATATATTCAGGAAAAAACGCATACGCCCTTTTTGGCCAAGTGCATCATTGTGGACGTTCTGCCTCTTTTCCTATGCTTTACATGCAATTCCAGTCTACCTCCTGAAATCGGTTTCCTGCAATTCTGCCCCGCTTTCAAGTCCTCTTGGCAGCCTTACTTCAATATATTTTTGGACGATAGCTGTCATTTATAACTCTGCAGGTTTGTGAATAACAGTGCCCCTGAGCTCCTTTCTTCAACTCGCTTTCTTGTGAGCTGGCCGCAACACCGCAGGATTGCTTCAGGCCCTAGTGTGGTTCCGGCATGGCTCGCTGAGCCTTTGGTTAATTCCTCTTCCTGGTGGGAAATGAGAGTTAAATTTGCCCGTCCAGACAGCTCCAGCTACTCTCTCATTGGTTCTCCCTATTCCTGTTCATTTTCCGCAGAAATTGCAAACTGGGCCAAACAGGAGTTTAAAGGCACTGACTCTCCAAGTGGGGAGAGTGTTAGTAAAACGTCTGGAATGTTGCACCCGAGTACCAGGGGACGAAAACTGAGACACATTTGAACACGTTTCCCGATCACACGGTGGATCATACTCTGGGTTCCACATGCATGATTTAGCTGAAGGAAGAATCCCTTAAACCTGGAGAGTTGAGACCCATGGAATGGGTACCATGCAATATGACTTCAAAGGGTCTGCATTTGCTCACCGAACCTCACCAATCCTATCACTGCTGCGTTTATGCCGCTGTACACACGCTTGATTCTCTTTCAGAGACATATAAATCCATAGGTTTTAAGATTCTTACTAGTCAGGTATATTCTTAGGCGTTTAATATGGGGTGTTGAGTCCACTTCGTTGAGCAAGCAGTAGCTCTTGTCTATTACATATTTGGCTTATGGAAAGGTATCTGTGCTAATTTCAATCTCTGGTTTTATGCAGCACCCCAACTCACCTTTCCCCTTAAGCAAGCATAAGTTGGTTTTCTACATTTGAGACCCTATTCTGTTTTGTAATTCAGTTCCTGTGTAGCCAAGTTTACATTCCGTGTATTAGTGATATCTTATGATGTTTCTTTTTCTGTGTGACTTATTTCACTTAGAATCATCGTACCTGAATCCACTCATTATGCTGCTACTGGCCTGATGACATAGATTTCATTGCTGAGTGATATTGCATTGTACGTAAGTACCTCAACTTCTTTATCCATTTCTCGCTTTCTGCGATATTGAACTTGTACCGTAAATGCGGTTCTTGTAAGCAGAGCCGTCCCAAACTTTGGAGTGGCTGTGTCTTTTTGATTTTAATTTCCCTAAGCTATAGGACCATAAGTGGAAGTGCCCTAGGCTCTGTTGCTTTGTTTTTTAGATGTTTCAGGAAACACCATACACTTCTCCAGAGTGGCTGTTGGCAATTTACATCCCGCCCATCAGCATAAGAAGCCTCCCAGTTCTCCATGGCCTGTCCTGCCTTTGTGGATTTTACACGTTTTTCAGATGGCCCTTTTGACCGGGGGGCAGTGAGACTTCATTGTAGTGCAGATTTCCTTTGCAAGCTTGCTTGGATGGCCAAAATGGGCGTATGCGTTTTTTCCTGAATATATTCAGGAAAAAACGCATACGCCCTTTTTGCCCCAGTGCATCATTGTGGACGTTCTGCCTCTTTTCCTATGCTTTACATGCAATTCCAGTCTACCTCCTGAAATCGGTTTCCTGCAATTTTGCCCCGCTTTCAAGTCCTCTTGGCAGCCTTACTTCAATATATTTTTGGAAGATAGCTGTCATTTATAACTCTGCAGGTTTGTGAATTACAGTGCCCCTGAGCTCCTTTCTTCAACTCGCTTTCTTGTGAGCTGGCCGCAACACCGCAGGATTGCTTAAGGCCCTAGTGTGGTACCAGCATGGCTCGCTGAGCCTTTGGTTAATTCCTCTTCCTGGTGGGAAATGAGAGTTAAATTTGCCCGTCCAGACACCTCCAGCTAGTCTCTAATTGGTTCTCCGTATTCCTGTTCATTTTCTGCAGAAATTGCAAACTGGGCCAAACAGGAGTTTAAAGGCACTGACTCTCCAAGTGGGGAGAGTGTTAGTAAAGCGTCTGGAATGTTGCACCCGAGTACCAAGGGACGAAAACTGAGACACATTTCAACACATTTCCCGATCACACGGTGGCTCATACTCTGGGTTCCACATGCATGTTTTAGCTGAAGGAAGAATCCCTTAAACCTGGAGAGTTGAGAACCATGGAATAGGTACCATGCAATATGACTTCAAAGGGTCTGCATTTGCTCACCGAACCTCACCAATCCTATAACTGCTGCGCTTATGCCGCTGTACACACGCTTGATTCTCTTTCGGAGACATATAAATCCATAGGTTTTAAGATTCTTACTAGTCAGGTATATTCTTAGGCGTTTAATATGGGGTGTTGAGTCCACTTCGTTGAGCAAGGAGTAGCTCTTGTCTATTACATATTTGGCTTATGGAAAGGTATCTGTGCTAATTTCAATCTCTGGTTTTATGCAGCACCCCAACTCACCTTTCCCCTTAAGCAAGCATAAGTTGGTTTTCTACATTTGAGACCCTATTCTGTTTTGTAATGCAGTTCCTGTGTAGCCATGTTTACATTCCGTGTATTAGTGATATCTTATGATGCTTCTTTTTTTGTGTGAATTATTTCACTTAGAATCATTGTACCTGAATACACTCATTATGCTGCTACTGGCCTGATGACATAGATTTCATTGCTGAGTGATATTGCATTGTACGTAAGTACCACAACCTCTTTATCCATTTTTCGCTTTCTGCGATATTGAACTTGTACCGTAAACGAGGTTCTTGTAAACAGAGCCGTCCCAAACTTTGGGGTGACTGTGTCTTTTTGATTTTAATTTCCCTAATCTATAGGACCATAACTGGAAGTGCCCTAGGCTCTGTTGCTTTGTGTTTTAGATGTTTCAGGAAACACCATACACTTCTCCAGAGTGGCTGTTGGCAATTTACATCCCGCCCATCAGCATAACAAGGCTCCCAGTTCTCCATGGCCTGTCCTGCCTTTCTTGATTTTACACGTTTTTCAGATGGCCCTTTTGACCGGGGGGCAGTGAGACTTCATTGTAGTGCAGATTTCCTTTGCAAGCTTGCTTGGTTGGCCAAAAAGGGCGTATGCGTTTTTTCCTGAATATATTCAGGAAAAAACGCATACGCCCTTTTTGGCCAAGTGCATCATTGTGGACGTTCTGCCTCTTTTCCTATGCTTTACATGCAATTCCAGTCTACCTCCTGAAATCGGTTTCCTGCAATTCTGCCCCGCTTTCAAGTCCTCTTGGCAGCCTTACTTCAATATATTTTTGGACGATAGCTGTCATTTATAACTCTGCAGGTTTGTGAATAACAGTGCCCCTGAGCTCCTTTCTTCAACTCGCTTTCTTGTGAGCTGGCCGCAACACCGCAGGATTGCTTCAGGCCCTAGTGTGGTTCCGGCATGGCTCGCTGAGCCTTTGGTTAATTCCTCTTCCTGGTGGGAAATGAGAGTTAAATTTGCCCGTCCAGACAGCTCCAGCTACTCTCTCATTGGTTCTCCCTATTCCTGTTCATTTTCCGCAGAAATTGCAAACTGGGCCAAACAGGAGGTTAAAGGCACTGACTCTCCAAGTGGGGAGAGTGTTAGTAAAGCGTCTGGAATGTTGCACCCGAGTACCAGGGGACGAAAACTGAGACACATTTGAACACGTTTCCCGGTCACACGGTGGATCATACTCTGGGTTCCACATGCATGTTTTAGCTGAAGGAAGAATCCCTTAAACCTGGAGAGTTGAGAACCATGGAATGGGTACCATGCAATATGACTTCAAAGGGTCTGCATTTGCTCACCGAACCTCACCAATCCTATCACTGCTGCGTTTATGCCGCTGTACACACGCTTGATTCTCTTTCGGAGACATATAAATCCATAGGTTTTAAGATTCTTACTAGTCAGGTATATTCTTAGGCGTTTAATATGGGGTGTTGAGTCCACTTCGTTGAGCAAGCAGTAGCTCTTGTCTATTACATATTTGGCTTATGGAAAGGTATCTGTGCTAATTTCAATCTCTGGTTTTATGCAGCACCCCAACTCACCTTTACCCTTAAGCAAGCATAAGTTGGTTTTCTACATTTGAGACCCTATTCTGTTTTGTAATTCAGTTCCTGTGTAGCCAAGTTTACATTCCGTGTATTAGTGATATCTTATGATGTTTCTTTTTCTGTGTGACTTATTTCACTTAGAATCATCGTACCTGAACCCACTCATTATGCTGCTACAGGCCTGATGACATAGATTTCATTGCTGAGTGATATTGCATTGTACGTAAGTACCTCAACTTCTTTATCCATTTCTCGCTTTCTGCGATATTGAACTTGTACCGTAAATGCTGTTCTTGTAAGCAGAGCCGTCCCAAACTTTGGAGTGGCTGTGTCTTTTTGATTTTAATTTCCCTAAGCTATAGGACCATAAGTGGAAGTGCCCTAGGCTCTGTTGCTTTGTTTTTTAGATGTTTCAGGAAACACCATACACTTCTCCAGAGTGGCTGTTGGTAATTTACATCCCGCCCATCAGCATAAGAAGGCTCCCAGTTCTCTATGGCCTGTCCTGCCTTTGTGGATTTTACACTTTTTTCAGATGGCCCTTTTGACCGGGGGTCAGTGAGACTTCATTGTAGTGCAGATTTCCTTTGCAAGCTTGCTTGGTTGGCCAAAAAGGGCGTATGCGTTTTTTCCTGAATATATTCAGGAAAAAACGCATACGCCCTTTTTGGCCAAGTGCATCATTGTGGACGTTCTGCCTCTTTTCCTATGCTTTACATGCAATTCCAGTCTACCTCCTGAAATCGGTTTCCTGCAATTCTGCCCCGCTTTCAAGTCCTCTTGGCAGCCTTACTTCAATATATTTTTGGACGATAGCTGTCATTTATAACTCTGCAGGTTTGTGAATAACAGTGCCCCTGAGCTCCTTTCTTCAACTCGCTTTCTTGTGAGCTGGCCGCAACACCGCAGGATTGCTTCAGGCCCTAGTGTGGTTCCGGCATGGCTCGCTGAGCCTTTGGTTAATTCCTCTTCCTGGTGGGAAATGAGAGTTAAATTTGCCCGTCCAGACACCTCCAGCTACTCTCTCATTGGTTCTCCCTATTCTTGTTCATTTTCCGCAGAAATTGCAAACTGGGCCAAACAGGAGGTTAAAGGCACTGACTCTCCAAGTGGGGAGAGTGTTAGTAAAGCGTCTGGAATGTTGCACCCGAGTACCAGGGGACGAAAACTGAGACACATTTGAACACGTTTCCCGATCACACGGTGGATCATACTCTGGGTTCCACATGCATGTTTTAGCTGAAGGAAGAATCCCTTAAACCTGGAGAGTTGAGAACCATGGAATGGGTACCATGCAATATGACTTCAAAGGGTCTGCATTTGCTCACCGAACCTCACCAATCCTATCACTGCTGCGTTTATGCCGCTGTACACACGCTTGATTCTCTTTCGGAGACATATAAATCCATAGGTTTTAAGATTCTTACTAGTCAGGTATATTTTTAGGCGTTTAATATGGGGTGTTGAGTCCACTTCGTTGAGCAAGCAGTAGCTCTTGTCTATTACATATTTGGCTTATGGAAAGGTATCTGTGCTAATTTCAATCTCTGGTTTTATGCAGCACCCCAACTCACCTTTACCCTTAAGCAAGCATAAGTTGGTTTTCTACATTTGAGACCCTATTCTGTTTTCTAATTCAGTTCCTGTGTAGCCAAGTTTACATTCCGTGTATTAGTGATATCTTATGATGTTTCTTTTTCTGTGTGACTTATTTCACTTAGAATCATCGTACCTGAATCCACTCATTATGCTGCTACAGGCCTGATGACGTAGATTTCATTGCTGAGTGATATTGCATTGTACGTAAGTACCTCAACTTCTTTATCCATTTCTCGCTTTCTGCGATATTGAACTTGTACCGTAAATGCGGTTCTTGTAAGCAGAGCCGTCCCAAACTTTGGAGTGGCTGTGTCTTTTTGATTTTAATTTCCCTAAGCTATAGGACCATAAGTGGAAGTGCCCTAGGCTCTGTTGCTTTGTTTTTTAGATGTTTCAGGAAACACCATACACTTTTCCAGAGTGGCTGTTGGTAATTTACATCCCGCCCATCAGCATAAGAAGGCTCCCAGTTCTCCATGGCCAGTCATGCCTTTGTGGATTTTACACTTTTTTCAGATGGCCCTTTTGACCGGGGGGCAGTGAGACTTCATTGTAGTGCAGATTTCCTTTGCAAGCTTGCTTGGTTGGCCAAAAAGGGCGTATGCGTTTTTTCCTGAATATATTCAGGAAAAAACGCATACGCCCTTTTTGGCCAAGTGCATCATTGTGGACGTTCTGCCTCTTTTCCTATGCTTTACATGCAATTCCAGTCTACCTCCTGAAATCGGTTTCCTGCAATTCTGCCCCGCTTTCAAGTCCTCTTGGCAGCCTTACTTCAATATATTTTTGGACGATAGCTGTCATTTATAACTCTGCAGGTTTGTGAATAACAGTGCCCCTGAGCTCCTTTCTTCAACTCGCTTTCTTGTGAGCTGGCCGCAACACCGCAGGATTGCTTCAGGCCCTAGTGTGGTTCCGGCATGGCTCGCTGAGCCTTTGGTTAATTCCTCTTCCTGGTGGGAAATGAGAGTTAAATTTGCCCGTCCAGAGAGCTCCAGCTACTCTCTCATTGGTTCTCCCTATTCCTGTTCATTTTCCGCAGAAATTGCAAACTGGGCCAAACAGGAGTTTAAAGGCACTGACTCTCCAAGTGGGGAGAGTGTTAGTAAAGCGTCTGGAATGTTGCACCCGAGTACCAGGGGACGAAAACTGAGACACATTTGAACACGTTTCCCGATCACACGGTGGATCATACTCTGGGTTCCACATGCATGTTTTAGCTGAAGGAAGAATCCCTTAAACCTGGAGAGTTGAGACCCATGGAATGGGTACCATGCAATATGACTTCAAAGGGTCTGCATTTGCTCACCGAACCTCACCAATCCTATCACTGCTGCGTTTATGCCGCTGTACACACGCTTGATTCTCTTTCAGAGACATATAAATCCATAGGTTTTAAGATTCTTACTAGTCAGGTATATTCTTAGGCGTTTAATATGGGGTGTTGAGTCCACTTCGTTGAGCAAGCAGTAGCTCTTGTCTATTACATATTTGGCTTATGGAAAGGTATCTGTGCTAATTTCAATCTCTGGTTTTATGCAGCACCCCAACTCACCTTTCCCCTTAAGCAAGCATAAGTTGGTTTTCTACATTTGAGACCCTATTCTGTTTTGTAATTCAGTTCCTGTGTAGCCAAGTTTACATTCCGTGTATTAGTGATATCTTATGATGTTTCTTTTTCTGTGTGACTTATTTCACTTAGAATCATCGTACCTGAATCCACTCATTATGCTGCTACTGGCCTGATGACATAGATTTCATTGCTGAGTGATATTGCATTGTACGTAAGTACCTCAACTTCTTTATCCATTTCTCGCTTTCTGCGATATTGAACTTGTACCGTAAATGCGGTTCTTGTAAGCAGAGCCGTCCCAAACTTTGGAGTGGCTGTGTCTTTTTGATTTTAATTTCCCTAAGCTATAGGACCATAAGTGGAAGTGCCCTAGGCTCTGTTGCTTTGTTTTTTAGATGTTTCAGGAAACACCATACACTTCTCCAGAGTGGCTGTTGGTAATTTACATCCCGCCCATCAGCATAACAAGGCTCCCAGTTCTCCATGGCCTGTCCTGCCTTTGTGGATTTTACACTTTTTCAGATGGCCTTTTTGACAGGGGGGCAGTGAGACTTCATTGTAGTGCAGATTTCCTTTGCAAGCTTGCTTGGTTGGCCAAAAAGGGTGTATGCGTTTTTTCCTGAATATATTCAGGAAAAAACGCATACGCCCTTTTTGGCCAAGTGCATCATTGTGGACGTTCTGCCTCTTTTCCTATGCTTTACATGCAATTCCAGTCTACCTCCTGAAATCGGTTTCCTGCAATTCTGCCCCGCTTTCAAGTCCTCTTGGCAGCCTTACTTCAATATATTTTTGGACGATAGCTGTCATTTATAACTCTGCAGGTTTGTGAATAACAGTGCCCCTGAGCTCCTTTCTTCAACTCGCTTTCTTGTGAGCTGGCCGCAACACCGCAGGATTGCTTCAGGCCCTAGTGTGGTTCCGGCATGGCTCGCTGAGCCTTTGGTTAATTCCTCTTCCTGGTGGGAAATGAGAGTTAAATTTGCCCGTCCAGACAGCTCCAGCTACTCTCTCATTGGTTCTCCCTATTCCTGTTCATTTTCCGCAGAAATTGCAAACTGGGCCAAACAGGAGGTTAAAGGCACTGACTCTCCAAGTGGGGAGAGTGTTAGTAAAGCATCTGGAATGTTGCACCCGAGTACCAGGGGACGAAAACTGAGACACATTTGAACACGTTTCCCGATCACACGGTGGATCATACTCTGGGTTCCACATGCATGTTTTAGCTGAAGGAAGAATCCCTTAAACCTGGAGAGTTGAGAACCATGGAATGGGTACCATGCAATATGACTTCAAAGGGTCTGCATTTGCTCACCGAACCTCACCAATCCTATCACTGCTGCGTTTTTGCCGCTGTACACACGCTTGATTCTCTTTCGGAGACATATAAATCCATAGGTTTTAAGATTCTTACTAGTCAGGTATATTTTTAGGCGTTTAATATGGGGTGTTGAGTCCACTTCGTTGAGCAAGCAGTAGCTCTTGTCTATTACATATTTGGCTTATGGAAAGGTATCTGTGCTAATTTCAATCTCTGGTTTTATGCAGCACCCCAACTCACCTTTACCCTTAAGCAAGCATAAGTTGGTTTTCTACATTTGAGACCCTATTCTGTTTTGTAATTCAGTTCCTGTGTAGCCAAGTTTACATTCCGTGTATTAGTGATATCTTATGATGTTCCTTTTTCTGTGTGACTTATTTCACTTAGAATCATCGTACCTGAATCCACTCATTATGCTGCTACAGGCCTGATGACATAGATTTCATTGCTGAGTGATATTGCATTGTACGTAAGTACCTCAACTTCTTTATCCATTTCTCGCTTTCTGCGATATTGAACTTGTACCGTAAATGCGGTTCTTGTAAGCAGAGCCGTCCCAAACTTTGGAGTGGCTGTGTCTTTTTGATTTTATTTTCCCTAAGCTATAGGACCATAAGTGGAAGTGCCCTAGGCTCTGTTGCTTTGTTTTTTAGATGTTTCAGGAAACACCATACACTTCTCCAGAGTGGCTGTTGGTAATTTACATCCCGCCCATCAGCATAAGAAGGCTCCCAGTTCTCCATGGCCAGTCATGCCTTTGTGGATTTTACACTTTTTTCAGATGGCCCTTTTGACCGGGGGGCAGTGAGACTTCATTGTAGTGCAGATTTCCTTTGCAAGCTTGCTTGGTTGGCCAAAAAGGGCGTATGCGTTTTTTCCTGAATATATTCAGGAAAAAACGCATACGCCCTTTTTGGCCAAGTGCATCATTGTGGACGTTCTGCCTCTTTTCCTATGCTTTACATGCAATTCCAGTCTACCTCCTGAAATCGGTTTCCTGCAATTCTGCCCCGCTTTCAAGTCCTCTTGGCAGCCTTACTTCAATATATTTTTGGACGATAGCTGTCATTTATAACTCTGCAGGTTTGTGAATAACAGTGCCCCTGAGCTCCTTTCTTCAACTCGCTTTCTTGTGAGCTGGCCGCAACACCGCAGGATTGCTTCAGGCCCTAGTGTGGTTCCGGCATGGCTCGCTGAGCCTTTGGTTAATTCCTCTTCCTGGTGGGAAATGAGAGTTAAATTTGCCCGTCCAGACAGCTCCAGCTACTCTCTCATTGGTTCTCCCTATTCCTGTTCATTTTCCGCAGAAATTGCAAACTGGGCCAAACAGGAGTTTAAAGGCACTGACTCTCCAAGTGGGGAGAGTGTTAGTAAAGCGTCTGGAATGTTGCACCCGAGTACCAGGGGACGAAAACTGAGACACATTTGAACACGTTTCCCGATCACACGGTGGATCATACTCTGGGTTCCACATGCATGTTTTAGCTGAAGGAAGAATCCCTTAAACCTGGAGAGTTGAGACCCATGGAATGGGTTCCATGCAGTATGACTTCAAAGGGTCTGCATTTGCTCACCGAACCTCACCAATCCTATCACTGCTGCATTTATGCCGCTGTACACACGCTTGATTCTCTTTCGGAGACATATAAATCCATAGGTTTTAAGATTCTTACTAGTCAGGTATATTCTTAGGCGTTTAATATGGGGTGTTGAGTCCACTTCGTTGAGCAAGAAGTAGCTCTTGTCTATTACATATTTGGCTTATGGAAAGGTATCTGTGCTAATTTCAATCTCTGGTTTTATGCAGCACCCCAACTCACCTTTCCCCTTAAGCAAGCATAAGTTGGTTTTCTACATTTGAGACCCTATTCTGTTTTGTACTTCAGTTCCTGTGTAGCCAAGTTTATATTCCGTGTATTAGTGATACCTTATGATGTTTCTTTTTCTGTGTGACTTATTTCACTTAGAATCATCGTACCTGAATCCACTCATTATGCTGCTACTGGCCTGATGACATAGTTTTCATTGCTGAGTGATATTGCATTGTACGTAAGTACCACAAATTCTTTATCCATTTTTCGCTTTCTGCGATATTGAACTTGTACTGTAAACGAGGTTCTTGTAAACAGAGCCGTCCCAAACTTTGGGGTGACTGTGTCTTTTTGATTTTAATTTCCCTAATCTATAGGACCATAAGTGGAAGTGCCCTAGGCTCTGTTGCTTTCTGTTTTAGATGTTTCAGGAAACACCATACACTTCTCTAGAGTGGCTGTTGGCAATTTACATCCCGCCCATCAGCATAACAAGGCTCCCAGTTCTCCATGGCCTGTCCTGCCTTTGTGGATTTTACACGTTTTTCAGATGGCCCTTTTGACCGGGGGCAGTGAGACTTCATTGTAGTGCAGATTTCCTTTGCAAGCTTGCTTGGTTGGCCAAAAAGGGCGTATGCGTTTTTTCCTGAATATATTCAGGAAAAAACGCATACGCCCTTTTTGGCCAAGTGCATCATTGTGGACGTTCTGCCTCTTTTCCTATGCTTTACATGCAATTCCAGTCTACCTCCTGAAATCGGTTTCCTGCAATTCTGCCCCGCTTTCAAGTCCTCTTGGCAGCCTTACTTCAATATATTTTTGGACGATAGCTGTCATTTATAACTCTGCAGGTTTGTGAATAACAGTGCCCCTGAGCTCCTTTCTTCAACTCGCTTTCTTGTGAGCTGGCCGCAACACCGCAGGATTGCTTCAGGCCCTAGTGTGGTTCCGGCATGGCTCGCTGAGCCTCTGGTTAATTCCTCTTCCTGGTGGGAAATGAGAGTTAAATTTGCCCGTCCAGACACCTCCAGCTAGTCTCTCATTGGTTCTCCCTATTCCTGTTCATTTTCCGCAGAAATTGCAAACTGGGCCAAACAGGAGTTTAAAGGCACTGACTCTCCAAGTGGGGAGAGTGTTAGTAAAGCGTCTGGAATGTTGCACCCGAGTACCAGGGAACGAAAACTGAGACACATTTGAACACGTTTCCTGATCACACGGTGGATCGTACTCTGGTTTCCACATGCATGTTTTAGCTGAAGGAAGAATCCCTTAAACCTGGAGAGTTGAGACCCATGGAATGGGTACCATGCAATATGACTTCAAAGGGTCTGCATTTGCTCACCGAACCTCACCAATCCTATCACTGCTGCATTTATGCCGCTGTACACACGCTGGATTCTCTTTCAGAGACGTATAAATCCATAGGTTTTAAGATTCTTACTAGTCAGGTTTATTCTTAGGCGTTTAATATGGGGTGTTGAGTCCACTTCGTTGAGCAAGCAGTAGCTCTTGTCTATTACATATTTGGCTTATGGAGAGGTATCTGTGCTAATTTCAATCTCTGGTTTTATGCTGCACCCCAACTCACCTTTCCCCTTAAGCAAGCATAAGTTGGTTTTCTACATTTGAGACCCTCTTCTGTTTTGTACTTCAGTTCCTGTGTAGCCAAGTTTACATTCCGTGTATTAGTGATATCTTATGATGTTTCTTTTTCTGTGTGACTTATTTCACTTAGAATCATCGTACCTGAATCCACTCATTATGCTGCTACTGGCCTGTTGACATAGATTTCATTGCTGAGTGATATTGCATTGTACGTAAGTTCTACAACTTCTTTATCCATTTTTCGCTTTCTGCGATATTGAACTTGTACCGTAAACGAGGTTCTTGTAAACAGAGCCGTCCCAAACTTTGGGGTGGCTGTGTCTTTTTGATTTTAATTTCCCTAATCTATAGGACCATAAGTGGAAGTGCCCTAGGCTCTGTTGCTTTGTTTTTTAGATGTTTCAGGAAACACCATACACTTCTCCAGAGTGGCTGTTGGTAATTTACATCCCGCCCATCAGCATAAGAAGGCTCCCAGTTTTCCATGGCCTGTCCTGCCTTTGTGGATTTTACACTTTTTTCAGATGGCCCTTTTGACCGGGGGGCAGTGAGACTTCATTGTAGTGCAGATTTCCTTTGCAAGCTTGCTTGGTTGGCCAAAAAGGGCGTATGCGTTTTTTCCTGAATATATTCAGGAAAAAACGCATACGCCCTTTTTGGCCAAGTGCATCATTGTGGACGTTCTGCCTCTTTTCCTATGCTTTACATGCAATTCCAGTCTACCTCCTGAAATCGGTTTCCTGCAATTCTGCCCCGCTTTCAAGTCCTCTTGGCAGCCTTACTTCAATATATTTTTGGACGATAGCTGTCATTTATAACTCTGCAGGTTTGTGAATAACAGTGCCCCTGAGCTCCTTTCTTCAACTCGCTTTCTTGTGAGCTGGCCGCAACACCGCAGTATTGCTTCAGGCCCTAGTGTGGTTCCGGCATGGCTCGCTGAGCCTTTGGTTAATTCCTCTTCCTGGTGGGAAATGAGAGTTAAATTTGCCCGTCCAGACAGCTCCAGCTACTCTCTCATTGGTTCTCCCTATTCCTGTTCATTTTCCGCAGAAATTGCAAACTGGGCCAAACAGGAGGTTAAAGGCACTGACTCTCCAAGTGGGGAGAGTGTTAGTAAAGCGTCTGGAATGTTGCACCCGAGTACCAGGGGATGAAAACTGAGACACATTTGAACACGTTTCCCGATCACACGGTGGATCATACTCTGGGTTCCACATGCATGTTTTAGCTGAAGGAAGAATCCCTTAAACCTAGAGAGTTGAGAACCATGGAATGGGTACCATGCAATATGACTTCAAAGGGTCTGCATTTGCTCACCGAACCTCACCAATCCTATCACTGCTGCGTTTATGCCACTGTACACACGCTTGATTCTCTTTCGGAGACATATAAATCCATAGGTTTTAAGATTCTTACTAGTCAGGTATATTCTTAGGCGTTTAATATGGCGTGTTGAATCCACTTCGTTGAGAAAGGAGTACCTCTTCTCTGTTACATATTTGGCTTATGGAACGGCATCTGTGCTAATTTCAATCTCTGGTTTTATGCAGCAACCGAACCCACCTTTCCCCTTAAGCAAGCATAAGTTGGTTTTCTACATTTGAGACCCTGTTCCATTTTTGTAATTCAGTTCCTGTGTGGACAAGTTTACATTCCGTGTATTAGTGATATCTTATGATGGTTGTTTTTCTATGTGATTTATTTCACTTAGAATCATCGTACCTGAATCTACTCATTATGCTGCTAAGGGCCTGATGACATAGATTTCATTGCTCAGTGATATTGCATTGTACGTAAGTACCACAACTTCTTTATCCATTTCTCGCTTTCTGCGATATTGAACTTGTACCGTAAATGCGGTTCTTGTAAGCAGATCCGTCCCAAAATTTGAGTGGCTGTGTCTTTTTGATTTTAATTTCCCTAAGCTATAGGACCATAAGTGGAAGTGCCCTAGGCTCTGTTGCTTTGTTTTTTAGATGTTTCAGGAAACACCATACACTTCTCCAGAGTGGCTGTTGGCAATTTACATCCCGCCCATCCGCATAAGAAGGCTCCCAGTTTTCCATGGCCTGTCCTGCCTTTGTGGATTTTACACTTTTTTCAGATGGCCCTTTTGACCGGGGGGCAGTGAGACTTCATTGTAGTGCAGATTTCCTTTGCAAGTTTGCTTGGTTGGCGAAAAAGTGTGTATGCTTTTTTTCTTGAATATATTCAGGAAAAAACGCATACGCCCTATTGGCCAAGTGCATCATTGTGGACGTTCTGCCTCTTTTCCTATGCTTTACATGCAATTCCAGTCTACCTCCTGAAATCGGTTTCCTGCAATTCTGCCCCTCATTCAAGTACTCTTGGCTGCCTTACTTCAATATATTTTTGGACGATAGCTGTCATTTATAACTCTGCAGGTTTGTGAATTACAGTGCCCCTGAGCTCCTTTCTTCAACTCGTTTTCTTGTGAGCTGGCCGCAACACCGAAGGATTGCTTCAGGCCCTAGTGTGGTTCCGGCACGGCAGGCTGAGCCTTTGGTTAATTCCACTTCCTGCTGGGAAATGAGAGTTAAATTTGCCCATCCAGACACCTCCAGCTACTCTCTCATTGGTTCTCCCTATTCCTGTTCCTTTTCCGCAGAAATTGCAAACTGGGCCAAACAGGAGGTTAAAGGCACTGACTCTCCAATTGGGGAGAGTGTTAGTAAAGCGTCTGGAATGTTGCACCCGAGTACCAGGGGCAAAAACTGAGACACATTTGAACACGTTTCCTGATCACACGGTGGATCATACTCTGGGTTCCACATGCATGTTTTAGCTGAAGGAAGAATCCCTTAAACCTGGAGAGTTGAGAACCATGGAATGGGTACCATGCAATATGACTTCAAAGGGTCTGCATTTGCTCACCGAACCTCACCAATGCTATCACTGTTGCTTTTATGTCGCTGTACAGACGCTGGATTCTCTTTTGGAGACATATAAATCCATATGTTTTAAGATTCTTACTAGTCAGGTATATTCTTAGGCGTTTAATATGGGGTGTTGAGTCCACTTCGTTGAGGAAGTAGTAGCTCTTCTCTATTACATATTTGGCTTATGGAAAGGTATCTGTGCTAATTTCAATCTCTGGTTTTATGCAGCACCCCAACTCACCTTTCCCCTTAAGCAAGCATAAGTTGGTTTTCTACATTTGAGACCCTATTCTGTTTTGTAATTCAGTTCCTGTGTAGCCAAGTTTACATTCCGTGTATTAGTGATACCTTATGATGTTTCTTTTTCTCTGTAACTTATTTCACTTAGAATCATCGTACCTGAATCCACTCATTATGCTGCTACTGGCCTGATGACATAGATTAAATTGCTGAGTGATATTGCATTGTACGTACGTACCACAACTTCTTTATCCATTTTTCGCTTTCTGCAATATTGAACTTGTACCGTAAACGAGGTTCTTGTAAACAGAGCCGTCCCAAACTTTGGGGTGGCTGTGTCTTTTTGATTTTAATTTCCCTAAGCTATAGGACCATAAGTGGAAATGCCCTAGGCTCTGTTGCTTTGTTTTTTAGATGTTTCAGGAAACACCATACACTTCTCCAGAGTGGCTGTTGGCAATTTGCATCACGCCCATCAGCATAACAAGGCTCCCAGTTCTCCATGTCCTCTTCTGCCTTTGTGGATTTTACACATTTTTCAGATTGCCCTTTTGACCCGGGGGCAGTGAGACTTCATTGTAGTGCAGATTTCCTTTGCAAGCTTGCTTGGTTGGCCAAAAAGGGCATATGCGTTTTTTCCTGAATATATTCAGGAAAAAACGCATACGCCCTTTTTGGCCAAGTGCATCATTGTGGACGTTCTGCCTCTTTTCCTATGCTTTACATGCAATTCCAGTCTACCTCCTGAAATCGGTTTCCTGCAATTCTGCCCCGCATTCAAGTCCTCTTGGCAGCCTTACTTCAATATATTTTTCGATGATAGCTGTCATTTATAACTCTGCAGGTTTGTGAAGTACAGTGCCCCTGAGCTCCTTCCTTCAACTCGCTTTCTTGTGAGCTGGCTGCACACCGCAGGATTGCTTCAGGCCCTAGTGTGGTTCCAGCACAGCAGGCTGAGCCTTTGGTTAATTCCTCTTCCTGTTGGGAAATGAGAGTTAAATTTGCCCGTCCAGACACCTCCAGCTAGTCTCTCATTGGTTCTCCCTATTCCTGTTCATTTTCCGCAGAAATTGCACACTGGGCCAAACAGGAGGTTAAAGGCGTTGACTCTCCAAGAGGGGAGAGTGTTAGTAAAGCGTCTGGAATGTTGCACCCGAGTACCAGGGGACAAAAACTGAGACACATTTGAACACGTTTCCCGATCACATGGTGGATCATACTCTGGGTTCCACATGCATGTTTTAGCTGAAGGAAGAATCCCTTGCACCGGGATAGTTGGGACCCATGGAATGGGTACCATGCAATATGACTTCAAAGGGTCTGCATTTGCTCACTGAACCTCAACAATCCTATCACTGCTGCGTTTATGCCACTGTACACACGCTTGATTCTCTTTCGGAGACATATAAATCCATAGGTTTTAAGATTCTTACTAGTCAGGTATATTCTTATGCATTTAATATGGCGTGTTGAATCCACTTCGTTGAGAAAGGAGTACCTCTTCTCTATTACATATTTGGATAATGGAACGGCATCTGTGCTAATTTCAATCTCTGGTTTTATGCAGCAACCCAACCCACCTTTCCCCTTAAGCAAGCATAAGTTGGTTTTCTACATTTGAAACCCTGTTCTATTTTGTAATTCAGTTCCTGTGTGGACAAGTTTACATTCCGTGTATTAGTGATATCTTATGATGTTTCTTTTTCTGTGTGATTTATTTCACTTAGAATCATCGTACCTGAATCTACTCATTATGCTGCTAAGGGCCTGATGACATAGATTTCATTGCTGAGTGATATTGCATTGTACGTAAGTACCACAACTTCTTTATCCATTTCTCGCTTTCTGCGATATTGAACTTGTACCGTAAACGAGGTTCTTGTAAGCAGAGCCGTCCCAAACTTTGAGTGGCTGTGTCTTTTTGATTTTAATTTCCCTAAGCTCTAGGACCATAAGTGGAAGTGCCCTAGGCTCTGTTGCTTTGTTTTTTAGATGTTTCAGGAAACACCATACACTTCTCCAGAGTGGCTGTTGACAATTTACATCCTGCCCATCAGCATAACAAGGCTCCCAGTTCTCCATGGCCAGTCCTGCCTTTCTGGATTTTACACTTTTTTCAGATGGCCCTTTTGACCGGGGGGCAGTGAGACTTCATTGTAGTGCAGATTTCCTTTGCAACCTTGCTTGGTTGGCCAAAAAGGGTGTATGCTTTTTTTCTTGAATATATTCAGGAAAAAACGCATACGCCCTTTTGGCCAAGTGCATCGTTGTGGACGTTCTGCCTCTTTTCCTATGCTTTACATGCAATTCCAGTCTACCTCCTGAAATCGGTTTCCTGCAATTCTGCCCCGCTTTCAAGTACTCTTGGCTGCCTTACTTCAATATATTTTTGGACGATAGCTGTCATTTATAACTCTGCAGGTTTGTGAATTACAGTGCCCCTGAGCTCCTTTCTTCAACTCGTTTTCTTGTGAGCTGGCCGCAACACCGAAGGATTGCTTCAGGCCCTAGTGTGGTTCCGGCATGGCACACTGAGCCTTTGGTTAATTCCACTTCCTGCTGGGAAATGAGAGTTAAATTTGCCCGTCCAGACACCTCCAGCTACTCTCTCATTGGTTCTCCCTATTCCTGTTCATTTTCCGCAGAAATTGCAAACTGGGCCAAACAGGAGGTTAAAGGCACTGACTCTCCAAGTGGGGAGAGTGTTAGTAAAGCGTCTGGAATATTGCACCCGAGTACCAGGGGACGAAAACTGAGACACATTTGAACACGTTTCCCGATCACACGGTGGATCATACTCTGGGTTCCACATGCACGTTTTAGCTGAAGGAAGAATCCCTTAAACCTGGAGAGTTGAGAACGATGGAATGGGTACCATGAAATATGAATTCAAAGGGTCTGCATATGCTCACCGAACCTCACCAATCCTATCACTGCTGCTTTTATGTCGCTGTACACACACTGGATTCTCTTTTGGAGAGATATAAATCCATAGGTTTTAAGATTCTTACTAGTCAGGTATATTCTTAGGCGTTTAATATGGGGTGTTGAGTCCACTTCGTTGAGGAAGCAGTAGCTCTTCTCTATTACATATTTGGCTTATGGAAAGGTATCTGTGCTAATTTCAATCTCTGGTTTTATGCAGCACCCCAACTCACCTTTCCCCTTAAGCAAGCATAAGTTGGTTTTCTACATTTGAGACCCTATTCTGTTTTGTAATTCAGTTCCTGTGTAGCCAAGTTTACATTCCGTGTATTAGTGATACCTTATGATGTTTCTTTTTCTGTGTGACTTATTTCACTTAGAATCATCGTACCTGAATCCACTCATTATGCTGCTACTGGCCTGATGACATAGATTTCATTGCTGAGTGATATTGCATTGTACGTAAGTACCACAACTTCTTTATCCATTTTTCGCTTTCTGCGATATTGAACTTGTACCGTAAACGAGGTTCTTGTAAACAGAGCCATCCCAAACTTTGGGGTGGCTGTGTCTTTTTGATTTTAATTTCCCTAAGCTATAGGACCATAAGTGGAAGTGCCCTAGGCTCTGTTGCTTTGTTTTTTAGATGTTTCAGGAAACACCATACACTTCTCCAGAGTGGCTGTTGGCAATTTACATCCCGCCCATCAGCATAAGAAGGCTCGCAGTTCTCCATGGCCTGTCCTGCCTTTCTGGATTTTACACTTTTTTCAGATGGCCCTTTTGATCGGGGGGCAGTGAGACTTCATTGTAGTGCAGATTTCCTTTGCAAGCTTGCTTGGTTGGCCAAAAAGGGCGTATGCGTTTTTTCCTGAATATATTCAGGAAAAAACGCATACGCCCTTTTTGGCCAAGTGCATCATTGTGGACGTTCTGCCTCTTTTCCTATGCTTTACATGCAATTCCAGTCTACCTCCTGAAATCGGTTTCCTGCAATTCTGCCCTGCTTTCAATTCCTCTTGGCAGCCTTACTTCAATATATTTTTGGACGATAGCTGTCATTTAGAACTCTGCAGGTTTGTGAATGACAGTGCCCCTGAGCTCCTTTCTTCAACTCGCTTTCTTGTGAGCTGGCCGCAACACCGCAGGATTGCTTCAGGCCCTAGTGTGGTTTCGGCATGGCTCGCTGAGCCTTTGGTTAATTTCTCTTCCTGGTGGGAAATGAGAGTAAAATTTGCCCGTCCAGACAGCTCCCGCTACTCTCTCATTGGTTCTGCCTATTCCTGTTCCTTTTCCACAGAAATTTCAAACTGGGCCAAACAGGAGGTTAAAGGCACTGACTCTCCAAGTGGGGAGAATGTTAGTAAAGCGTCTGGAATGTTGCACCCGAGTACCAGGGGACGAAAACTGAGACACATTTGAACACGTTTCCCGATCACATTGTGGATCATACTCTGGGTTCCACATGCATGTTTTAGCTGAAGGAAGAATCCCTTAAACCTGGAGAGTTGAGAACCATGGAATGGGTACCATGCAATATGACTTCAAAGGGTCTGCATTTGCTCACCGAACTTCACCAATCCTATCACTGCTGCGTTTATGCCGCTGTACACACGCTTGATTCTCTTTCGGAGACATATAAATCCATAGGTTTTAAGATTCTTACTAGTCAGGTATATTCTTAGGCGTTTAATATGGGGTGTTGAGTCCACTTCGTTGAGCAAGCAGTAGCTCTTGTCTATTATATATTTGGCTTATGGAAAGGTATCTGTGCTAATTTCAATCTCTGGTTTTATGCAGCACCCCAACTCACCTTTCCCCTTAAGTAAGCATAAGTTGGTTTTCTACATTTGAGACCATATTCTGTTTTGTAATTAAGTTCCTGTGTAGCCAAGTTTACATTCCGTGTATTAGTGATATCTTATGATGTTTCTTTTTCTGTGTGACTTATTTCACTTAGAATCATCGTACCTGAATCCACTCATTATGCTGCTACTTGCCTGATGACATAGATTTCATTGCTGAGTGATATTGCATTGTACGTAAGTACCACAACTTCTTTATCCATTTTTCGCTTTCTGCGATATTGAACTTGTACCGTAAACGAGGTTCTTGTAAACAGAGCCGTCCCAAACTTTGGGGTGGCTGTGTCTTTTTGATTTTAATTTCCCTAAGCTATAGGACCATAAGTGGAAGTGCCCTAGGCTCTGTTGCTTTGTTTTTTAGATGTTTCAGGAAACACCATACACTTCTCCAGAGTGGCTATTGGCAATTTACATCCCGCCCATCAGTCTAACTAGGCTCCCAGTTCTCCATGGCCTGTCCTGCCTTTCTGGATTTTACACTTTTTTCAGATGGCTCTTTTGACCGGGGGGCAGTGAGACTTCATTGTAGTGCAGATTTCCTTTGCAAGCTTGCTTGGTTGGCCAAAAAGGGCGTATGCGTTTTTTCCTGAATATATTCAGGAAAAAACGCATACGCCCTTTTTGGCCAAGTGCATCATTGTGGACGTTCTGCCTCTTTTCCTATGCTTTACATGCAATTCCAGTCTACCTCCTGAAATCGGTTTCCTGCAATTCTGCCCCGCTTTCAAGTCCTCTTGGCAGCTTACTTCAATATATTTTTGGACGATAGCTGTCATTTAGAACTCTGCAGGTTTGTGAATGACAGTGCCCCTGAGCTCCTTTCTTCAACTCGCTTTCTTGTGAGCTGGCCGCAACACCGCAGGATTGCTTCAGGCCCTAGTGTGGTTTCGGCATGGCTCGCTGAGCCTTTGGTTAATTCCTCTTCCTGGTGGGAAATGAGAGTTAAATTTGCCCGTCCAGACACCTCCAGCTAGTCTCTCATTGGTTCTCCCTATTCCTGTTCATTTTCCGCAGAAATTGCAAACTGGACCAAACAGGAGGTTAAAGGCACTGACTCTCCAAGTGGGGAGAGTGTTAGTAAAGCGTCTGGAATGTTGCCCCCGAGTACCAGGGGACGAAAACTGAGACACATTTGAACACATTTCCCGATCACACGGTGGATCATATGCTGGGTTCCACATGCATGTTTTAGCTGAAGGAAGAATCCCTTAAACCTGGAGAGTTGAGAACCATGGAATGGGTACCATGCAATATGACTTCAAAGGGTCTGCATTTGCTCACCGAACCTCACCAATCCTATCACTGCTGCGTTTATGCCGCTGTACACACGCTGGATTCTCTTTCGGAGACATATAAATCCATAGGTTTTAAGATTCTTACTAGTCAGGTATATTCTTAGGCGTTTAATATGGGGTGTTGAGTCCACTTCGTTGAGCAAGCAGTAGCTCTTGTCTATTACATATTTGGCTTATGGAAAGGTATCTGTGCTAATTTCAATCTCTGGTTTTATGCAGCACCCCAACTCACCTTTCCCCTTAAGCAAGCATAAGTTGGTTTTCTACATTTGAGGCCCTATTCTGTTTTGTAATTCAGTTCCTGTGTAGCCAAGTTTACATTCCTTGTATTAGTGATACCTTATGATGTTTCTTTTTCTGTGTGACTTATTTCACTTAGAATCATCGTACCTGAATCCACTCATTATGCTGCTACTGGCCTGATGACATAGATTTCATTGCTGAGTGATATTGCATTGTACGTAAGTACCACAACTTCTTTATCCATTTTTCGCTTTCTGCGATATTGAACTTGTACCGTAAACGAGGTTCTTGTAAACAGAGCCGTCCCAAACTTTGGGGTGGCTGTGTCTTTTTTATTTTAATTTCCCTAAGCTATAGGACCATAAGTGGAAGTGCCCTAGGCTCTGTTGCTTTGTTTTTTAGATGTTTCAGGAAACACCATACACTTCTCCAGAGTGGCTGTTGGCAATTTACATCCCGCCCATCAGTCTAAATAGGCTCCCAGTTCTCCATGGCCTGACCTGCCTTTCTGGATTTTACACTTTTTTCAGATGGCCCTTTTGACCGGGGGGCAGTGAGACTTCATTGTAGTGCAGATTTCCTTTGCAAGCTTGCTTGGTTGGCCAAAAAGTGCGTATGCGTTTTTTCCTGAATATATTCAGTAAGAAACGCATACGCCCTTTTTGGCCAAGTGCATCATTGTGGACGTTCTGCCTCTTTTCCTATGCTTTACATGCAATTCCAGTCTACCTCCTGAAATCGGTTTCCTGCAATTCTGACCCGCTTTCAAGTCCTCTTGGCAGCCTTACTTCAATATATTTTTGGACGATAGCTGTCATTTATAACTCTGCAGGTTTGTGAATAACAGTGCCCCTGAGCTCCTTTCTTCAACTCGCTTTCTTGTGAGCTGGCCGCAACACCGCAGGATTGCTTCTGGCCCTAGTGTGGTTCCGGCATGGCTCGCTGAGCCTTTGGTTAATTCCTCTTCCTGGTGGGAAATGAGAGTTAAATTTGCCCGTCCAGACACCTCCAGCTAGTCTCTCATTGGTTCTCCCTATTCCTGTTCATTTTCTGCAGAAATTGCAAACTGGGCCAAACAGGAGGTTAAAGGCACTGACTCTCCAAGTGGGGAGAGTGTTAGTAAAGCGTCTGGAATGTTGCACCCGAGAACCAAGGGACGAAAACTGAGACACATTTCAACACATTTCCCGATCACACGGTGGATCATAGTCTGGGTTCCACATGCATGTTTTAGCTGAAGGAAGAATCCCTTAAACCCGGAGAGTTGAGAACCATGGCATGGGTACCATGCAATATGACTTCAAAGGGTCTGCATTTGCTCACCGAACCTCACCAATCCTATCACTGCTGCGTTTATGCCGCTGTACACACGCTTGATTCTCTTTCGGAGACATATAAATCCATAGGTTTTAAGATTCTTACTAGTCAGGTATATTCTTAGGCATTTAACATGGGGTGTTGAGTCCACTTCGTTGAGCAAGCAGTAGCTCTTGTCTATTATATATTTGGCTTATGGAAATGTATCTGTGCTAATTTCAATCTCTGGTTTTATGCAGCACCCCAACTCACCTTTCCCCTTAAGCATGCATAAGTTGGTTTTCTACATTTGAGGCCCTATTCTGTTTTGTACTTCAGTTCCTGTGTAGCCAAGTTTACATTCCATGTATTAGTGATATCTTATGATGTTTCTTTTTCTGTGTGACTTATTTCACTTAGAATCATCGTACCTGAATCCACTCATTATGCTGCTACGGGCCTGATGAAATAGATTTCATTGCTGAGTGATATTTCATTGTACATAAGTACCACAACTTCTTTATCCATTTTTCGCTTTCTGCGATATTGAACTTGTACCGTAAACGAGGTTCTTGTAAACAGAGCCGTCCCAAACTTTGGGGTGGCTGTGTCTTTTTAATTTTAATTTCCCTAAGCTATAGGACCATAAGTGGAAGTGCCCTAGGCTCTGTTGCTTTGTTTTTTAGATGTTTCAGGAAACACCATACACTTCTCCAGAGTGGCTGTTGGCAATTTACATCCCGCCCATCAGTCTAAATAGGTTCCCAGTTCTCCATGGCCTGACCTGCCTTTCTGGATTTTACACTTTTTTCAGATGGCCCTTTTGACCGGGGGGCAGTGAGACTTCATTGTAGTGCAGATTTCCTTTGCAAGCTTGCTTGGTTGGCCAAAAAGGGCTTATCTGTTTTTTCCTGAATATTCAGGAAAAAACGCATACGCCCTTTTTGGCCAAGTGCATCATTGTGGACGTTCTGCCTCTTTTCCTATGCTTTACATGCAATTCCAGTCTACCTCCTGAAATCGGTTTCCTGCAATTCTGCCCCACTTTCAAGTCCTCTTGGCAGGCTTACTTCAATATATTTTTGGACGATAGCTGTCATTTATAACACTGCAGGTTTGTGAATTACAGTGCCCCTGAGCTCCTTTCTTCTACTCGCTTTCTTGTGACCTGGCTGCAACACCGCAGGATTGCTTCAGGCCCTAGTGTGGTTCCGGCATGGCTCGCTGAGCCTTTGGTTAATTCCTCTTCCTGGTGGGAAATGAGAGTTAAATTTTCCCGTCCAGACACCTCCAGCTAGTCTCTCATTGGTTCTCCCTATTCCTGTTCATTTTCCGCAGAAATTGCAAACTGGGCCAAACAGGAGGTTAAAGGCACTGACTCTCCAAGTGGGGAGAGTGTTAGTAAAGCGTCTGGAATGTTGCACCCGAGTACCAGGGGACGAAAACTGAGACACATTTGAACACGTTTCCCGATCACACGGTGGATCATACTCTGGGTTCCACATGCATGTTTTAGCTGAAGGAAGAATCCCTTAAACCTGGAGAGTTGAGAACCATGGAATGGGTACCATGCAATATGACTTCAAAGGGTCTGCATTTGCTCACCGAACCTAACCAATCCTATCACTGCTGCGTTTATGCCGCTGTACACACGCTGGATTCTCTTTCGGAGACATATAAATCCATAGGTTTTAAGATTCTTACTAGTCAGGTATATTCTTAGGCGTTTAATATGGGGTGTTGAGTCCACTTCGTTGAGCAAGCAGTAGCTCTTGTCTATTACATATTTGGCTTATGGAAAGGTATCTGGGCTAATTTCAATCTCTGGTTTTATGCAGCACCCCAACTCACCTTTCCCCTTAAGCAAGCATAAGTTGGTTTTCTACATTTGAGACCCTATTCTGTTTTGTAATTCAATTCCTGTGTAGCCAAGTTTACATTCCGTGTATTAGTGATATCTTATGATGTTTCATTTTCTGTGTGACTTATTTCACTTAGAGTCATCGTACCTGAATCCACTCATTATGCTGCTACTGGCCTGATGACATAGATTTCATTGCTGAGTGATATTGCATTGTACATAAGTACCACAACTTCTTTATCCATTTATCGCCTTCTGTGATATTGAACTTGTACCGTACACGAGGTTCTTGTAAACAGAGCCGTCCCAAACTTTGGGGTGGCTGTGTCTTTTTGATTTTAATTTCCCTAAGCTATAGGACCATAAGTGGAAGTGCCCTAGGCTCTGTTGCTTTGTTTTTTAGATGTTTCAGGAAACACCATACACTTCTCCAGAGTGGCTGTTGGCAATTTACATCCCGCCCATCAGCATAACAAGGCTCCCAGTTCTCCATGGCCTGTCCTGCCTTTCTGGATTTTACACTTTTTTCAGGTGGCCCTTTTGACCGGGGGGCAGTGAGACTTCATTGTAGTGCAGATTTCCTTTGCAAGCTTGCTTGGTTGGCCAAAAAGTGCGTATGCGTTTTTTCCAGAATATATTCAGGAAAAAACGCATACGCCCTTTTTGACCAAGTGCATCAATGTGGACGTTCTGCCTCTTTTCCTATGCTTTACATGCAATTCCAGTCTACCTCCTGAAATCGGTTTCCTGCAATTCTGCCCCGCTTTCAAGTCTTCTTGGCAGCCTTACTTCAATATATTTTTGGACGATAGCTGTCATTTATAACTCTGCAGGTTTGTGAATTACAGTGCCCCTGAGCTCCTTTCTTCAACTCGCTTTCTTGTGAGCTGGCCGCAACACCGCAGGATTGCTTCTGGCCCTAGTGCGGCTCTGGCATGGCTCGCTGAGCCTTTGGTTAATTCCTCTTCCTGGTGGGAAATGAGAGTTAAATTTGCCCGTCCAGACACCTCCAGCTAGTCTCTCATTGGTTCTCCCTATTCCTGTTCATTTTCCGCAGAAATTGCAAACTGGGCCAAACAGGAGGTTAAAGTCACTGACTCTCCAAGTGGGGAGAGTGTTAGTAAAGCGTCTGGAATGTTGCCCCCGAGTACCAGGGGACGAAAACTGAGACACATTTGAACACGTTTCCCGATCATACGGTGGATCATACTCTGGGTTCCTCATGCATGTTTTAGCTGAAGGAAGAATCCCTTAAACCTGGAGATTTGAGAACCATGGAATAGGTACCATGCAATATGACTTCAAAGGGTCTGCATTTGCTCACCGAACCTCACCAATCCTATCACTGCTGCGTTTATGCCGCTGTGCACACGCTTGATTCTCTTTCGGAGACATATAAATCCATAGGTTTTAAGATTCTTACTAGTCAGGTATATTCTTAGGCGTTTAATATGGGGTGTTGAGTCCACTTCGTTGAGCAAGCAGTAGCTCTTGTCTATTACATATTTGGCATATGCAGCAGTATCTGTGCTAATTTCAATCTCTGGTTTTATGCAGCACCCCAACTCACCTTTCCCCTTAAGCAAGCATAAGTTGTTTTTCTACATTTGAGACCCTGTTCTGTTTTGTAATTCAGTTCATGTGTAGCCAAGGTTACATTCCATGTATTAGAGATATCTTATGATGTTTCTTTTTCTGTGTGACTTATTTCACTTAGAATCATCGTACCTGAATCCACTCATTATGCTGGTACTGCCTTGATGCCATAGATTTCATTGCTGAGTGATATTGCGTTGTACGTTAGTACCACAGCTTCTTTATCCATTTATCGCCTTCTGTGTTATTGAACTTGTACTGTAAACGAGGTTCTTGTAAACAGAGCCGTCCCAAACTTTGGGGTGGCTGTGTCTTTTTGATTTTAATTTCCCTAAGCTATAGGACCATAAGTGGAAGTACCCTAGGCTCTGTTGGTTTGTTTTTTAGATGTTTCAGGAAACACCATACACTTCTCCAGAGTGGCTGTTGGCAATTTACATCCCGCCCTTCAGCATAACAAGGCTCCCAGTTCTCCATGGCCTGTCCTGACTTTCTGGATTTTACACTTTATTCAGATGGCCCTTTTGACCGGGGGGCACTGGGAATTCATTGTAGTGCAGATTTCCTTTGCAAGCTTGCTTGGTTGGCCAAAAAGGGCGTATGCGTTTTTTCCTGAATATATTCAGGAAAAAACGCATACGCCCTTTTTGGCCAAGTGCATCATTGTGGACGTTCTGCCTCTTTTCCTATGCTTTACATGCAATTCCAGTCTACCTCCTGAAATCGGTTTCCTGCAATTCTGCCCCGCTTTCAAGTCCTCTTGGCAGCCATACTTCAATATATTTTTGGACGATAGCTGTCATTTATAACTCTGCAGTTTTGTGAATTAAAGTGCCCCTGAGCTCCTTTCTTCAACTCGCTTTCTTGTGAGCTAGCCGCAACACCGCAGGATTGCTTCAGGCCCTAGTGTGGTTCCGGCATGGCTCACTGAGCCTTTGGTTAATTCCTCTTCCTGGTGGGAAATGAGAGTTAAATTTGCCCGTCCAGACACCTCCAGCTAGTCTCTCATTGGTTCTCCCTATTCCTGTTCATTTTCCGCAGAAATTGCAAACTGGGCCAAACAGGAGGTTAAAGGCACTGACTCTCCAAGTGGGGAGAGTGTTAGTAAAGCGTCTGGAATGTTGCACCTGAGTACCAGGGGACGAAAACTGAGACACATTTGAACACGTTTCCCGATCACATGGTGGATCATACTCTGGGTTCCACATGCATGTTTTAGCTGAAGGAAGAATCCCTTAAACCTGGAGAGTTGAGAACCATGGAATGGGTACCATGCAATATGACTTCAAAGGGTCTGCATTTGCTCACCGAACCTCACCAATCCTATTACTGCTGCGTTTATGCCGCTGTACACACGCTTGATTCTCTTTCGGAGACATATAAATCCATATGTTTTAAGATTCATACTAGTCAGGTATATTCTTAGGGGTTTAATATGTGGTGTTGAGTCCACTTCGCTGAGCAAGCAGTAGCTCTTGTCTATTACATATTTGGCTTAAGGAAAGGTATCTGTGCTAATTTCAATCTCTGGTTTTATGCAGCACCCCAACTCACCTTTCCCCTTAAGCAAGAATAAGTTGGTTTTCTACATTTGAGACACTATTCTGTTTTGTAATTCAGTTCCTGTGTAGCCAAGTTTACATTCCGTGTATTAGTGATATCTTATGATGTTTCTTTTTCTGTGTGACTTATTTCACTTAGAACCATCCTACCTGAATCCACTCATTATCCTGCTATGGGCCTGATGACATAGATTTCATTGCTGAGTGATATTGCATTGTACGTTAGTACCACAACTTCTTTATGCATTTTTCACTTTCTGTGATATTGAACTTGTACCGTAAATGAGGTTCTTGTAAACAGAGCTGTCCCAAACTTTGGGGTGGCTGTGTCTTTTTGATTTTAATTTCCCTAATCTATAGGACCATAAGTGGAAGTGCCCTAGGCTCTGTTGCTTTGTTTTTTAGATGTTTCAGGAAACACCATTCACTTCTCCGGAGTGGCTTTTGGCAATTTACATCCCGCCCATCAGCCTAACTAGACTCCCAGTTCTCCATGGCCTGTCCTGCATTTCTGGATTTTACAATTTTTTCAGATGGCCCTTTTGACCGGGGGGCAGTGAGACTTCATTGTAGTGCAGATTTCCTTTGCAAGCTTGCTTGTTTGGCCAAAAAGGGCGTATGCGTTTTTTCCTGAATATATTCAAGAAAAAATGCGTACGCACTTTTTGGCCAAGTGCATCATTGTGGACGTTCTGCCTCTTTTCCTATGCTTTACATGCAATTCCAGTCTACCTCCTGAAATCGGTTTCCTGCAATTCTGCCCCGCTTTCAAGTCCTCTTGGCAGCCTTACTTCAATATATTTTTGGACGATAGATGTCATTTATAACTCTGCAGGTTTGTGAATTACAGTGCCCCTGAGCTCCTTTCTTCAACTCGCTTTCTTGTGAGCTGGCCGCAACACTGCAGGATTGCTTCAGTCCCTAGTGTGGTACTGGCATGGCACGCTGAGCCTTTGGTTAATTCCTCTTCCGGGTGGGAAATGAGAGTTAAATTTGCCCGTCCAGACACCTCCAGCTAGTCTCTCATTGGTTCTCTGTATTCCTGTTCATTTTCTGCAGAAATTGCAAACTGGGCCGAACAGGATGTTAAAGGCACTGACTCTCCAAGTGGGGAGAGTGTTAGTAAAGCGTCTGGAATGTTACACCCGCGTACCAGGGGACGAAAACCGAGACACATTTGAACACGTTTCCCGATCACACGGTGGATCATACTCTGGGTTCCACATGCATGTTTTAGCTGAAGGAAGAATCCCTTAAACCTGGAGAGTTGAGACCCATGGAATGGGTACCATGCAATATGACTTCAAAGGGTCTGCATTTGCTCACCAAACCTCACCAATCCTATCACTGCTGCGTTTATGCCGCTGTACACACGCTTGATTCTCTTTCGGAGACATATAAATCCATAGGTTTTAAGATTCTTACTAGTCAGGTATATTCTTAGGCGTTTAATATGGGGTGTTGAGTCCACTTCGTTGAGCAAGCAGTAGCTCTTGTCTATTACATATTTGGCTTATGGAAAGGTATCTGTGCTAATTTCAATCTCTGGTTTTATGCAGCACCCCAACTCACGTTTCCCCTTAAGCAAGCATAAGTTGTTTTTCTACATTTGAGACCCTATTCTGTTTTGTAATTCAGTTCCTGTGTAGCCAAGTTTACATTCTGTGTATTAATGATATCTTATGATGTTTCTTTTTCTGTGTGACTTATTTCACTTAGAATCATCGTACCTGAATCCACTCATTATCCTGCTATGGGCCTGATGACATAGATTTCATTGCTGAGTGATATTGCATTGTACGTAAGTACCACAACTTCTTTATCCATTTTTCGCTTTCTGCGATATTGAACTTGTACCGTAAACGAGGTTCTTGTAAACAGAGCCGTCCCAAACTTTGGTGTGGCTGTGTCTTTTTGCTTTTAATTTCCCTAAGCTATAGGACCATAAGTGGAAGTGCCCTAGGCTCTCTTGCTTTGTTTTTTAGATGTTTCAGGAAACACCATACACTTCTCCAGAGTGGCTGTTGGCAATTTACATCCCGCCCATCAGCCTAACTAGGCTCCCAGTTCTCCATGGCCTGTCCTGACTTTCTGGATTTTACATTTTTTTCAGATGGCCATTTTGACCGGGGGGCAGTGAGACTTCATTGTAGTGCAGATTTCCTTTGAAAGCTTGCTTGGTTGGCCAAAAAGTGCGTATGCGTTTTTTCCTGAATATATTCAGGAATAAACGCATACGCCCTTTTTGGCCAAGTGCATCATTGTGGTTGTTCTGCCTCTTTTCCTATGCTTTACATGCAATTCCAGTCTACCTCCTGAAATCGGTTTCCTGCAATTCTGCCCCGCTTTCAAGTCCTCTTGGCAGCCTTACTTCAATATATTTTTGGACGATAGCTGTCATTTATAACTCTGCAGGTTTGTGAAATACAGTGACCCTGAGCTCCTTTCTTCAACTCGCTTTCATGTGAGCTGGCCGCAACACCGCAGGATTGCTTCAGGTCCTAGTGTGGTTCCGGCACGGCACACTGAGCCTTTGGTTAATTCCTCTTCCTGGTTGGAAATGAGAGTTAAATTTGCCCGTCCAGACACCTCCAGCTAGTCTCTCATTGGTTCTCCTTATTCCTGTTCATTTTCCGCAGAAATTGCAAACTCGGCCAAACAGGAGGTTAAAGGCACTGACTCTCCAAGTGGGGAGAGTGTTAGTAAAGCGTCTGGAATGTTGCACCCGAGTACCAGGGGACGAAAACTGAGACACATTTGAACACGTTTCCCGATCACACGGTGGATCATACTCTGGGTTCCACATGCATGTTTAGCTGAAGGAAGAATCCCTTAACCCTGGAGAGTTGAGACCCATGGAATGGGTACCATGCAATATGACTTCAAAGGGTCTGCATTTGCTCACCGAACCTCACCAATCCTATCACTGCTGCGTTTATGCCGCTGTACACACGCTTGATTCTCTTTTGGAGACATATAAATCCATAGGTTTTAAGATTCTTACTAGTCAGGTATATTCTTAGGCGTTTAATATGGAATGTTGTGTCCTTTTCTTTGAGCAAGGAGTAGCTCTTGTCTATTATATATTAGGCTAATGGAACGGTATCTGTGCTAATTTCAATCTCTGGTTTTATGCAGCACCCCAACTCACCTTTCCCCTTAAGCAAGCATAAGTTGTTTTTCTACATTTGAGACCCTGTTCTGTTTTGTAATTCAGTTCCTGTGTAGCCAAGTTTACATTCCGTGTATCAGTGATATCTTATGATGTTTCTTTTTCTGTGTGACTTATTTCACTTAGAATCATTGTACCTGAATCCACTCATTATCCTGCTATGGGCCTGATGACATAGATTTCATTGCTGAGTGATATTGCATTGTACGTTAGTACCACAACTTCTTTATCCATTTTTCACGTTCTGTGATATTGAACTTGTACCGTAAATGAGGTTCTTGTAAACAGAGCCGTCCCAAACTTTGAGGTGGCTGTGTCTTTTTGATTTTAATTTCCCTAATCTATAGGACCATAAGTGGAAGTGCCCTAGGCTCTGTTGCTTTTGTTTTTTAGATGTTTCAGGAAACACCATACACTTCTCCAGAGTGGCTGTTGGCAATTTACATCCCGCCCATCAGCCTAACTAGGCTCCCAGTTCTCCATGGCCTGTCCTGCCTTTCTGGATTTTACACTTTTTTCAGGTGACCCTTTTGACCGGGGGGCAGTGACACTTCATTGTAGTGCAGATTTCCTTTGCAAGCTTGCTTGGTTGGCCAAAAAGGGCGTATGCATTTTTTCCTGAATATATTCAGGAAAAAACGCATACGCCCTTTTTGACCAAGTGCATCATTGTGGACGTTCTGCCTCTTTTCCTATGCTTTACATGCAATTCCAGTCTACCTCCTGAAATCGGTTTCCTGCAATTCTGCCCCACTTTCAAGTCCTCTTGGCAGCCTTACTTCGATATATTTTTGGACGATAGCTGTCATTTATAACTCTGCAGGTTTGTGAATTACAGTGCCCCTGAGCTCCTTTCTTCAACTCGTTTTCTTGTGAGCTGGCCGCAACACCGCAGGATTGCTTCTGGCCCTAGTGTGGTTCCGGCATGGCTCTCTGAGCCTTTGGTTAATTCCTCTTCCGGGTGGGAAATGAGAGTTAAATTTGCCCGTCCAGACACCTCCAGCTAGTCTCTCATTGGTTCTTCCTATTCCTGTTCATTTTCTGCAGAAATTGCAAACTGGGCCAAACAGGAGGTTAAAGGCACTGACTCTCCAAGTGGGGAGAGTGTTAGTAAAGCGTCTGGAATGTTGCACCCGAGAACCAAGGGACGATAACTGAGACACATTTCAACACATTTCCCGATCACATGGTGGCTCATACTCTGGGTTCCACATGCATGTTTTAGCTGAAGGAAGAATCCCTTAAACCTGGAGAGTTGAGAACCATGGAATGGGTACCATGCAATATGACTTCAAAGGGTCTGCATTTGCTCACCGAACCTAACCAATCCTATCACTGCTGCGTTTATGCCGCTGTACACACGCTTGATTCTCTTTCGGAGACATATAAATCCATAGGTTTTAAGATTCTTACTAGTCAGGTATATTCTTAGGCATTTAACATGGGGTGTTGAGTCCACTTCGTTGAGCAAGCAGTAGCTCTTGTCTATTACATATTTGGCTTATGGTAATGTATCTGTGCTAATTTCAATCTCTGGTTTTATGCAGCACCCCAACTCACCTTTCCCCTTAAGCAAGCATAAGTTGGTTTTCTACATTTGAGACCCTATTCTGTTTTGTAATTAAGTTCCTGTGTAGCCAAGTTTACATTCCATGTATTAGTGATATCTTATGATGTTTCTTTTTCTGTGTGACTTATTTCACTTAGAATCTTCGTACCTGAATCCACTCATTATGCTGCTACGGGCCTGATGACATAGATTTCATTGCTGAGTGATATTGCATTGTACGTTAGTACCACAACTTCTTTATCCATTTTTCGCCTTCTGTGATATTGAACTTGTACCGTACACGAGGTTCTTGTAAACAGAGCCGTCCCAAACTTTGGGGTGGCTGTGTCTTTTTGATTTTAATTTCCCTAAGCTATAGGACCATAAGTGGAAGTGCCCTAGGCTCTGTTGCTTTGTTTTTTAGATGTTTCAGGAAACACCATACACTTCTCCAGAGTGGCTGTTGGCAATTTACATCCCGCCCATCAGTCTAAATAGGCTCCCCGTTCTCCATGGCCTGACCTGCCTTTCTGGATTTTACACTTTTTTCAGAGGGCCCTTTTGACCGGGGGGCAGTGAGACTTCATTGTAGTGCAGATTTCCTTTGCAAGCTTGCTTGGTTGGCCAAAAAGTGCGTATGCGTTTTTTCCTGAATATATTCAGTAAAAAACGCATACGCCCTTTTTGACCAAGTGCATCATTGTGGACGTTCTGCCTCTTTTCCTTTGCTTTACATGCAATTCCAGTCTACCTCCTGAAATCGGTTTCCTGCAATTCTGACCCGCTTTCAAGTCCTCTTGGCAGCCTTACTTCAAGATATTTTTGGACGATAGCTGTCATTTATAACTCTGCAGGTTTGTGAATTACAGTGCCCCTGAGCTCCTTTCTTCAACTCGCTTTCTTGTGAGCTGGCCGCAACACCGCAGGATTGCTTCTGGCCCTAGTGTGGTTCCGGCATGGCTCGCTGAGCCTTTGGTTAATTCCTCTTCCTGGTGGGAAATGAGAGTTAAATTTGCCCGTCCAGACACCTCCAGCTAGTCTCTCATTGGTTCTCCCTATTCCTGTTCATTTTCTGCAGAAATTGCAAACTGGGCCAAACAGGAGGTTAAAGGCACTGACTCTCCAAGTGGGGAGAGTGTTAGTAAAGCGTCTGGAATGTTGCACCCGAGAACCAAGGGACGAAAACTGAGACACATTTCAACACATTTCCCGATCACATGGTGGCTCATAATCTGGGTTCCACATGCATGTTTTAGCTGAAGGAAGAATCCCTTAAACCCGGAGAGTTGAGAACCATGGAATGGGTACCATGCAATATGACTTCAAAGGGTCTGCATTTGCTCACCGAACCTCACCAATCCTATCACGGCTGCGTTTATGCCGCTGTACACACGCTTGATTCTCTTTCAGAGACATATAAATCCATAGGTTTTAAGATTCTTACTAGTCAGGTATATTCTTAGGCGTTTAATATGGGGTGTTGGGTCCACTTCGTTGAGCAAGCAGTAGCTCTTGTCTATTACATATTTGGCTTATGGAAAGGTATCTGTGCTAATTTCAATCTCTGGTTTTATGCAGCACCCCAACTCACCTTTTCCCTTAAGCAGGCATAAGTTGGTTTTCTACATTTGAGACCCTATTCTGTTTTGTAATTCAGTTCCTGTGTAGCCAAGTTTACATTCCGTGTATCAGTGATATCTTATGATGTTTCTTTTTCTGTGTGACTTATTTCACTTAGAATCATCGTACCTGAATCCACTGATTATCCTGCTATGGGCCTGATGACATAGATTTCATTGCTGAGTGATATTGCATTGTACGTTACTACCACAACTTCTTTATCCATTTTTCGCCTTCTGTGATATTGAACTTGTACCGAAAATGAGGTTCTTGTAAACAGAGCCATCCCAAACTTTGGGGTGGCTGTGTCTTTTTGATTTTAATTTCCCTAAGCTATAGGACCATAAGTGGAAGTGCCCTAGGCTCTGTTGCTTTGTTTTTTAGATGTTTCAGGAAACACAATACACTTCTCCAGAGTGGCTGTTGGCAATTTACATCCCGCCCATCAGCATAAGAAGGCTCCCAGTTCTCCATGGCCTGTCCTGCCTTTCTGGATTTTACACTTTTTTTAGGTGGCCCTTTTGACCGGGGGGCAGTGAGACTTCATTGTAGTGCAGATTTCCTTTGCAAGCTTGCTTGGTTGGCCAAAAAGAGCGTATGCGTTTTTTCCTGAATATATTCAGGAAAAAACGCATACGCTCTTTTTGGCCAAGTGCATCATTGTGGACGTTCTGCCTCTTTTCCTATGCTTTACATGCAATTCCAGTCTACCTCCTGAAATCGGTTTCCTGAAATTCTGCCCCGCTTTCAAGTCCTCTTGGCAGCCTTACTTCAATATAATTTTGGACGATAGCTGTCATTTATAACTCTGCAGTTTTGTGAATTACAGTGTCCCTGAGCTCCTTTCTTCAACTCGCTTTCTTGTGAGCTGGCCGCAACACTGCAGGATTGCTTCAGGCCCTAGTGTGGTTCCGGCATGGCTCGCTGAGCCTTTGGTTAATTCCTCTTCCTGGTGGGAAATGAGAGTTAAATTTGCCCGTCCAGACACCTCCAGCTAGTCTCTCATTGGTTCTCCCTATTCCTGTTCATTTTCCGCAGAAATTGCAAACTGGGCCAAACAGGAGGTTAAAGGCACTGACTCTCCAAGAGGGGAGAGTGTTAGTAAAGCGTCTGGAATGTTGCACCTGAGTACCAGGGGACGAAAACTGAGACACATTTGAACACGTTTCCCGATCACACGGTGGATCATACTCTGGGTTCCACATGCATGTTTTAGCTGAAGGAAGAATCCCTTAAACCTGGAGAGTTGAGAACCATGGAATAGGTACCATGCAATATGACTTCAAAGGGTCTGCATTTGCTCACCGAACCTCACCAATCCTATAACTGCTGCGCTTATGCCGCTGAACACACGCTTGATTCTCTTTCGGAGACATATAAATCCATAGGTTTTAAGATTCTTACTAGTCAGGTATATTCTTAGGCGTTTAATATGGGGTGTTGAGTCCACTTCGTTGAGCAAGGAGTAGCTCTTGTCTATTACATATTTGGCTTATGGAAAGGTATCTGTGCTAATTTCAATCTCTGGTTTTATGCAGCACCCCAACTCACCTTTCCCCTTAAGCAAGCATAAGTTGGTTTTCTACATTTGAGACCCTATTCTGTTTTGTAATGCAGTTCCTGTGTAGCCATGTTTACATTCCGTGTATTAGTGATATCTTATGATGCTTCTTTTTTTGTGTGAATTATTTCACTTAGAATCATTGTACCTGAATACACTCATTATGCTGCTACTGGCCTGATGACATAGATTTCATTGCTGAGTGATATTGCATTGTACGTAAGTACCACAACCTCTTTATCCATTTTTCGCTTTCTGCGATATTGAACTTGTACCGTAAACGAGGTTCTTGTAAACAGAGCCGTCCCAAACTTTGGGGTGACTGTGTCTTTTTGATTTTAATTTCCCTAATCTATAGGACCATAACTGGAAGTGCCCTAGGCTCTGTTGCTTTGTGTTTTAGATGTTTCAGGAAACACCATACACTTCTCCAGAGTGGCTGTTGGCAATTTACATCCCGCCCATCAGCATAACAAGGCTCCCAGTTCTCCATGGCCTGTCCTGCCTTTCTTGATTTTACACGTTTTTCAGATGGCCCTTTTGACCGGGGGGCAGTGAGACTTCATTGTAGTGCAGATTTCCTTTGCAAGCTTGCTTGGTTGGCCAAAAAGGGCGTATGCGTTTTTTCCTGAATATATTCAGGAAAAAACGCATACGCCCTTTTTGGCCAAGTGCATCATTGTGGACGTTCTGCCTCTTTTCCTATGCTTTACATGCAATTCCAGTCTACCTCCTGAAATCGGTTTCCTGCAATTCTGCCCCGCTTTCAAGTCCTCTTGGCAGCCTTACTTCAATATATTTTTGGACGATAGCTGTCATTTATAACTCTGCAGGTTTGTGAATAACAGTGCCCCTGAGCTCCTTTCTTCAACTCGCTTTCTTGTGAGCTGGCCGCAACACCGCAGGATTGCTTCAGGCCCTAGTGTGGTTCCGGCATGGCTCGCTGAGCCTTTGGTTAATTCCTCTTCCTGGTGGGAAATGAGAGTTAAATTTGCCCGTCCAGACAGCTCCAGCTACTCTCTCATTGGTTCTCCCTATTCCTGTTCATTTTCCGCAGAAATTGCAAACTGGGCCAAACAGGAGGTTAAAGGCACTGACTCTCCAAGTGGGGAGAGTGTTAGTAAAGCGTCTGGAATGTTGCACCCGAGTACCAGGGGACGAAAACTGAGACACATTTGAACACGTTTCCCGATCACACGGTGGATCATACTCTGGGTTCCACATGCATGTTTTAGCTGAAGGAAGAATCCCTTAAACCTGGAGAGTTGAGACCCATGGAATGGGTACCATGCAATATGACTTCAAAGGGTCTGCATTTGCTCACCGAACCTCACCAATCCTATCACTGCTGCGTTTATGCCGCTGTACACACGCTTGATTCTCTTTCGGAGACATATAAATCCATAGGTTTTAAGATTCTTACTAGTCAGGTATATTCTTAGGCGTTTAATATGGGGTGTTGAGTCCACTTCGTTGAGCAAGCAGTAGCTCTTGTCTATTACATATTTGGCTTATGGAAAGGTATCTGTGCTAATTTCAATCTCTGGTTTTATGCAGCACCCCAACTCACCTTTCCCCTTAAGCATGCATAAGTTGGTTTTCTACATTTGAGACCCTATTCTGTTTTGTAATTCAGTTCCTGTGTAGCCAAGTTTACATTCCGTGTATTAGTGATATCTTATGATGTTTCTTTTTCTGTGTGACTTATTTCACTTAGAATCATCGTACCTGAATCCACTCATTATGCTGCTACTGGCCTGATGACATAGATTTCATTGCTGAGTGATATTGCATTGTACGTAAGTACCTCAACTTCTTTATCCATTTCTCGCTTTCTGCGATATTGAACTTGTACCGTAAATGCGGTTCTTGTAAGCAGAGCCGTCCCAAACTTTGGAGTGGCTGTGTCTTTTTGATTTTAATTTCCCTAAGCTATAGGACCATAAGTGGAAGTGCCCTCGGCTCTCTTGCTTTGTTTTTTAGATGTTTCAGGAAACACCATACACTTCTCCAGAGTGGCTGTTGGTAATTTACATCCCGCCCATCAGCATAAGAAGGCTCCCAGTTCTCCATGGCCTGTCCTGCCTTTGTGGATTTTACACTTTTTTCAGATGGCCCTTTTGACCGGGGGGCAGTGAGACTTCATTGTAGTGCAGATTTCCTTTGCAAGCTTGCTTGGTTGGCCAAAAAGGGCGTATGCGTTTTTTCCTGAATATATTCAGGAAAAAACGCATACGCCCTTTTTGGCCAAGTGCATCATTGTGGACGTTCTGCCTCTTTTCCTATGCTTTACATGCAATTCCAGTCTACCTCCTGAAATCGGTTTCTTGCAATTCTGCCCCGCTTTCAAGTCCTCTTGGCAGCCTTACTTCAATATATTTTTGGACGATAGCTGTCATTTATAACTCTGCAGGTTTGTGAATAACAGTGCCCCTGAGCTCCTTTCTTCAACTCGCTTTCTTGTGAGGTGGCCGCAACACCGCAGGATTGCTTCAGGCCCTAGTGTGGTTCCGGCATGGCTCGCTGAGCCTTTGGTTAATTCCTCTTCCTGGTGGGAAATGAGAGTTAAATTTGCCCGTCCAGACAGCTCCAGCTACTCTCTCATTGGTTCTCCCTATTCCTGTTCATTTTCCGCAGAAATTGCAAACTGGGCCAAACAGGAGTTTAAAGGCACTGACTCTCCAAGTGGGGAGAGTGTTAGTAAAGCGTCTGGAATGTTGCACCCGAGTACCAGGGGACGAAAACTGAGACACATTTGAACACGTTTCCCGATCACACGGTGGATCATACTCTGGGTTCCACATGCATGTTTTAGCTGAAGGAAGAATCCCTTAAACCTGGAGAGTTGAGAACCATGGAATGGGTACCATGCAATATGACTTCAAAGGGTCTGCATTTGCTCACCGAACCTAACCAATCCTATCACTGCTGCGTTTATGCCGCTGTACACACGCTGGATTCTCTTTCGGAGACATATAAATCCATAGGTTTTAAGATTCTTACTAGTCAGGTATATTCTTAGGCGTTTAATATGGGGTGTTGAGTCCACTTCGTTGAGCAAGCAGTAGCTCTTGTCTATTACATATTTGGCTTATGGAAAGGTATCTGTGCTAATTTCAATCTCTGGTTTTATGCAGCACCCCAACTCACCTTTCCCCTTAAGCAAGCATAAGTTGGTTTTCTACATTTGAGGCCCTATTCTGTTTTGTAATTCAGTTCCTGTGTAGCCAAGTTTACATTCCGTGTATTAGTGATACCTTATGATGTTTCTTTTTCTGTGTGACTTATTTCACTTAGAATCATCGTACCTGAATCCACTCATTATGCTGCTACTGGCCTGATGACATAGATTTCATTGCTGAGTGATATTGCATTGTACGTAAGTACCACAACTTCTTTATCCATTTTTCGCTTTCTGCGATATTGAACTTATACTGTAAACGAGGTTCTTGTAAACAGAGCTGTCCCAAACTTTGGGGTGACTGTGTCTTTTTGATTTTAATTTCCCTAATCTATAGGACCATAAGTGGAAGTGCCCTAGGCTCTGTTGCTTTGTTTTTTAGATGTTTCAGGAAACACCATACACTTCTCCAGAGTGGCTGTTGGTAATTTACATCCCGCCCATCAGCATAACAAGGCTCCCAGTTCTCCATGGCCTGTCCTGCCTTTGTGGATTTTACACTTTTTTCAGATGGCCCTTTTGACCGGGGGGCAGTGAGACTTCATTGTAGTGCAGATTTCCTTTGCAAGCTTGCTTGGTTGGCCAAAAAGGGCGTATGCGTTTTTTCCTGAATATATTCAGGAAAAAACGCATACGCCCTTTTTGGCCAAGTGCATCATTGTGGACGTTCTGCCTCTTTTCCTATGCTTTACATGCAATTCCAGTCTACCTCCTGAAATCGGTTTCTTGCAATTCTGCCCCGCTTTCAAGTCCTCTTGGCAGCCTTACTTCAATATATTTTTGGACGATAGCTGTCATTTATAACTCTGCAGGTTTGTGAATAACAGTGCCCCTGAGCTCCTTTCTTCAACTCGCTTTCTTGTGAGGTGGCCGCAACACCGCAGGATTGCTTCAGGCCCTAGTGTGGTTCCGGCATGGCTCGCTGAGCCTTTGGTTAATTCCTCTTCCTGGTGGGAAATGAGAGTTAAATTTGCCCGTCCAGACAGCTCCAGCTACTCTCTCATTGGTTCTCCCTATTCCTGTTCATTTTCCGCAGAAATTGCAAACTGGGCCAAACAGGAGGTTAAAGGCACTGACTCTTCAACTGGGGAGAGTGTTAGTAAAGCGTCTGGAATGTTGCACCCGAGTACCAGGGGACGAAAACTGAGACACATTTGAACACGTTTCCCGATCACACGGTGGATCATACTCTGGGTTCCACATGCATGTTTTAGCTGAAGGAAGAATCCCTTAAACCTGGAGAGTTGAGACCCATGGAATGGGTACCATGCAATATGACTTCAAAGGGTCTGCATTTGCTCACCGAACCTCACCAATCCTATCACTGCTGCGTTTATGCCGCTGTACACATGCCGGATTCCCTTTCGGAGACATATAAATCCATAGGTTTTAAGATTCTTACTAGTCAGGTATATTCTTAGGCGTTTAATATGGGGTGTTGAGTCCACTTCGTTGAGCAAGCAGTAGCTCTTGTCTATTACATATTTGGCTTATGGAAAGGTATCTGTGCTAATTTCAATCTCTGGTTTTATGCAGCACCCCAACTCACCTTTCCCCTTAAGCAAGCATAAGTTGGTTTTCTACATTTGAGGCCCTATTCTGTTTTGTAATTCAGTTCCTGTGTAGCCAAGTTTACATTCCGTGTATTAGTGATACCTTATGATGTTTCTTTTTCTGTGTGACTTATTTCACTTAGAATCATCGTACCTGAATCCACTCATTATGCTGCTACTGGCCTGATGACATAGATTTCATTGCTGAGTGATATTGCATTGTACGTAAGTACCACAACTTCTTTATCCATTTTTCGCTTTCTGCGATATTGAACTTGTACCGTAAACGAGGTTCTTGTAAACAGAGCCGTCCCAAACTTTGGGGTGGCTGTGTCTTTTTGATTTTAATTTCCCTAAGCTATAGGACCATAAGTGGAAGTGCCCTAGGCTCTCTTGCTTTGTTTTTTAGATGTTTCAGGAAACACCATACACTTCTCCAGAGTGGCTGTTGGCAATTTACATCCCGCCCATCAGCATAACAAGGCTCCCAGTTCTCCATGGCCTGTCCTGCCTTTCTGGATTTTACACTTTTTTCAGATGGCCCTTTTGACCGGGGGGCAGTGAGACTTCATTGTAGTGCAGATTTCCTTTGCAAGCTTGCTTGGTTGGCCAAAAAGGGCGTATGCGTTTTTTCCTGAATATATTCAGGAAAAAACGCATACGCCCTTTTTGGCCAAGTGCATCATTGTGGACGTTCTGCCTCTTTTCCTATGCTTTACATGCAATTCCAGTCTACCTCCTGAAATCGGTTTCCTGCAATTCTGCCCCGCTTTCAAGTCCTCTTGGCAGCCTTACTTCAATATATTTTTGGACGATAGCTGTCATTTATAACTCTGCAGGTTTGTGAATTACAGTGCCCCTGAGCTCCTTTCTTCAACTCGCTTTCTTGTGAGCTGGCCGCAACACCGCAGGATTGCTTCAGGCCCTAGTGTGGTTCCGGCATGGCTCGCTGTGCCTTTGGTTATTCCCTCTTCCTGGTGGGAAATGAGAGTTAAATTTGCCCGTCCAGACACCTCCAGCTAGTCTCTCATTGGTTCTCCCTATTCCTGTTCATTTTCCGCAGAAATTGCAAACTGGACCAAACAGGAGGTTAAAGGCACTGACTCTCCAAGTGGGGAGAGTGTTAGTAAAGCGTCTGGAATGTTGCACCCGAGTACCAGGGGACGAAAACTGAGACACATTTGAACACGTTTCCCGATCACACGGTGGATCATACTCTGGGTTCCACATGCATGTTTTAGCTGAAGGAAGAATCCCTTAAACCTGGAGAGTTGAGAACCATGGAATGGGTACCATGCAATATGACTTCAAAGGGTCTGCATTTGCTCACCGAACCTAACCAATCCTATCACTGCTGCGTTTATGCCGCTGTACACACGCTGGATTCTCTTTCGGAGACATATAAATCCATAGGTTTTAAGATTCTTACTAGTCAGGTATATTCTTAGGCGTTTAATATGGGGTGTTGAGTCCACTTCGTTGAGCAAGCAGTAGCTCTTGTCTATTACATATTTGGCTTATGGAAAGGTATCTGTGCTAATTTCAATCTCTGGTTTTATGCAGCACCCCAACTCACCTTTCCCCTTAAGCAAGCATAAGTTGGTTTTCTACATTTGAGGCCCTATTCTGTTTTGTAATTCAGTTCCTGTGTAGCCAAGTTTACATTCCGTGTATTAGTGATACCTTATGATGTTTCTTTTTCTGTGTGACTTATTTCACTTAGAATCATCGTACCTGAATCCACTCATTATGCTGCTACTGGCCTGATGACATAGATTTCATTGCTGAGTGATATTGCATTGTACGTAAGTACCGCAACTTCTTTATCCATTTTTCGCTTTCTGCGATATTGAACTTGTACCGTAAACGAGGTTCTTGTAAACAGAGCCGTCCCAAACTTTGGGGTGGCTGTGTCTTTTTGATTTTAATTTCCCTAAGCTATAGGACCATAAGTGGAAGTGCCCTAGGCTCTCTTGCTTTGTTTTTTAGATGTTTCAGGAAACACCATACACTTCTCCAGAGTGGCTGTTGGCAATTTACATCCCGCCCATCAGCATAACAAGGCTCCCAGTTCTCCATGGCCTGTCCTGCCTTTGTGGATTTTACACTTTTTTCAGATGGCCCTTTTGACCGGGGGGCAGTGAGACTTCATTGTAGTGCAGATTTCCTTTGCAAGCTTGCTTGGTTGGCCAAAAAGGGCGTATGCGTTTTTTCCTGAATATATTCAGGAAAAAACGCATACGCCCTTTTTGGCCAAGTGCATCATTGTGGACGTTCTGCCTCTTTTCCTATGCTTTACATGCAATTCCAGTCTACCTCCTGAAATCGGTTTCCTGCAATTCTGCCCCGCTTTCAAGTCCTCTTGGCAGCCTTACTTCAATATATTTTTGGACGATAGCTGTCATTTATAACTCTGCAGGTTTGTGAATTACAGTGCCCCTGAGCTCCTTTCTTCAACTCGCTTTCTTGTGAGCTGGCCGCAACACCGCAGGATTGCTTCAGGCCCTAGTGTGGTTCCGGCATGGCTCGCTGAGCCTTTGGTTATTCCCTCTTCCTGGTGGGAAATGAGAGTTAAATTTGCCCGTCCAGACACCTCCAGCTAGTCTCTCATTGGTTCTCCCTATTCCTGTTCATTTTCCGCAGAAATTGCAAACTGGGCCAAACAGGAGGTTAAAGGCACTGACTCTCCAAGTGGGGAGAGTGTTAGTAAAGCGTCTGGAATGTTGCACCCGAGTACCAGGGGACGAAAACTGAGACACATTTGAACACGTTTCCCGATCACACGGTGGATCATACTCTGGGTTCCACATGCATGTTTTAGCTGAAGGAAGAATCCCTAAAACCTGGAGAGTTGAGAACCATGGAATGGGTACCATGCAATATGACTTCAAAGGGTCTGCATTTGCTCACCGAACCTAACCAATCCTATCACTGCTGCGTTTATGCCGCTGTACACACGCTGGATTCTCTTTCGGAGACATATAAATCCATAGGTTTTAAGATTCTTACTAGTCAGGTATATTCTTAGGCGTTTAATATGGGGTGTTGAGTCCACTTCGTTGAGCAAGCAGTAGCTCTTGTCTATTACATATTTGGCTTATGGAAAGGTATCTGTGCTAATTTCAATCTCTGGTTTTATGCAGCACCCCAACTCACCTTTCCCCTTAAGCAAGCATAAGTTGGTTTTCTACATTTGAGGCCCTATTCTGTTTTGTAATTCAGTTCCTGTGTAGCCAAGTTTACATTCCGTGTATTAGTGATACCTTATGATGTTTCTTTTTCTGTGTGACTTATTTCACTTAGAATCATCGTACCTGAATCCACTCATTATGCTGCTACTGGCCTGATGACATAGATTTCATTGCTGAGTGATATTGCATTGTACGTAAGTACCACAACTTCTTTATCCATTTTTCGCTTTCTGCGATATTGAACTTGTACCGTAAACGAGGTTCTTGTAAACAGAGCCGTCCCAAACTTTGGGGTGGCTGTGTCTTTTTGATTTTAATTTCCCTAAGCTATAGGACCATAAGTGGAAGTGCCCTAGGCTCTCTTGCTTTGTTTTTTAGATGTTTCAGGAAACACCATACACTTCTCCAGAGTGGCTGTTGGCAATTTACATCCCGCCCATCAGCATAACAAGGCTCCCAGTTCTCCATGGCCTGTCCTGCCTTTCTGGATTTTACACTTTTTTCAGATGGCCCTTTTGACCGGGGGGCAGTGAGACTTCATTGTAGTGCAGATTTCCTTTGCAAGCTTGCTTGGTTGGCCAAAAAGGGCGTATGCGTTTTTTCCTGAATATATTCAGGAAAAAACGCATACGCCCTTTTTGGCCAAGTGCATCATTGTGGACGTTCTGCCTCTTTTCCTATGCTTTACATGCAATTCCAGTCTACCTCCTGAAATCGGTTTCCTGCAATTCTGCCCCGCTTTCAAGTCCTCTTGGCAGCCTTACTTCAATATATTTTTGGACGATAGCTGTCATTTATAACTCTGCAGGTTTGTGAATTACAGTGCCCCTGAGCTCCTTTCTTCAACTCGCTTTCTTGTGAGCTGGCCGCAACACCGCAGGATTGCTTCAGGCCCTAGTGTGGTTCCGGCATGGCTCGCTGAGCCTTTGGTTATTCCCTCTTCCTGGTGGGAAATGAGAGTTAAATTTGCCCGTCCAGACACCTCCAGCTAGTCTCTCATTGGTTCTCCCTATTCCTGTTCATTTTCCGCAGAAATTGCAAACTGGGCCAAACAGGAGGTTAAAGGCACTGACTCTCCAAGTGGGGAGAGTGTTAGTAAAGCGTCTGGAATGTTGCACCCGAGTACCAGGGGACGAAAACTGAGACACATTTGAACACGTTTCCCGATCACACGGTGGATCATACTCTGGGTTCCACATGCATGTTTTAGCTGAAGGAAGAATCCCTAAAACCTGGAGAGTTGAGAACCATGGAATGGGTACCATGCAATATGACTTCAAAGGGTCTGCATTTGCTCACCGAACCTAACCAATCCTATCACTGCTGCGTTTATGCCGCTGTACACACGCTGGATTCTCTTTCGGAGACATATAAATCCATAGGTTTTAAGATTCTTACTAGTCAGGTATATTCTTAGGCATTTAATATGGGGTGTTGAGTCCACTTCGTTGAGCAAGCAGTAGCTCTTGTCTATTACATATTTGGCTTATGGAAAGGTATCTGTGCTAATTTCAATCTCTGGTTTTATGCAGCACCCCAACTCACCTTTCCCCTTAAGCAAGCATAAGTTGGTTTTCTACATTTGAGGCCCTATTCTGTTTTGTAATTCAGTTCCTGTGTAGCCAAGTTTACATTCCGTGTATTAGTGATACCTTATGATGTTTCTTTTTCTGTGTGACTTATTTCACTTAGAATCATCGTACCTGAATCCACTCATTATGCTGCTACTGGCCTGATGACATAGATTTCATTGCTGAGTGATATTGCATTGTACGTAAGTACCACAACTTCTTTATCCATTTTTCGCTTTCTGCGATATTGAACTTGTACCGTAAACGAGGTTCTTGTAAACAGAGCCGTCCCAAACTTTGGGGTGGCTGTGTCTTTTTGATTTTAATTTCCCTAAGCTATAGGACCATAAGTGGAAGTGCCCTAGGCTCTCTTGCTTTGTTTTTTAGATGTTTCAGGAAACACCATACACTTCTCCAGAGTGGCTGTTGGCAATTTACATCCCGCCCATCAGCATAACAAGGCTCCCAGTTCTCCATGGCCTGTCCTGCCTTTGTGGATTTTACACTTTTTTCAGATGGCCCTTTTGACCGGGGGGCAGTGAGACTTCATTGTAGTGCAGATTTCCTTTGCAAGCTTGCTTGGTTGGCCAAAAAGGGCGTATGCGTTTTTTCCTGAATATATTCAGGAAAAAACGCATACGCCCTTTTTGGCCAAGTGCATCATTGTGGACGTTCTGCCTCTTTTCCTATGCTTTACATGCAATTCCAGTCTACCTCCTGAAATCGGTTTCCTGCAATTCTGCCCCGCTTTCAAGTCCTCTTGGCAGCCTTACTTCAATATATTTTTGGACGATAGCTGTCATTTATAACTCTGCAGGTTTGTGAATTACAGTGCCCCTGAGCTCCTTTCTTCAACTCGCTTTCTTGTGAGCTGGCCGCAACACCGCAGGATTGCTTCAGGCCCTAGTGTGGTTCCGGCATGGCTCGCTGAGCCTTTGGTTATTCCCTCTTCCTGGTGGGAAATGAGAGTTAAATTTGCCCGTCCAGACACCTCCAGCTAGTCTCTCATTGGTTCTCCCTATTCCTGTTCATTTTCCGCAGAAATTGCAAACTGGGCCAAACAGGAGGTTAAAGGCACTGACTCTCCAAGTGGGGAGAGTGTTAGTAAAGCGTCTGGAATGTTGCACCCGAGTAACAGGGGACGAAAACTGAGACACATTTGAACACGTTTCCCGATCACACGGTGGATCATACTCTGGGTTCCACATGCATGTTTTAGCTGAAGGAAGAATCCCTTAAACCTGGAGAGTTGAGAACCATGGAATGGGTACCATGCAATATGACTTCAAAGGGTCTGCATTTGCTCACCGAACCTAACCAATCCTATCACTGCTGCGTTTATGCCGCTGTACACACGCTGGATTCTCTTTCGGAGACATATAAATCCATAGGTTTTAAGATTCTTACTAGTCAGGTATATTCTTAGGCGTTTAATATGGGGTGTTGAGTCCACTTCGTTGAGCAAGCAGTAGCTCTTGTCTATTACATATTTGGCTTATGGAAAGGTATCTGTGCTAATTTCAATCTCTGGTTTTATGCAGCACCCCAACTCACCTTTCCCCTTAAGCAAGCATAAGTTGGTTTTCTACATTTGAGGCCCTATTCTGTTTTGTAATTCAGTTCCTGTGTAGCCAAGTTTACATTCCGTGTATTAGTGATACCTTATGATGTTTCTTTTTCTGTGTGACTTATTTCACTTAGAATCATCGTACCTGAATCCACTCATTATGCTGCTACTGGCCTGATGACATAGATTTCATTGCTGAGTGATATTGCATTGTACGTAAGTACCACAACTTCTTTATCCATTTTTCGCTTTCTGCGATATTGAACTTGTACCGTAAACGAGGTTCTTGTAAACAGAGCCGTCCCAAACTTTGGGGTGGCTGTGTCTTTTTGATTTTAATTTCCCTAAGCTATAGGACCATAAGTGGAAGTGCCCTAGGCTCTCTTGCTTTGTTTTTTAGATGTTTCAGGAAACACCATACACTTCTCCAGAGTGGCTGTTGGCAATTTACATCCCGCCCATCAGCATAACAAGGCTCCCAGTTCTCCATGGCCTGTCCTGCCTTTCTGGATTTTACACTTTTTTCAGATGGCCCTTTTGACCGGGGGGCAGTGAGACTTCATTGTAGTGCAGATTTCCTTTGCAAGCTTGCTTGGTTGGCCAAAAAGGGCGTATGCGTTTTTTCCTGAATATATTCAGGAAAAAACGCATACGCCCTTTTTGGCCAAGTGCATCATTGTGGACGTTCTGCCTCTTTTCCTATGCTTTACATGCAATTCCAGTCTACCTCCTGAAATCGGTTTCCTGCAATTCTGCCCCGCTTTCAAGTCCTCTTGGCAGCCTTACTTCAATATATTTTTGGACGATAGCTGTCATTTATAACTCTGCAGGTTTGTGAATTACAGTGCCCCTGAGCTCCTTTCTTCAACTCGCTTTCTTGTGAGCTGGCCGCAACACCGCAGGATTGCTTCAGGCCCTAGTGTGGTTCCGGCATGGCTCGCTGAGCCTTTGGTTATTCCCTCTTCCTGGTGGGAAATGAGAGTTAAATTTGCCCGTCCAGACACCTCCAGCTAGTCTCTCATTGGTTCTCCCTATTCCTGTTCATTTTCCGCAGAAATTGCAAACTGGGCCAAACAGGAGGTTAAAGGCACTGACTCTCCAAGTGGGGAGAGTGTTAGTAAAGCGTCTGGAATGTTGCACCCGAGTAACAGGGGACGAAAACTGAGACACATTTGAACACGTTTCCCGATCACACGGTGGATCATACTCTGGGTTCCACATGCATGTTTTAGCTGAAGGAAGAATCCCTTAAACCTGGAGAGTTGAGAACCATGGAATGGGTACCATGCAATATGACTTCAAAGGGTCTGCATTTGCTCACCGAACCTAACCAATCCTATCACTGCTGCGTTTATGCCGCTGTACACACGCTGGATTCTCTTTCGGAGACATATAAATCCATAGGTTTTAAGATTCTTACTAGTCAGGTATATTCTTAGGCGTTTAATATGGGGTGTTGAGTCCACTTCGTTGAGCAAGCAGTAGCTCTTGTCTATTACATATTTGGCTTATGGAAAGGTATCTGTGCTAATTTCAATCTCTGGTTTTATGCAGCACCCCAACTCACCTTTCCCCTTAAGCAAGCATAAGTTGGTTTTCTACATTTGAGGCCCTATTCTGTTTTGTAATTCAGTTCCTGTGTAGCCAAGTTTACATTCCGTGTATTAGTGATACCTTATGATGTTTCTTTTTCTGTGTGACTTATTTCACTTAGAATCATCGTACCTGAATCCACTCATTATGCTGCTACTGGCCTGATGACATAGATTTCATTGCTGAGTGATATTGCATTGTACGTAAGTACCACAACTTCTTTATCCATTTTTCGCTTTCTGCGATATTGAACTTGTACCGTAAACGAGGTTCTTGTAAACAGAGCCGTCCCAAACTTTGGGGTGGCTGTGTCTTTTTGATTTTAATTTCCCTAAGCTATAGGACCATAAGTGGAAGTGCCCTAGGCTCTCTTGCTTTGTTTTTTAGATGTTTCAGGAAACACCATACACTTCTCCAGAGTGGCTGTTGGCAATTTACATCCCGCCCATCAGCATAACAAGGCTCCCAGTTCTCCATGGCCTGTCCTGCCTTTCTGGATTTTACACTTTTTTCAGATGGCCCTTTTGACCGGGGGGCAGTGAGACTTCATTGTAGTGCAGATTTCCTTTGCAAGCTTGCTTGGTTGGCCAAAAAGGGCGTATGCGTTTTTTCCTGAATATATTCAGGAAAAAACGCATACGCCCTTTTTGGCCAAGTGCATCATTGTGGACGTTCTGCCTCTTTTCCTATGCTTTACATGCAATTCCAGTCTACCTCCTGAAATCGGTTTCCTGCAATTCTGCCCCGCTTTCAAGTCCTCTTGGCAGCCTTACTTCAATATATTTTTGGACGATAGCTGTCATTTATAACTCTGCAGGTTTGTGAATTACAGTGCCCCTGAGCTCCTTTCTTCAACTCGCTTTCTTGTGAGCTGGCCGCAACACCGCAGGATTGCTTCAGGCCCTAGTGTGGTTCCGGCATGGCTCGCTGAGCCTTTGGTTATTCCCTCTTCCTGGTGGGAAATGAGAGTTAAATTTGCCCGTCCAGACACCTCCAGCTAGTCTCTCATTGGTTCTCCCTATTCCTGTTCATTTTCCGCAGAAATTGCAAACTGGGCCAAACAGGAGGTTAAAGGCACTGACTCTCCAAGTGGGGAGAGTGTTAGTAAAGCGTCTGGAATGTTGCACCCGAGTACCAGGGGACGAAAACTGAGACACATTTGAACACGTTTCCCGATCACACGGTGGATCATACTCTGGGTTCCACATGCATGTTTTAGCTGAAGGAAGAATCCCTTAAACCTGGAGAGTTGAGAACCATGGAATGGGTACCATGCAATATGACTTCAAAGGGTCTGCATTTGCTCACCGAACCTAACCAATCCTATCACTGCTGCGTTTATGCCGCTGTACACACGCTGGATTCTCTTTCGGAGACATATAAATCCATAGGTTTTAAGATTCTTACTAGTCAGGTATATTCTTAGGTGTTTAATATGGGGTGTTGAGTCCACTTCGTTGAGCAAGCAGTAGCACTTGTCTATTACATATTTGGCTTATGGAAAGGTATCTGTGCTAATTTCAATCTCTGGTTTTATGCAGCACCCCAACTCACCTTTCCCCTTAAGCAAGCATAAGTTGGTTTTCTACATTTGAGGCCCTATTCTGTTTTGTAATTCAGTTCCTGTGTAGCCAAGTTTACATTCCGTGTATTAGTGATACCTTATGATGTTTCTTTTTCTGTGTGACTTATTTCACTTAGAATCATCGTACCTGAATCCACTCATTATGCTGCTACTGGCCTGATGACATAGATTTCATTGCTGAGTGATATTGCATTGTACGTAAGTACCACAACTTCTTTATCCATTTTTCGCTTTCTGCGATATTGAACTTGTACCGTAAACGAGGTTCTTGTAAACAGAGCCGTCCCAAACTTTGGGGTGGCTGTGTCTTTTTGATTTTAATTTCCCTAAGCTATAGGACCATAAGTGGAAGTGCCCTAGGCTCTCTTGCTTTGTTTTTTAGATGTTTCAGGAAACACCATACACTTCTCCAGAGTGGCTGTTGGCAATTTACATCCCGCCCATCAGCATAACAAGGCTCCCAGTTCTCCATGGCCTGTCCTGCCTTTCTGGATTTTACACTTTTTTCAGATGGCCCTTTTGACCGGGGGGCAGTGAGACTTCATTGTAGTGCAGATTTCCTTTGCAAGCTTGCTTGGTTGGCCAAAAAGGGCGTATGCGTTTTTTCCTGAATATATTCAGGAAAAAACGCATACGCCCTTTTTGGCCAAGTGCATCATTGTGGACGTTCTGCCTCTTTTCCTATGCTTTACATGCAATTCCAGTCTACCTCCTGAAATCGGTTTCCTGCAATTCTGCCCCGCTTTCAAGTCCTCTTGGCAGCCTTACTTCAATATATTTTTGGACGATAGCTGTCATTTATAACTCTGCAGGTTTGTGAATTACAGTGCCCCTGAGCTCCTTTCTTCAACTCGCTTTCTTGTGAGCTGGCCGCAACACCGCAGTATTGCTTCAGGCCCTAGTGTGGTTCCGGCATGGCTCGCTGAGCCTTTGGTTATTCCCTCTTCCTGGTGGGAAATGAGAGTTAAATTTGCCCGTCCAGACACCTCCAGCTAGTCTCTCATTGGTTCTCCCTATTCCTGTTCATTTTCCGCAGAAATTGCAAACTGGGCCAAACAGGAGGTTAAAGGCACTGACTCTCCAAGTGGGGAGAGTGTTAGTAAAGCGTCTGGAATGTTGCACCCAAGTACCAGGGGACGAAAACTGAGACACATTTGAACACGTTTCCCGATCACACGGTGGATCATACTCTGGGTTCCACATGCATGTTTTAGCTGAAGGAAGAATCCCTTAAACCTGGAGAGTTGAGAACCATGGAATGGGTACCATGCAATATGACTTCAAAGGGTCTGCATTTGCTCACCGAACCTCACCAATCCTATCACTGCTGCATTTATGCCGCTGTACACACGCTTGATTCTCTTTCGGAGACATATAAATCCATAGGTTTTAAGATTCTTACTAGTCAGGTATATTCTTAGGCATTTAATATGGGGTGTTGAGTCCACTTCATTGAGCAAGCAGTAGCTCTTGTCTATTACATATTTGGCTTATGGAAAGGTATCTGTGCTAATTTCAATCTCTGGTTTTATGCAGCACCCCAACTCACCTTTCCCCTTAAGCAAGCATAAGTTGGTTTTCTACATTTGAGGCCCTATTCTGTTTTGTAATTCAGTTCCTGTGTAGCCAAGTTTACATTCCGTGTATTAGTGATACCTTATGATGTTTCTTTTTCTGTGTGACTTATTTCACTTAGAATCATCGTACCTGAATCCACTCATTATGCTGCTACTGGCCTGATGACATAGATTTCATTGCTGAGTGATATTGCATTGTACGTAAGTACCGCAACTTCTTTATCCATTTTTCGCTTTCTGCGATATTGAACTTGTACCGTAAATGAGGTTCTTGTAAACAGAGCCGTCCCAAACTTTGGGGTGGCTGTGTCTTTTTGATTTTAATTTCCCTAAGCTATAGGACCATAAGTGGAAGTGCCCTAGGCTCTCTTGCTTTGTTTTTTAGATGTTTCAGGAAACACCATACACTTCTCCAGAGTGGCTGTTGGCAATTTACATCCCGCCCATCAGCATAACAAGGCTCCCAGTTCTCCATGGCCTGTCCTGCCTTTCTGGATTTTACACTTTTTTCAGATGGCCCTTTTGACCGGGGGGCAGTGAGACTTCATTGTAGTGCAGATTTCCTTTGCAAGCTTGCTTGGTTGGCCAAAAAGTGCGTATGCGTTTTTTCCTGAATATATTCAGGAAAAAACGCATACGCCCTTTTTGGCCAAGTGCATCATTGTGGACGTTCTGCCTCTTTTCCTATGCTTTACATGCAATTCCAGTCTACCTCCTGAAATCGGTTTCCTGCAATTCTGCCCCGCTTTCAAGTCCTCTTGGCAGCCTTACTTCAATATATTTTTGGACGATAGCTGTCATTTATAACTCTGCAGGTTTGTGAATTACAGTGCCCCTGAGCTCCTTTCTTCAACTCGCTTTCTTGTGAGCTGGCCGCAACACCGCAGGATTGCTTCAGGCCCTAGTGTGGTTCCGGCATGGCTCGCTGAGCATTTGGTTATTCCCTCTTCCTCGTGGGAAGTGAGAGTTAAATTTGCCCGTCCAGACACCTCCATCTAGTCTCTCATTGGTTCTCCCTATTCCTGTTCATTTTCCGCAGAAATTGCAAACTGGGCCAAACAGGAGGTTAAAGGCACTGACTCTCCAAGTGGGGAGAGTGTTAGTAAAGCGTCTGGAATGTTGCACCCGAGTACCAGGGGACGAAAACTGAGACACATTTGAACACGTTTCCCGATCACACGGTGGATCATACTCTGGGTTCCACATGCATGTTTTAGCTGAAGGAAGAATCCCTTAAACCTGGAGAGTTGAGAACCATGGAATGGGTACCATGCAATATGACTTCAAAGGGTCTGCATTTGCTCACCGAACCTAACCAATCCTATCACTGCTGCGTTTATGCCGCTGTACACACGCTGGATTCTCTTTCGGAGACATATAAATCCATAGGTTTTAAGATTCTTACTAGTCAGGTATATTCTTAGGCGTTTAATATGGGGTGTTGAGTCCACTTCGTTGAGCAAGCAGTAGCTCTTGTCTATTACATATTTGGCTTATGGAAAGGTATCTGTGCTAATTTCAATCTCTGGTTTTATGCAGCACCCCAACTCACCTTTCCCCTTAAGCAAGCATAAGTTGGTTTTCTACATTTGAGGCCCTATTCTGTTTTGTAATTCAGTTCCTGTGTAGCCAAGTTTACATTCCGTGTATTAGTGATACCTTATGATGTTTCTTTTTCTCTGTGACTTATTTCACTTAGAATCATCGTACCTGAATCCACTCATTATGCTGCTACTGGCCTGATGACATAGATTTCATTGCTGAGTGATATTGCATTGTACGTAAGTACCACAACTTCTTTATCCATTTTTCGCTTTCTGTGATATTGAACTTGTACCGTAAACGAGGTTCTTGTAAACAGAGCCGTCCCAAACTTTGGGGTGGCTGTGTCTTTTTGATTTTAATTTCCCTAAGCTATAGGACCATAAGTGGAAGTGCCCTAGGCTCTCTTGCTTTGTTTTTTAGATGTTTCAGGAAACACCATACACTTCTCCAGAGTGGCTGTTGGCAATTTACATCCCGCCCATCAGCATAACAAGGCTCCCAGTTCTCCATGGCCTGTCCTGCCTTTCTGGATTTTACACTTTTTTCAGATGGCCCTTTTGACCGGGGGGCAGTGAGACTTCATTGTAGTGCAGATTTCCTTTGCAAGCTTGCTTGGTTGGCCAAAAAGGGCGTATGCGTTTTTTCCTGAATATATTCAGGAAAAAACGCATACGCCCTTTTTGGCCAAGTGCATCATTGTGGACGTTCTGCCTCTTTTCCTATGCTTTACATGCAATTCCAGTCTACCTCCTGAAATCGGTTTCCTGCAATTCTGCCCCGCTTTCAAGTCCTCTTGGCAGCCTTACTTCAATATATTTTTGGACGATAGCTGTCATTTATAACTCTGCAGGTTTGTGAATTACAGTGCCCCTGAGCTCCTTTCTTCAACTCGCTTTCTTGTGAGCTGGCCGCAACACCGCAGGATTGCTTCAGGCCCTAGTGTGGTTCCGGCATGGCTCGCTGAGCCTTTGGTTATTCCCTCTTCCTGGTGGGAAATGAGAGTTAAATTTGCCCGTCCAGACACCTCCAGCTAGTCTCTCATTGGTTCTCCCTATTCCTGTTCATTTTCCGCAGAAATTGCAAACTGGGCCAAACAGGAGGTTAAAGGCACTGACTCTCCAAGTGGGGAGAGTGTTAGTAAAGCGTCTGGAATGTTGCACCCGAGTACCAGGGGACGAAAACTGAGACACATTTGAACACGTTTCCCGATCACACGGTGGATCATACTCTGGGTTCCACATGCATGTTTTAGCTGAAGGAAGAATCCCTTAAACCTGGAGAGTTGAGAACCATGGAATGGGTACCATGCAATATGACTTCATAGGGTCTGCATTTGCTCACCGAACCTAACCAATCCTATCACTGCTGCGTTTATGCCGCTGTACACACTCTGGATTCTCTTTCGGAGACTATAAATCCATAGGTTTTAAGATTCTTACTAGTCAGGTATATTCTTAGGCGTTTAATATGGGGTGTTGAGTCCACTTCGTTGAGCAAGCAGTAGCTCTTGTCTATTACATATTTGGCTTATGGAAAGGTATCTGTGCTAATTTCAATCTCTGGTTTTATGCAGCACCCCAACTCACCTTTCCCCTTAAGCAAGCATAAGTTGGTTTTCTACATTTGAGGCCCTATTCTGTTTTGTAATTCAGTTCCTGTGTAGCCAAGTTTACATTCCGTGTATTAGTGATACCTTATGATGTTTCTTTTTCTGTGTGACTTATTTCACTTAGAATCATCGTACCTGAATCCACTCATTATGCTGCTACTGGCCTGATGACATAGATTTCATTGCTGAGTGATATTGCATTGTACGTAAGTACCGCAACTTCTTTATCCATTTTTCGCTTTCTGCGATATTGAACTTGTACCGTAAACGAGGTTCTTGTAAACAGAGCCGTCCCAAACTTTGGGGTGGCTGTGTCTTTTTGATTTTAATTTCCCTAAGCTATAGGACCATAAGTGGAAGTGCCCTAGGCTCTCTTGCTTTGTTTTTTAGATGTTTCAGGAAACACCATACACTTCTCCAGAGTGGCTGTTGGCAATTTACATCCCGCCCATCAGCATAACAAGGCTCCCAGTTCTCCATGGCCTGTCCTGCCTTTCTGGATTTTACACTTTTTTCAGATGGCCCTTTTGACCGGGGGGCAGTGAGACTTCATTGTAGTGCAGATTTCCTTTGCAAGCTTGCTTGGTTGGCCAAAAAGGGCGTATGCGTTTTTTCCTGAATATATTCAGGAAAAAACGCATACGCCCTTTTTGGCCAAGTGCATCATTGTGGACGTTCTGCCTCTTTTCCTATGCTTTACATGCAATTCCAGTCTACCTCCTGAAATCGGTTTCCTGCAATTCTGCCCCGCTTTCAAGTCCTCTTGGCAGCCTTACTTCAATATATTTTTGGACGATAGCTGTCATTTATAACTCTGCAGGTTTGTGAATTACAGTGCCCCTGAGCTCCTTTCTTCAACTCGCTTTCTTGTGAGCTGGCCGCAACACCGCAGGATTGCTTCAGGCCCTAGTGTGGTTCCGGCATGGCTCGCTGAGCCTTTGGTTATTCCCTCTTCCTGGTGGGAAATGAGAGTTAAATTTGCCCGTCCAGACACCTCCAGCTAGTCTCTCATTGGTTCTCCCTATTCCTGTTCATTTTCCGCAGAAATTGCAAACTGGGCCAAACAGGAGGTTAAAGGCACTGACTCTCCAAGTGGGGAGAGTGTTAGTAAAGCATCTGGAATGTTGCACCCGAGTACCAGGGGACGAAAACTGAGACACATTTGAACACGTTTCCCGATCACACGGTGGATCATACTCTGGGTTCCACATGCATGTTTTAGCTGAAGGAAGAATCCCTTAAACCTGGAGAGTTGAGAACCATGGAATGGGTACCATGCAATATGACTTCAAAGGGTCTGCATTTGCTCACCGAACCTAACCAATCCTATCACTGCTGCGTTTATGCCGCTGTACACACGCTGGATTCTCTTTCGGAGACATATAAATCCATAGGTTTTAAGATTCTTACTAGTCAGGTATATTCTTAGGCGTTTAATATGGGGTGTTGAGTCCACTTCGTTGAGCAAGCAGTAGCTCTTGTCTATTACATATTTGGCTTATGGAAAGGTATCTGTGCTAATTTCAATCTCTGGTTTTATGCAGCACCCCAACTCACCTTTCCCCTTAAGCAAGCATAAGTTGGTTTTCTACATTTGAGACCCTATTCTGTTTTGTAATTCAGTTCCTGTGTAGCCAAGTTTACATTCCGTGTATTAGTGATACCTTATGATGTTTCTTTTTCTCTGTGACTTATTTCACTTAGAATCATCGTACCTGAATCCACTCATTATGCTGCTACTGGCCTGATGACATAGATTTCATTGCTGAGTGATATTGCATTGTACGTAAGTACCGCAACTTCTTTATCCATTTTTCGCTTTCTGCGATATTGAACTTGTACCGTAAACGAGGTTCTTGTAAACAGAGCCGTCCGAAACTTTGGGGTGGCTGTGTCTTTTTGATTTTAATTTCCCTAAGCTATAGGACCATAAGTGGAAGTGCCCTAGGCTCTCTTGCTTTGTTTTTTAGATGTTTCAGGAAACACCATACACTTCTCCAGAGTGGCTGTTGGCAATTTACATCCCGCCCATCAGCATAACAAGGCTCCCAGTTCTCCATGGCCTGTCCTGCCTTTCTGGATTTTACACTTTTTTCAGATGGCCCTTTTGACCGGGGGGCAGTGAGACTTCATTGTAGTGCAGATTTCCTTTGCAAGCTTGCTTGGTTGGCCAAAAAGGGCGTATGCGTTTTTTCCTGAATATATTCAGGAAAAAACGCATACGCCCTTTTTGGCCAAGTGCATCATTGTGGACATTCTGCCTCTTTTCCTATGCTTTACATGCAATTCCAGTCTACCTCCTGAAATCGGTTTCCTGCAATTCTGCCCCGCTTTCAAGTCCTCTTGGCAGCCTTACTTCAATATATTTTTGGACGATAGCTGTCATTTATAACTCTGCAGGTTTGTGAATTACAGTGCCCCTGAGCTCCTTTCTTCAACTCGCTTTCTTGTGAGCTGGCCGCAACACCGCAGTATTGCTTCAGGCCCTAGTGTGGTTCCGGCATGGCTCGCTGAGCCTTTGGTTATTCCCTCTTCCTGGTGGGAAATGAGAGTTAAATTTGCCCGTCCAGACACCTCCAGCTAGTCTCTCATTGGTTCTCCCTATTCCTGTTCATTTTCCGCAGAAATTGCAAACTGGGCCAAACAGGAGGTTAAAGGCACTGACTCTCCAAGTGGGGAGAGTGTTAGTAAAGCGTCTGGAATGTTGCACCCGAGTACCAGGGGACGAAAACTGAGACACATTTGAACACGTTTCCCGATCACACGGTGGATCATACTCTGGGTTCCACATGCATGTTTTAGCTGAAGGAAGAATCCCTTAAACCTGGAGAGTTGAGAACCATGGAATGGGTACCATGCAATATGACTTCAAAGGGTCTGCATTTGCTCACCGAACCTCACCAATCCTATCACTGCTGCATTTATGCCGCTGTACACACGCTTGATTCTCTTTCGGAGACATATAAATCCATAGGTTTTAAGATTCTTACTAGTCAGGTATATTCTTAGGCATTTAATATGGGGTGTTGAGTCCACTTCATTGAGCAAGCAGTAGCTCTTGTCTATTACATATTTGGCTTATGGAAAGGTATCTGTGCTAATTTCAATCTCTGGTTTTATGCAGCACCCCAACTCACCTTTCCCCTTAAGCAAGCATAAGTTGGTTTTCTACATTTGAGGCCCTATTCTGTTTTGTAATTCAGTTCCTGTGTAGCCAAGTTTACATTCCGTGTATTAGTGATACCTTATGATGTTTCTTTTTCTGTGTGACTTATTTCACTTAGAATCATCGTACCTGAATCCACTCATTATGCTGCTACTGGCCTGATGACATAGATTTCATTGCTGAGTGATATTGCATTGTACGTAAGTACCGCAACTTCTTTATCCATTTTTCGCTTTCTGCGATATTGAACTTGTACCGTAAATGAGGTTCTTGTAAACAGAGCCGTCCCAAACTTTGGGGTGGCTGTGTCTTTTTGATTTTAATTTCCCTAAGCTATAGGACCATAAGTGGAAGTGCCCTAGGCTCTCTTGCTTTGTTTTTTAGATGTTTCAGGAAACACCATACACTTCTCCAGAGTGGCTGTTGGCAATTTACATCCCGCCCATCAGCATAACAAGGCTCCCAGTTCTCCATGGCCTGTCCTGCCTTTCTGGATTTTACACTTTTTTCAGATGGCCCTTTTGACCGGGGGGCAGTGAGACTTCATTGTAGTGCAGATTTCCTTTGCAAGCTTGCTTGGTTGGCCAAAAAGTGCGTATGCGTTTTTTCCTGAATATATTCAGGAAAAAACGCATACGCCCTTTTTGGCCAAGTGCATCATTGTGGACGTTCTGCCTCTTTTCCTATGCTTTACATGCAATTCCAGTCTACCTCCTGAAATCGGTTTCCTGCAATTCTGCCCCGCTTTCAAGTCCTCTTGGCAGCCTTACTTCAATATATTTTTGGACGATAGCTGTCATTTATAACTCTGCAGGTTTGTGAATTACAGTGCCCCTGAGCTCCTTTCTTCAACTCGCTTTCTTGTGAGCTGGCCGCAACACCGCAGGATTGCTTCAGGCCCTAGTGTGGTTCCGGCATGGCTCGCTGAGCATTTGGTTATTCCCTCTTCCTCGTGGGAAGTGAGAGTTAAATTTGCCCGTCCAGACACCTCCATCTAGTCTCTCATTGGTTCTCCCTATTCCTGTTCATTTTCCGCAGAAATTGCAAACTGGGCCAAACAGGAGGTTAAAGGCACTGACTCTCCAAGTGGGGAGAGTGTTAGTAAAGCGTCTGGAATGTTGCACCCGAGTACCAGGGGACGAAAACTGAGACACATTTGAACACGTTTCCCGATCACACGGTGGATCATACTCTGGGTTCCACATGCATGTTTTAGCTGAAGGAAGAATCCCTTAAACCTGGAGAGTTGAGAACCATGGAATGGGTACCATGCAATATGACTTCAAAGGGTCTGCATTTGCTCACCGAACCTAACCAATCCTATCACTGCTGCGTTTATGCCGCTGTACACACGCTGGATTCTCTTTCGGAGACATATAAATCCATAGGTTTTAAGATTCTTACTAGTCAGGTATATTCTTAGGCGTTTAATATGGGGTGTTGAGTCCACTTCGTTGAGCAAGCAGTAGCTCTTGTCTATTACATATTTGGCTTATGGAAAGGTATCTGTGCTAATTTCAATCTCTGGTTTTATGCAGCACCCCAACTCACCTTTCCCCTTAAGCAAGCATAAGTTGGTTTTCTACATTTGAGGCCCTATTCTGTTTTGTAATTCAGTTCCTGTGTAGCCAAGTTTACATTCCGTGTATTAGTGATACCTTATGATGTTTCTTTTTCTCTGTGACTTATTTCACTTAGAATCATCGTACCTGAATCCACTCATTATGCTGCTACTGGCCTGATGACATAGATTTCATTGCTGAGTGATATTGCATTGTACGTAAGTACCACAACTTCTTTATCCATTTTTCGCTTTCTGTGATATTGAACTTGTACCGTAAACGAGGTTCTTGTAAACAGAGCCGTCCCAAACTTTGGGGTGGCTGTGTCTTTTTGATTTTAATTTCCCTAAGCTATAGGACCATAAGTGGAAGTGCCCTAGGCTCTCTTGCTTTGTTTTTTAGATGTTTCAGGAAACACCATACACTTCTCCAGAGTGGCTGTTGGCAATTTACATCCCGCCCATCAGCATAACAAGGCTCCCAGTTCTCCATGGCCTGTCCTGCCTTTGTGGATTTTACACTTTTTTCAGATGGCCCTTTTGACCGGGGGGCAGTGAGACTTCATTGTAGTGCAGATTTCCTTTGCAAGCTTGCTTGGTTGGCCAAAAAGGGCGTATGCGTTTTTTCCTGAATATATTCAGGAAAAAACGCATACGCCCTTTTTGGCCAAGTGCATCATTGTGGACGTTCTGCCTCTTTTCCTATGCTTTACATGCAATTCCAGTCTACCTCCTGAAATCGGTTTCCTGCAATTCTGCCCCGCTTTCAAGTCCTCTTGGCAGCCTTACTTCAATATATTTTTGGACGATAGCTGTCATTTATAACTCTGCAGGTTTGTGAATTACAGTGCCCCTGAGCTCCTTTCTTCAACTCGCTTTCTTGTGAGCTGGCCGCAACACCGCAGGATTGCTTCAGGCCCTAGTGTGGTTCCGGCATGGCTCGCTGAGCCTTTGGTTATTCCCTCTTCCTGGTGGGAAATGAGAGTTAAATTTGCCCGTCCAGACACCTCCAGCTAGTCTCTCATTGGTTCTCCCTATTCCTGTTCATTTTCCGCAGAAATTGCAAACTGGGCCAAACAGGAGGTTAAAGGCACTGACTCTCCAAGTGGGGAGAGTGTTAGTAAAGCGTCTGGAATGTTGCACCCGAGTACCAGGGGACGAAAACTGAGACACATTTGAACACGTTTCCCGATCACACGGTGGATCATACTCTGGGTTCCACATGCATGTTTTAGCTGAAGGAAGAATCCCTTAAACCTGGAGAGTTGAGAACCATGGAATGGGTACCATGCAATATGACTTCATAGGGTCTGCATTTGCTCACCGAACCTAACCAATCCTATCACTGCTGCGTTTATGCCGCTGTACACACTCTGGATTCTCTTTCGGAGACTATAAATCCATAGGTTTTAAGATTCTTACTAGTCAGGTATATTCTTAGGCGTTTAATATGGGGTGTTGAGTCCACTTCGTTGAGCAAGCAGTAGCTCTTGTCTATTACATATTTGGCTTATGGAAAGGTATCTGTGCTAATTTCAATCTCTGGTTTTATGCAGCACCCCAACTCACCTTTCCCCTTAAGCAAGCATAAGTTGGTTTTCTACATTTGAGGCCCTATTCTGTTTTGTAATTCAGTTCCTGTGTAGCCAAGTTTACATTCCGTGTATTAGTGATACCTTATGATGTTTCTTTTTCTGTGTGACTTATTTCACTTAGAATCATCGTACCTGAATCCACTCATTATGCTGCTACTGGCCTGATGACATAGATTTCATTGCTGAGTGATATTGCATTGTACGTAAGTACCGCAACTTCTTTATCCATTTTTCGCTTTCTGCGATATTGAACTTGTACCGTAAACGAGGTTCTTGTAAACAGAGCCGTCCCAAACTTTGGGGTGGCTGTGTCTTTTTGATTTTAATTTCCCTAAGCTATAGGACCATAAGTGGAAGTGCCCTAGGCTCTCTTGCTTTGTTTTTTAGATGTTTCAGGAAACACCATACACTTCTCCAGAGTGGCTGTTGGCAATTTACATCCCGCCCATCAGCATAACAAGGCTCCCAGTTCTCCATGGCCTGTCCTGCCTTTCTGGATTTTACACTTTTTTCAGATGGCCCTTTTGACCGGGGGGCAGTGAGACTTCATTGTAGTGCAGATTTCCTTTGCAAGCTTGCTTGGTTGGCCAAAAAGGGCGTATGCGTTTTTTCCTGAATATATTCAGGAAAAAACGCATACACCCTTTTTGGCCAAGTGCATCATTGTGGACGTTCTGCCTCTTTTCCTATGCTTTACATGCAATTCCAGTCTACCTCCTGAAATCGGTTTCCTGCAATTCTGCCCCGCTTTCAAGTCCTCTTGGCAGCCTTACTTCAATATATTTTTGGACGATAGCTGTCATTTATAACTCTGCAGGTTTGTGAATTACAGTGCCCCTGAGCTCCTTTCTTCAACTCGCTTTCTTGTGAGCTGGCCGCAACACCGCAGGATTGCTTCAGGCCCTAGTGTGGTTCCGGCATGGCTCGCTGAGCCTTTGGTTATTCCCTCTTCCTGGTGGGAAATGAGAGTTAAATTTGCCCGTCCAGACACCTCCAGCTAGTCTCTCATTGGTTCTCCCTATTCCTGTTCATTTTCCGCAGAAATTGCAAACTGGGCCAAACAGGAGGTTAAAGGCACTGACTCTCCAAGTGGGGAGAGTGTTAGTAAAGCGTCTGGAATGTTGCACCCGAGTACCAGGGGACGAAAACTGAGACACATTTGAACACGTTTCCCGATCACACGGTGGATCATACTCTGGGTTCCACATGCATGTTTTAGCTGAAGGAAGAATCCCTTAAACCTGGAGAGTTGAGAACCATGGAATGGGTACCATGCAATATGACTTCAAAGGGTCTGCATTTGCTCACCGAACCTAACCAATCCTATCACTGCTGCGTTTATGCCGCTGTACACATGCTGGATTCTCTTTCGGAGACTATAAATCCATAGGTTTTAAGATTCTTACTAGTCAGGTATATTCTTAGGCGTTTAATATGGGGTGTTGAGTCCACTTCGTTGAGCAAGCAGTAGCTCTTGTCTATTACATATTTGGCTTATGGAAAGGTATCTGTGCTAATTTCAATCTCTGGTTTTATGCAGCACCCCAACTCACCTTTCCCCTTAAGCAAGCATAAGTTGGTTTTCTACATTTGAGGCCCTATTCTGTTTTGTAATTCAGTTCCTGTGTAGCCAAGTTTACATTCCGTGTATTAGTGATACCTTATGATGTTTCTTTTTCTGTGTGACTTATTTCACTTAGAATCATCGTACCTGAATCCACTCATTATGCTGCTACTGGCCTGATGACATAGATTTCATTGCTGAGTGATATTGCATTGTACGTAAGTACCGCAACTTCTTTATCCATTTTTCGCTTTCTGCGATATTGAACTTGTACCGTAAACGAGGTTCTTGTAAACAGAGCCGTCCGAAACTTTGGGGTGGCTGTGTCTTTTTGATTTTAATTTCCCTAAGCTATAGGACCATAAGTGGAAGTGCCCTAGGCTCTCTTGCTTTGTTTTTTAGATGTTTCAGGAAACACCATACACTTCTCCAGAGAGGCTGTTGGCAATTTACATCCCGCCCATCAGCATAACAAGGCTCCCAGTTCTCCATGGCCTGTCCTGCCTTTCTGGATTTTACACTTTTTTCAGATGGCCCTTTTGACCGGGGGGCAGTGAGACTTCATTGTAGTGCAGATTTCCTTTGCAAGCTTGCTTGGTTGGCCAAAAAGGGCGTATGCGTTTTTTCCTGAATATATTCAGGAAAAAACGCATACGCCCTTTTTGGCCAAGTGCATCATTGTGGACGTTCTGCCTCTTTTCCTATGCTTTACATGCAATTCCAGTCTACCTCCTGAAATCGGTTTCCTGCAATTCTGCCCCGCTTTCAAGTCCTCTTGGCAGCCTTACTTCAATATATTTTTGGACGATAGCTGTCATTTATAACTCTGCAGGTTTGTGAATTACAGTGCCCCTGAGCTCCTTTCTTCAACTCGCTTTCTTGTGAGCTGGCCGCAACACCGCAGGATTGCTTCAGGCCCTAGTGTGGTTCCGGCATGGCTCGCTGAGCCTTTGGTTATTCCCTCTTCCTGGTGGGAAATGAGAGTTAAATTTGCCCGTCCAGACACCTCCAGCTAGTCTCTCATTGGTTCTCCCTATTCCTGTTCATTTTCCGCAGAAATTGCAAACTGGGCCAAACAGGAGGTTAAAGGCACTGACTCTCCAAGTGGGGAGAGTGTTAGTAAAGCATCTGGAATGTTGCACCCGAGTACCAGGGGACGAAAACTGAGACACATTTGAACACGTTTCCCGATCACACGGTGGATCATACTCTGGGTTCCACATGCATGTTTTAGCTGAAGGAAGAATCCCTTAAACCTGGAGAGTTGAGAACCATGGAATGGGTACCATGCAATATGACTTCAAAGGGTCTGCATTTGCTCACCGAACCTAACCAATCCTATCACTGCTGCGTTTATGCCGCTGTACACACGCTGGATTCTCTTTCGGAGACATATAAATCCATAGGTTTTAAGATTCTTACTAGTCAGGTATATTCTTAGGCGTTTAATATGGGGTGTTGAGTCCACTTCGTTGAGCAAGCAGTAGCTCTTGTCTATTACATATTTGGCTTATGGAAAGGTATCTGTGCTAATTTCAATCTCTGGTTTTATGCAGCACCCCAACTCACCTTTCCCCTTAAGCAAGCATAAGTTGGTTTTCTACATTTGAGACCCTATTCTGTTTTGTAATTCAGTTCCTGTGTAGCCAAGTTTACATTCCGTGTATTAGTGATACCTTATGATGTTTCTTTTTCTCTGTGACTTATTTCACTTAGAATCATCGTACCTGAATCCACTCATTATGCTGCTACTGGCCTGATGACATAGATTTCATTGCTGAGTGATATTGCATTGTACGTAAGTACCACAACTTCTTTATCCATTTTTCGCTTTCTGTGATATTGAACTTGTACCGTAAACGAGGTTCTTGTAAACAGAGCCGTCCCAAACTTTGGGGTGGCTGTGTCTTTTTGATTTTAATTTCCCTAAGCTATAGGACCATAAGTGGAAGTGCCCTAGGCTCTCTTGCTTTGTTTTTTAGATGTTTCAGGAAACACCATACACTTCTCCAGAGTGGCTGTTGGCAATTTACATCCCGCCCATCAGCATAACAAGGCTCCCAGTTCTCCATGGCCTGTCCTGCCTTTCTGGATTTTACACTTTTTTCAGATGGCCCTTTTGACCGGGGGGCAGTGAGACTTCATTGTAGTGCAGATTTCCTTTGCAAGCTTGCTTGGTTGGCCAAAAAGGGCGTATGCGTTTTTTCCTGAATATATTCAGGAAAAAACGCATACGCCCTTTTTGGCCAAGTGCATCATTGTGGACGTTCTGCCTCTTTTCCTATGCTTTACATGCAATTCCAGTCTACCTCCTGAAATCGGTTTCCTGCAATTCTGCCCCGCTTTCAAGTCCTCTTGGCAGCCTTACTTCAATATATTTTTGGACGATAGCTGTCATTTATAACTCTGCAGGTTTGTGAATTACAGTGCCCCTGAGCTCCTTTCTTCAACTCGCTTTCTTGTGAGCTGGCCGCAACACCGCAGGATTGCTTCAGGCCCTAGTGTGGTTCCGGCATGGCTCGCTGAGCCTTTGGTTATTCCCTCTTCCTGGTGGGAAATGAGAGTTAAATTTGCCCGTCCAGACACCTCCAGCTAGTCTCTCATTGGTTCTCCCTATTCCTGTTCATTTTCCGCAGAAATTGCAAACTGGGCCAAACAGGAGGTTAAAGGCACTGACTCTCCAAGTGGGGAGAGTGTTAGTAAAGCGTCTGGAATGTTGCACCCGAGTACCAGGGGACGAAAACTGAGACACATTTGAACACGTTTCCCGATCACACGGTGGATCATACTCTGGGTTCCACATGCATGTTTTAGCTGAAGGAAGAATCCCTTAAACCTGGAGAGTTGAGAACCATGGAATGGGTACCATGCAATATGACTTCAAAGGGTCTGCATTTGCTCACCGAACCTAACCAATCCTATCACTGCTGCGTTTATGCCGCTGTACACACGCTGGATTCTCTTTCGGAGACATATAAATCCATAGGTTTTAAGATTCTTACTAGTCAGGTATATTCTTAGGCGTTTAATATGGGGTTTTGAGTCCACTTCGTTGAGCAAGCAGTAGCTCTTGTCTATTACATATTTGGCTTATGGAAAGGTATCTGTGCTAATTTCAATCTCTGGTTTTATGCAGCACCCCAACTCACCTTTCCCCTTAAGCAAGCATAAGTTGGTTTTCTACATTTGAGGCCCTATTCTGTTTTGTAATGCAGTTCCTGTGTAGCCAAGTTTACATTCCGTGTATTAGTGATACCTTATGATGTTTCTTTTTCTGTGTGACTTATTTCACTTAGAATCATCGTACCTGAATCCACTCATTATGCTGCTACTGGCCTGATGACATAGATTTCATTGCTGAGTGATATTGCATTGTACGTAAGTACCGCAACTTCTTTATCCATTTTTCGCTTTCTGCGATATTGAACTTGTACCGTAAATGAGGTTCTTGTAAACAGAGCCGTCCCAAACTTTGGGGTGGCTGTGTCTTTTTGATTTTAATTTCCCTAAGCTATAGGACCATAAGTGGAAGTGCCCTAGGCTCTCTTGCTTTGTTTTTTAGATGTTTCAGGAAACACCATACACTTCTCCAGAGTGGCTGTTGGCAATTTACATCCCGCCCATCAGCATAACAAGGCTCCCAGTTCTCCATGGCCTGTCCTGCCTTTCTGGATTTTACACTTTTTTCAGATGGCCCTTTTGACCGGGGGGCAGTGAGACTTCATTGTAGTGCAGATTTCCTTTGCAAGCTTGCTTGGTTGGCCAAAAAGGGCGTATGCGTTTTTTCCTGAATATATTCAGGAAAAAACGCATACGCCCTTTTTGGCCAAGTGCATCATTGTGGACGTTCTGCCTCTTTTCCTATGCTTTACATGCAATTCCAGTCTACCTCCTGAAATCGGTTTCCTGCAATTCTGCCCCGCTTTCAAGTCCTCTTGGCAGCCTTACTTCAATATATTTTTGGACGATAGCTGTCATTTATAACTCTGCAGGTTTGTGAATTACAGTGCCCCTGAGCTCCTTTCTTCAACTCGCTTTCTTGTGAGCTGGCCGCAACACCGCAGGATTGCTTCAGGCCCTAGTGTGGTTCCGGCATGGCTCGCTGAGCCTTTGGTTATTCCCTCTTCCTGGTGGGAAATGAGAGTTAAATTTGCCCGTCCAGACACCTCCAGCTAGTCTCTCATTGGTTCTCCCTATTCCTGTTCATTTTCCGCAGAAATTGCAAACTGGGCCAAACAGGAGGTTAAAGGCACTGACTCTCCAAGTGGGGAGAGTGTTAGTAAAGCGTCTGGAATGTTGCACCCGCGTACCAGGGGACGAAAACTGAGACACATTTGAACACGTTTCCCGATCACACGGTGGATCATACTCTGGGTTCCACATGCATGTTTTAGCTGAAGGAAGAATCCCTTAAACCTGGAGAGTTGAGAACCATGGAATGGGTACCATGCAATATGACTTCAAAGGGTCTGCATTTGCTCACCGAACCTCACCAATCCTATCACTGCTGCGTTTATGCCGCTGTACACACGCTGGATTCTCTTTCGGAGACTATAAATCCATAGGTTTTAAGATTCTTACTAGTCAGGTATATTCTTAGTCGTTTAATATGGGGTGTTGAGTCCACTTCGTTGAGCAAGCAGTAGCTCTTGTCTATTACATATTTGGCTTATGGAAAGGTATCTGTGCTAATTTCAATCTCTGGTTTTATGCAGCACCCCAACTCACCTTTCCCCTTAAGCAAGCATAAGTTGGTTTTCTACATTTGAGGCCCTATTCTGTTTTGTAATTCAGTTCCTGTGTAGCCAAGTTTACATTCCGTGTATTAGTGATACCTTATGATGTTTCTTTTTCTGTGTGACTTATTTCACTTAGAATCATCGTACCTGAATCCACTCATTATGCTGCTACTGGCCTGATGACATAGATTTCATTGCTGAGTGATATTGCATTGTACGTAAGTACCGCAACTTCTTTATCCATTTTTCGCTTTCTGCGATATTGAACTTGTACCGTAAACGAGGTTCTTGTAAACAGAGCCGTCCGAAACTTTGGGGTGGCTGTGTCTTTTTGATTTTAATTTCCCTAAGCTATAGGACCATAAGTGGAAGTGCCCTAGGCTCTCTTGCTTTGTTTTTTAGATGTTTCAGGAAACACCATACACTTCTCCAGAGAGGCTGTTGGCAATTTACATCCCGCCCATCAGCATAACAAGGCTCCCAGTTCTCCATGGCCTGTCCTGCCTTTCTGGATTTTACACTTTTTTCAGATGGCCCTTTTGACCGGGGGGCAGTGAGACTTCATTGTAGTGCAGATTTCCTTTGCAAGCTTGCTTGGTTGGCCAAAAAGGGCGTATGCGTTTTTTCCTGAATATATTCAGGAAAAAACGCATACGCCCTTTTTGGCCAAGTGCATCATTGTGGACGTTCTGCCTCTTTTCCTATGCTTTACATGCAATTCCAGTCTACCTCCTGAAATCGGTTTCCTGCAATTCTGCCCCGCTTTCAAGTCCTCTTGGCAGCCTTACTTCAATATATTTTTGGACGATAGCTGTCATTTATAACTCTGCAGGTTTGTGAATTACAGTGCCCCTGAGCTCCTTTCTTCAACTCGCTTTCTTGTGAGCTGGCCGCAACACCGCAGGATTGCTTCAGGCCCTAGTGTGGTTCCGGCATGGCTCGCTGAGCCTTTGGTTATTCCCTCTTCCTGGTGGGAAATGAGAGTTAAATTTGCCCGTCCAGACACCTCCAGCTAGTCTCTCATTGGTTCTCCCTATTCCTGTTCATTTTCCGCAGAAATTGCAAACTGGGCCAAACAGGAGGTTAAAGGCACTGACTCTCCAAGTGGGGAGAGTGTTAGTAAAGCGTCTGGAATGTTGCACCCGAGTAACAGGGGACGAAAACTGAGACACATTTGAACACGTTTCCCGATCACACGGTGGATCATACTCTGGGTTCCACATGCATGTTTTAGCTGAAGGAAGAATCCCTTAAACCTGGAGAGTTGAGAACCATGGAATGGGTACCATGCAATATGACTTCAAAGGGTCTGCATTTGCTCACCGAACCTAACCAATCCTATCACTGCTGCGTTTATGCTGCTGTACACACGCTGGATTCTCTTTCGGAGACATATAAATCCATAGGTTTTAAGATTCTTACTAGTCAGGTATATTCTTAGGCGTTTAATATGGGGTGTTGAGTCCACTTCGTTGAGCAAGCAGTAGCTCTTGTCTATTACATATTTGGCTTATGGAAAGGTATCTGTGCTAATTTCAATCTCTGGTTTTATGCAGCACCCCAACTCACCTTTCCCCTTAAGCAAGCATAAGTTGGTTTTCTACATTTGAGACCCTATTCTGTTTTGTAATTCAGTTCCTGTGTAGCCAAGTTTACATTCCGTGTATTAGTGATACCTTATGATGTTTCTTTTTCTCTGTGACTTATTTCACTTAGAATCATCGTACCTGAATCCACTCATTATGCTGCTACTGGCCTGATGACATAGATTTCATTGCTGAGTGATATTGCATTGTACGTAAGTACCACAACTTCTTTATCCATTTTTCGCTTTCTGTGATATTGAACTTGTACCGTAAACGAGGTTCTTGTAAACAGAGCCGTCCCAAACTTTGGGGTGGCTGTGTCTTTTTGATTTTAATTTCCCTAAGCTATAGGACCATAAGTGGAAGTGCCCTAGGCTCTCTTGCTTTGTTTTTTAGATGTTTCAGGAAACACCATACACTTCTCCAGAGTGGCTGTTGGCAATTTACATCCCACCCATCAGCATAACAAGGCTCCCAGTTCTCCATGGCCTGTCCTGCCTTTCTGGATTTTACACTTTTTTCAGATGGCCCTTTTGACCGGGGGGCAGTGAGACTTCATTGTAGTGCAGATTTCCTTTGCAAGCTTGCTTGGTTGGCCAAAAAGGGCGTATGCATTTTTTCCTGAATATATTCAGGAAAAAACGCATACGCCCTTTTTGGCCAAGTGCATCATTGTGGACGTTCTGCCTCTTTTCCTATGCTTTACATGCAATTCCAGTCTACCTCCTGAAATCGGTTTCCTGCAATTCTGCCCCGCTTTCAAGTCCTCTTGGCAGCCTTACTTCAATATATTTTTGGACGATAGCTGTCATTTATAACTCTGCAGGTTTGTGAATTACAGTGCCCCTGAGCTCCTTTCTTCAACTCGCTTTCTTGTGAGCTGGCCGCAACACCGCAGGATTGCTTCAGGCCCTAGTGTGGTTCCGGCATGGCTCGCTGAGCCTTTGGTTATTCCCTCTTCCTGGTGGGAAATGAGAGTTAAATTTGCCCGTCCAGACACCTCCAGCTAGTCTCTCATTGGTTCTCCCTATTCCTGTTCATTTTCCGCAGAAATTGCAAACTGGGCCAAACAGGAGTTTAAAGGCACTGACTCTCCAAGTGGGGAGAGTGTTAGTAAAGCGTCTGGAATGTTGCACCCGAGTACCAGGGGACGAAAACTGAGACACATTTGAACACGTTTCCCGATCACACGGTGGATCATACTCTGGGTTCCACATGCATGTTTTAGCTGAAGGAAGAATCCCTTAAACCTGGAGAGTTGAGAACCATGGAATGGGTACCATGCAATATGACTTCAAAGGGTCTGCATTTGCTCACCGAACCTAACCAATCCTATCACTGCTGCGTTTATGCCGCTGTACACACGCTGGATTCTCTTTCGGAGACTATAAATCCATAGGTTTTAAGATTCTTACTAGTCAGGTATATTCTTAGGCGTTTAATATGGGGTGTTGAGTCCACTTCGTTGAGCAAGCAGTAGCTCTTGTCTATTACATATTTGGCTTATGGAAAGGTATCTGTGCTAATTTCAATCTCTGGTTTTATGCAGCACCCCAACTCACCTTTCCCCTTAAGCAAGCATAAGTTGGTTTTCTACATTTGAGGCCCTATTCTGTTTTGTAATGCAGTTCCTGTGTAGCCAAGTTTACATTCCGTGTATTAGTGATACCTTATGATGTTTCTTTTTCTGTGTGACTTATTTCACTTAGAATCATCGTACCTGAATCCACTCATTATGCTGCTACTGGCCTGATGACATAGATTTCATTGCTGAGTGATATTGCATTGTACGTAAGTACCGCAACTTCTTTATCCATTTTTCGCTTTCTGCGATATTGAACTTGTACCGTAAATGAGGTTCTTGTAAACAGAGCCGTCCCAAACTTTGGGGTGGCTGTGTCTTTTTGATTTTAATTTCCCTAAGCTATAGGACCATAAGTGGAAGTGCCCTAGGCTCTGTTGCTTTGTTTTTTAGATGTTTCAGGAAACACCATACACTTCTCCAGAGTGGCTGTTGGCAATTTACATCCCGCCCATCAGCATAACAAGGCTCCCAGTTCTCCATGGCCTGTCCTGCCTTTCTGGATTTTACACTTTTTTCAGATGGCCCTTTTGACCGGGGGGCAGTGAGACTTCATTGTAGTGCAGATTTCCTTTGCAAGCTTGCTTGGTTGGCCAAAAAGGGCGTATGCGTTTTTTCCTGAATATATTCAGGAAAAAACGCATACGCCCTTTTTGGCCAAGTGCATCATTGTGGACGTTCTGCCTCTTTTCCTATGCTTTACATGCAATTCCAGTCTACCTCCTGAAATCGGTTTCCTGCAATTCTGCCCCGCTTTCAAGTCCTCTTGGCAGCCTTACTTCAATATATTTTTGGACGATAGCTGTCATTTATAACTCTGCAGGTTTGTGAATTACAGTGCCCCTGAGCTCCTTTCTTCAACTCGCTTTCTTGTGAGCTGGCCGCAACACCGCAGGATTGCTTCAGGCCCTAGTGTGGTTCCGGCATGGCTCGCTGAGCCTTTGGTTATTCCCTCTTCCTGGTGGGAAATGAGAGTTAAATTTGCCCGTCCAGACACCTCCAGCTAGTCTCTCATTGGTTCTCCCTATTCCTGTTCATTTTCCGCAGAAATTGCAAACTGGGCCAAACAGGAGGTTAAAGGCACTGACTCTCCAAGTGGGGAGAGTGTTAGTAAAGCGTCTGGAATGTTGCACCCGAGTACCAGGGGACGAAAACTGAGACACATTTGAACACGTTTCCCGATCACACGGTGGATCATACTCTGGGTTCCACATGCATGTTTTAGCTGAAGGAAGAATCCCTTAAACCTGGAGAGTTGAGAACCATGGAATGGGTACCATGCAATATGACTTCAAAGGGTCTGCATTTGCTCACCGAACCTAACCAATCCTATCACTGCTGCGTTTATGCCGCTGTACACACGCTGGATTCTCTTTCGGAGACTATAAATCCATAGGTTTTAAGATTCTTACTAGTCAGGTATATTCTTAGGCGTTTAATATGGGGTGTTGAGTCCACTTCGTTGAGCAAGCAGTAGCTCTTGTCTATTACATATTTGGCTTATGGAAAGGTATCTGTGCTAATTTCAATCTCTGGTTTTATGCAGCACCCCAACTCACCTTTCCCCTTAAGCAAGCATAAGTTGGTTTTCTACATTTGAGGCCCTATTCTGTTTTGTAATTCAGTTCCTGTGTAGCCAAGTTTACATTCCGTGTATTAGTGATACCTTATGATGTTTCTTTTTCTGTGTGACTTATTTCACTTAGAATCATCGTACCTGAATCCACTCATTATGCTGCTACTGGCCTGATGACATAGATTTCATTGCTGAGTGATATTGCATTGTACGTAAGTACCGCAACTTCTTTATCCATTTTTCGCTTTCTGCGATATTGAACTTGTACCGTAAACGAGTTTCTTGTAAACAGAGCCGTCCCAAACTTTGGGGTGGCTGTGTCTTTTTGATTTTAATTTCCCTAAGCTATAGGACCATAAGTGGAAGTGCCCTAGGCTCTCTTGCTTTGTTTTTTAGATGTTTCAGGAAACACCATACACTTCTCCAGAGAGGCTGTTGGCAATTTACATCCCGCCCATCAGCATAACAAGGCTCCCAGTTCTCCATGGCCTGTCCTGCCTTTGTGGATTTTACACTTTTTTCAGATGGCCCTTTTGACCGGCGGGCAGTGAGACTTCATTGTAGTGCAGATTTCCTTTGCAAGCTTGCTTGGTTGGCCAAAAAGGGCGTATGCGTTTTTTCCTGAATATATTCAGGAAAAAACGCATACGCCCTTTTTGGCCAAGTGCATCATTGTGGACGTTCTGCCTCTTTTCCTATGCTTTACATGCAATTCCAGTCTACCTCCTGAAATCGGTTTCCTGCAATTCTGCCCCGCTTTCAAGTCCTCTTGGCAGCCTTACTTCAATATATTTTTGGACGATAGCTGTCATTTATAACTCTGCAGGTTTGTGAATGACAGTGCCCCTGAGCTCCTTTCTTCAACTCGCTTTCTTGTGAGCTGGCCGCAACACCGCAGGATTGCTTCAGGCCCTAGTGTGGTTCCGGCATGGCTCGCTGAGCCTTTGGTTATTCCCTCTTCCTGGTGGGAAATGAGAGTTAAATTTGCCCGTCCAGACACCTCCAGCTAGTCTCTCATTGGTTCTCCCTATTCCTGTTCATTTTCCGCAGAAATTGCAAACTGGGCCAAACAGGAGGTTAAAGGCACTGACTCTCCAAGTGGGGAGAGTGTTAGTAAAGCGTCTGGAATGTTGCACCCGAGTACCAGGGGACGAAAACTGAGACACATTTGAACACGTTTCCCGATCACACGGTGGATCATACTCTGGGTTCCACATGCATGTTTTAGCTGAAGGAAGAATCCCTTAAACCTGGAGAGTTGAGAACCATGGAATGGGTACCATGCAATATGACTTCAAAGGGTCTGCATTTGCTCACCGAACCTCACCAATCCTATCACTGCTGCGTTTATGCCGCTGTACACACGCTGGATTCTCTTTCGGAGACATATAAATCCATAGGTTTTAAGATTCTTACTAGTCAGGTATATTCTTAGTCGTTTAATATGGGGTGTTGAGTCCACTTCGTTGAGCAAGCAGTAGCTCTTGTCTATTACATATTTGGCTTATGGAAAGGTATCTGTGCTAATTTCAATCTCTGGTTTTATGCAGCACCCCAACTCACCTTTCCCCTTAAGCAAGCATAAGTTGGTTTTCTACATTTGAGGCCCTATTCTGTTTTGTAATTCAGTTCCTGTGTAGCCAAGTTTACATTCCGTGTATTAGTGATACCTTATGATGTTTCTTTTTCTGTGTGAATTATTTCACTTAGAATCATCGTACCTGAATCCACTCATTATGCTGCTACTGGCCTGATGACATAGATTTCATTGCTGAGTGATATTGCATTGTACGTAAGTACCGCAACTTCTTTATCCATTTTTCGCTTTCTGCGATATTGAACTTGTACCGTAAACGAGGTTCTTGTAAACAGAGCCGTCCGAAACTTTGGGGTGGCTGTGTCTTTTTGATTTTAATTTCCCTAAGCTATAGGACCATAAGTGGAAGTGCCCTAGGCTCTCTTGCTTTGTTTTTTAGATGTTTCAGGAAACACCATACACTTCTCCAGAGTGGCTGTTGGCAATTTACATCCCGCCCATCAGCATAACAAGGCTCCCAGTTCTCCATGGCCTGTCCTGCCTTTCTGGATTTTACACTTTTTTCAGATGGCCCTTTTGACCGGGGGGCAGTGAGACTTCATTGTAGTGCAGATTTCCTTTGCAAGCTTGCTTGGTTGGCCAAAAAGGGCGTATGCGTTTTTTCCTGAATATATTCAGGAAAAAACGCATACGCCCTTTTTGGCCAAGTGCATCATTGTGCACGTTCTGCCTCTTTTCCTATGCTTTACATGCATTTCCAGTCTACCTCCTGAAATCGGTTTCCTGCAATTCTGCCCCGCTTTCAAGTCCTCTTGGCAGCCTTACTTCAATATATTTTTGGACGATAGCTGTCATTTATAACTCTGCAGGTTTGTGAATTACAGTGCCCCTGAGCTCCTTTCTTCAACTCGCTTTCTTGTGAGCTGGCCGCAACACCGCAGGATTGCTTCAGGCCCTAGTGTGGTTCCGGCATGGCTCGCTGAGCCTTTGGTTATTCCCTCTTCCTGGTGGGAAATGAGAGTTAGATTTGCCCGTCCAGACACCTCCAGCTAGTCTCTCATTGGTTCTCCCTATTCCTGTTCATTTTCCGCAGAAATTGCAAACTGGGCCAAACAGGAGGTTAAAGGCACTGACTCTCCAAGTGGGGAGAGTGTTAGTAAAGCGTCTGGAATGTTGCACCCGAGTACCAGGGGACGAAAACTGAGACACATTTGAACACGTTTCCCGATCACACGGTGGATCATACTCTGGGTTCCACATGCATGTTTTAGCTGAAGGAAGAATCCCTTAAACCTGGAGAGTTGAGAACCATGGAATGGGTACCATGCAATATGACTTCAAAGGGTCTGCATTTGCTCACCGAACCTAACCAATCCTATCACTGCTGCGTTTATGCCGCTGTACACACGCTGGATTCTCTTTCGGAGACATATAAATCCATAGGTTTTAAGATTCTTACTAGTCAGGTATATTCTTAGGCGTTTAATATGGGGTGTTGAGTCCACTTCGTTGAGCAAGCAGTAGCTCTTGTCTATTACATATTTGACTTATGGAAAGGTATCTGTGCTAATTTCAATCTCTGGTTTTATGCAGCACCCCAACTCACCTTTCCCCTTAAGCAAGCATAAGTTGGTTTTCTACATTTGAGGCCCTATTCTGTTTTGTAATTCAGTTCCTGTGTAGCCAAGTTTACATTCCGTGTATTAGTGATACCTTATGATGTTTCTTTTTCTCTGTGACTTATTTCACTTAGAATCATCGTACCTGAATCCACTCATTATGCTGCTACTGGCCTGATGACATAGATTTCATTGCTGAGTGATATTGCATTGTACGTAAGTACCGCAACTTCTTTATCCATTTTTCGCTTTCTGCGATATTGAACTTGTACCGTAAATGAGGTTCTTGTAAACAGAGCCGTCCCAAACTTTGGGGTGGCTGTGTCTTTTTGATTTTAATTTCCCTAAGCTATAGGACCATAAGTGGAAGTGCCCTAGGCTCTCTTGCTTTGTTTTTTAGATGTTTCAGGAAACACCATACACTTCTCCAGAGTGGCTGTTGGCAATTTACATCCCGCCCATCAGCATAACAAGGCTCCCAGTTCTCCATGGCCTGACCTGCCTTTCTGGATTTTACACTTTTTTCAGATGGCCCTTTTGACCGGGGGGCAGTGAGACTTCATTGTAGTGCAGATTTCCTTTGCAAGCTTGCTTGGTTGGCCAAAAAGGGCGTATGCGTTTTTTCCTGAATATATTCAGGAAAAAACGCATACGCCCTTTTTGGCCAAGTGCATCATTGTGGACGTTCTGCCTCTTTTCCTATGCTTTACATGCAATTCCAGTCTACCTCCTGAAATCGGTTTCCTGCAATTCTGCCCCGCTTTCAAGTCCTCTTGGCAGCCTTACTTCAATATATTTTTGGACGATAGCTGTCATTTATAACTCTGCAGGTTTGTGAATTACAGTGCCCCTGAGCTCCTTTCTTCAACTCGCTTTCTTGTGAGCTGGCCGCAACACCGCAGGATTGCTTCAGGCCCTAGTGTGGTTCCGGCATGGCTCGCTGAGCCTTTGGTTATTCCCTCTTCCTCGTGGGAAGTGAGAGTTAAATTTGCCCGTCCAGACACCTCCAGCTAGTCTCTCATTGGTTCTCCCTATTCCTGTTCATTTTCCGCAGAAATTGCAAACTGGGCCAAACAGGAGGTTAAAGGCACTGACTCTCCAAGTGGGGAGAGTGTTAGTAAAGCGTCTGGAATGTTGCACCCGAGTACCAGGGGACGAAAACTGAGACACATTTGAACACGTTTCCCGATCACACGGTGGATCATACTCTGGGTTCCACATGCATGTTTTAGCTGAAGGAAGAATCCCTTAAACCTGGAGAGTTGAGAACCATGGAATGGGTACCATGCAATATGACTTCAAAGGGTCTGCATTTGCTCACCGAACCTAACCAATCCTATCACTGCTGCGTTTATGCCGCTGTACACACGCTGGATTCTCTTTCGGAGACTATAAATCCATAGGTTTTAAGATTCTTACTAGTCAGGTATATTCTTAGGCGTTTAATATGGGGTGTTGAGTCCACTTCGTTGAGCAAGCAGTAGCTCTTGTCTATTACATATTTGGCTTATGGAAAGGTATCTGTGCTAATTTCAATCTCTGGTTTTATGCAGCACCCCAACTCACCTTTCCCCTTAAGCAAGCATAAGTTGGTTTTCTACATTTGAGGCCCTATTCTGTTTTGTAATTCAGTTCCTGTGTAGCCAAGTTTACATTCCGTGTATTAGTGATACCTTATGATGTTTCTTTTTCTCTGTGACTTATTTCACTTAGAATCATCGTACCTGAATCCACTCATTATGCTGCTACTGGCCTGATGACATAGATTTCATTGCTGAGTGATATTGCATTGTACGTAAGTACCGCAACTTCTTTATCCATTTTTCGCTTTCTGCGATATTGAACTTGTACCGTAAACGAGGTTCTTGTAAACAGAGCCGTCCCAAACTTTGGGGTGGCTGTGTCTTTTTGATTTTAATTTCCCTAAGCTATAGGACCATAAGTGGAAGTGCCCTAGGCTCTCTTGCTTTGTTTTTTAGATGTTTCAGGAAACACCATACACTTCTCCAGAGTGGCTGTTGGCAATTTACATCCCGCCCATCAGCATAACAAGGCTCCCAGTTCTCCATGGCCTGTCCTGCCTTTCTGGATTTTACACTTTTTTCAGATGGCCCTTTTGACCGGGGGGCAGTGAGACTTCATTGTAGTGCAGATTTCCTTTGCAAGCTTGCTTGGTTGGCCAAAAAGGGCGTATGCGTTTTTTCCTGAATATATTCAGGAAAAAACGCATACGCCCTTTTTGGCCAAGTGCATCATTGTGGACGTTCTGCCTCTTTTCCTATGCTTTACATGCAATTCCAGTCTACCTCCTGAAATCGGTTTCCTGCAATTCTGCCCCGTTTTCAAGTCCTCTTGGCAGCCTTACTTCAATATATTTTTGGACGATAGCTGTCATTTATAACTCTGCAGGTTTGTGAATTACAGTGCCCCTGAGCTCCTTTCTTCAACTCGCTTTCTTGTGAGCTGGCCGCAACACCGCAGGATTGCTTCAGGCCCTAGTGTGGTTCCGGCATGGCTCGCTGAGCCTTTGGTTATTCCCTCTTCCTGGTGGGAAATGAGAGTTAAATTTGCCCGTCCAGACACCTCCAGCTAGTCTCTCATTGGTTCTCCCTATTCCTGTTCATTTTCCGCAGAAATTGCAAACTGGGCCAAACAGGAGGTTAAAGGCACTGACTCTCCAAGTGGGGAGAGTGTTAGTAAAGCGTCTGGAATGTTGCACCCGAGTACCAGGGGACGAAAACTGAGACACATTTGAACACGTTTCCCGATCACACGGTGGATCATACTCTGGGTTCCACATGCATGTTTTAGCTGAAGGAAGAATCCCTTAAACCTGGAGAGTTGAGAACCATGGAATGGGTACCATGCAATATGACTTCAAAGGGTCTGCATTTGCTCACCGAACCTAACCAATCCTATCACTGCTGCGTTTATGCCGCTGTACACACGCTGGATTCTCTTTCGGAAACTATAAATCCATAGGTTTTAAGATTCTTACTAGTCAGGTATATTCTTAGGCGTTTAATATGGGGTGTTGAGTCCACTTCGTTGAGCAAGCAGTAGCTCTTGTCTATTACATATTTGGCTTATGGAAAGGTATCTGTGCTAATTTCAATCTCTGGTTTTATGCAGCACCCCAACTCACCTTTCCCCTTAAGCAAGCATAAGTTGGTTTTCTACATTTGAGGCCCTATTCTGTTTTGTAATTCAGTTCCTGTGTAGCCAAGTTTACATTCCGTGTATTAGTGATACCTTATGATGTTTCTTTTTCTCTGTGACTTATTTCACTTAGAATCATCGTACCTGAATCCACTCATTATGCTGCTACTGGCCTGATGACATAGATTTCATTGCTGAGTGATATTGCATTGTACGTAAGTACCGCAACTTCTTTATCCATTTTTCGCTTTCTGCGATATTGAACTTGTACCGTAAACGAGGTTCTTGTAAACAGAGCTGTCCCAAACTTTGGGGTGGCTGTGTCTTTTTGATTTTAATTTCCCTAAGCTATAGGACCATAAGTGGAAGTGCCCTAGGCTCTCTTGCTTTGTTTTTTAGATGTTTCAGGAAACACCATACACTTCTCCAGAGTGGCTGTTGGCAATTTACATCCCGCCCATCAGCATAACAAGGCTCCCAGTTCTCCATGGCCTGTCCTGCCTTTCTGGATTTTACACTTTTTTCAGATGGCCCTTTTGACCGGGGGGCAGTGAGACTTCATTGTAGTGCAGATTTCCTTTGCAAGCTTGCTTGGTTGGCCAAAAAGGGCGTATGCGTTTTTTCCTGAATATATTCAGGAAAAAACGCATACGCCCTTTTTGGCCAAGTGCATCATTGTGGACGTTCTGCCTCTTTTCCTATGCTTTACATGCAATTCCAGTCTACCTCCTGAAATCGGTTTCCTGCAATTCTGCCCCGCTTTCAAGTCCTCTTGGCAGCCTTACTTCAATATATTTTTGGACGATAGCTGTCATTTATAACTCTGCAGGTTTGTGAATTACAGTGCCCCTGAGCTCCTTTCTTCAACTCGCTTTCTTGTGAGCTGGCCGCAACACCGCAGGATTGCTTCAGGCCCTAGTGTGGTTCCGGCATGGCTCGCTGAGCCTTTGGTTATTCCCTCTTCCTGGTGGGAAATGAGAGTTAAATTTGCCCGTCCAGACACCTCCAGCTAGTCTCTCATTGGTTCTCCCTATTCCTGTTCATTTTCCGCAGAAATTGCAAACTGGGCCAAACAGGAGGTTAAAGGCACTGACTCTCCAAGTGGGGAGAGTGTTAGTAAAGCGTCTGGAATGTTGCACCCGAGTACCAGGGGACGAAAACTGAGACACATTTGAACACGTTTCCCGATCACACGGTGGATCATACTCTGGGTTCCACATGCATGTTTTAGCTGAAGGAAGAATCCCTTAAACCTGGAGAGTTGAGAACCATGGAATGGGTACCATGCAATATGACTTCAAAGGGTCTGCATTTGCTCACCGAACCTAACCAATCCTATCACTGCTGCGTTTATGCCGCTGTACACACGCTGGATTCTCTTTCGGAGACATATAAATCCATAGGTTTTAAGATTCTTACTAGTCAGGTATATTCTTAGGCGTTTAATATGGGGTGTTGAGTCCACTTCGTTGAGCAAGCAGTAGCTCTTGTCTATTACATATTTGACTTATGGAAAGGTATCTGTGCTAATTTCAATCTCTGGTTTTATGCAGCACCCCAACTCACCTTTCCCCTTAAGCAAGCATAAGTTGGTTTTCTACATTTGAGGCCCTATTCTGTTTTGTAATTCAGTTCCTGTGTAGCCAAGTTTACATTCCGTGTATTAGTGATACCTTATGATGTTTCTTTTTCTGTGTGACTTATTTCACTTAGAATCATCGTACCTGAATCCACTCATTATGCTGCTACTGGCCTGATGACATAGATTTCATTGCTGAGTGATATTGCATTGTACGTAAGTACCGCAACTTCTTTATCCATTTTTCGCTTTCTGCGATATTGAACTTGTACCGTAAACGAGGTTCTTGTAAACAGAGCCGTCCCAAACTTTGGGGTGGCTGTGTCTTTTTGATTTTAATTTCCCTAAGCTATAGGACCATAAGTGGAAGTGCCCTAGGCTCTCTTGCTTTGTTTTTTAGATGTTTCAGGAAACACCATACACTTCTCCAGAGTGGCTGTTGGCAATTTACATCCCGCCCATCAGCATAACAAGGCTCCCAGTTCTCCATGGCCTGTCCTGCCTTTCTGGATTTTACACTTTTTTCAGATGGCCCTTTTGACCGGGGGGCAGTGAGACTTCATTGTAGTGCAGATTTCCTTTGCAAGCTTGCTTGGTTGGCCAAAAAGGGCGTATGCGTTTTTTCCTGAATATATTCAGGAAAAAACGCATACGCCCTTTTTGGCCAAGTGCATCATTGTGGACGTTCTGCCTCTTTTCCTATGCTTTACATGCAATTCCAGTCTACCTCCTGAAATCGGTTTCCTGCAATTCTGCCCCGCTTTCAAGTCCTCTTGGCAGCCTTACTTCAATATATTTTTGGACGATAGCTGTCATTTATAACTCTGCAGGTTTGTGAATTACAGTGCCCCTGAGCTCCTTTCTTCAACTCGCTTTCTTGTGAGCTGGCCGCAACACCGCAGTATTGCTTCAGGCCCTAGTGTGGTTCCGGCATGGCTCGCTGAGCCTTTGGTTATTCCCTCTTCCTGGTGGGAAATGAGAGTTAAATTTGCCCGTCCAGACACCTCCAGCTAGTCTCTCATTGGTTCTCCCTATTCCTGTTCATTTTCCGCAGAAATTGCAAACTGGGCCAAACAGGAGGTTAAAGGCACTGACTCTCCAAGTGGGGAGAGTGTTAGTAAAGCGTCTGGAATGTTGCACCCGAGTACCAGGGGACGAAAACTGAGACACATTTGAACACGTTTCCCGATCACACGGTGGATCATACTCTGGGTTCCACATGCATGTTTTAGCTGAAGGAAGAATCCCTTAAACCTGGAGAGTTGAGAACCATGGAATGGGTACCATGCAATATGACTTCAAAGGGTCTGCATTTGCTCACCGAACCTCACCAATCCTATCACTGCTGCATTTATGCCGCTGTATACATGCTTGATTCTCTTTCGGAGACATATAAATCCATAGGTTTTAAGATTCTTACTAGTCAGGTATATTCTTAGGCATTTAATATGGGGTGTTGAGTCCACTTCATTGAGCAAGCAGTAGCTCTTGTCTATTACATATTTGGCTTATGGAAAGGTATCTGTGCTAATTTCAATCTCTGGTTTTATGCAGCACCCCAACTCACCTTTCCCCTTAAGCAAGCATAAGTTGGTTTTCTACATTTGAGGCCCTATTCTGTTTTGTAATTCAGTTCCTGTGTAGCCAAGTTTACATTCCGTGTATTAGTGATACCTTATGATGTTTCTTTTTCTGTGTGACTTATTTCACTTAGAATCATCGTACCTGAATCCACTCATTATGCTGCTACTGGCCTGATGACATAGATTTCATTGCTGAGTGATATTGCATTGTACGTAAGTACCGCAACTTCTTTATCCATTTTTCGCTTTCTGCGATATTGAACTTGTACCGTAAATGAGGTTCTTGTAAACAGAGCCGTCCCAAACTTTGGGGTGGCTGTGTCTTTTTGATTTTAATTTCCCTAAGCTATAGGACCATAAGTGGAAGTGCCCTAGGCTCTCTTGCTTTGTTTTTTAGATGTTTCAGGAAACACCATACACTTCTCCAGAGTGGCTGTTGGCAATTTACATCCCGCCCATCAGCATAACAAGGCTCCCAGTTCTCCATGGCCTGTCCTGCCTTTCTGGATTTTACACTTTTTTCAGATGGCCCTTTTGACCGGGGGGCAGTGAGACTTCATTGTAGTGCAGATTTCCTTTGCAAGCTTGCTTGGTTGGCCAAAAAGGGCGTATGCGTTTTTTCCTGAATATATTCAGGAAAAAACGCATACGCCCTTTTTGGCCAAGTGCATCATTGTGGACGTTCTGCCTCTTTTCCTATGCTTTACATGCAATTCCAGTCTACCTCCTGAAATCGGTTTCCTGCAATTCTGCCCCGCTTTCAAGTCCTCTTGGCAGCCTTACTTCAATATATTTTTGGACGATAGCTGTCATTTATAACTCTGCAGGTTTGTGAATTACAGTGCCCCTGAGCTCCTTTCTTCAACTCGCTTTCTTGTGAGCTGGCCGCAACACCGCATGATTGCTTCAGGCCCTAGTGTGGTTCCGGCATGGCTCGCTGAGCCTTTGGTTATTCCCTCTTCCTCGTGGGAAGTGAGAGTTAAATTTGCCCGTCCAGACACCTCCAGCTAGTCTCTCATTGGTTCTCCCTATTCCTGTTCATTTTCCGCAGAAATTGCAAACTGGGCCAAACAGGAGGTTAAAGGCACTGACTCTCCAAGTGGGGAGAGTGTTAGTAAAGCGTCTGGAATGTTGCACCCGAGTACCAGGGGACGAAAACTGAGACACATTTGAACACGTTTCCCGATCACACGGTGGATCATACTCTGGGTTCCACATGCATGTTTTAGCTGAAGGAAGAATCCCTTAAACCTGGAGAGTTGAGAACCATGGAATGGGTACCATGCAATATGACTTCAAAGGGTCTGCATTTGCTCACCGAACCTCACCAATCCTATCACTGCTGCGTTTATGCCGCTGTACACACGCTGGATTCTCTTTCGGAGACATATAAATCCATAGGTTTTAAGATTCTTACTAGTCAGGTATATTCTTAGGCGTTTAATATGGGGTGTTGAGTCCACTTCGTTGAGCAAGCAGTAGCTCTTGTCTATTACATATTTGGCTTATGGAAAGGTATCTGTGCTAATTTCAATCTCTGGTTTTATGCAGCACCCCAACTCACCTTTCCCCTTAAGCAAGCATAAGTTGGTTTTCTACATTTGAGACCCGATTCTGTTTTGTAATTCAGTTCCTGTGTAGCCAAGTTTACATTCCGTGTATTAGTGATACCTTATGATGTTTCTTTTTCTCTGTGACTTATTTCACTTAGAATCATCGTAGCTGAATCCACTCATTATGCTGCTACTGGCCTGATGACATAGATTTCATTGCTGAGTGATATTGCATTGTACGTAAGTACCACAACTTCTTTATCCATTTTTCGCTTTCTGCGATATTGAACTTGTACCGTAAACGAGGTTCTTGTAAACAGAGCCGTCCCAAACTTTGGGGTGGCTGTGTCTTTTTGATTTTAATTTCCCTAAGCTATAGGACCATAAGTGGAAGTGCCCTAGGCTCTCTTGCTTTGTTTTTTAGATGTTTCAGGAAACACCATACACTTCTCCAGAGTGGCTGTTGGCAATTTACATCCCGCCCATCAGCATAACAAGGCTCCCAGTTCTCCATGGCCTGTCCTGCCTTTCTGGATTTTACACTTTTTTCAGATGGCCCTTTTGACCGGGGGGCAGTGAGACTTCATTGTAGTGCAGATTTCCTTTGCAAGCTTGCTTGGTTGGCCAAAAAGGGCGTATGCGTTTTTTCCTGAATATATTCAGGAAAAAACGCATACGCCCTTTTTGGCCAAGTGCATCATTGTGGACGTTCTGCCTCTTTTCCTATGCTTTACATGCAATTCCAGTCTACCTCCTGAAATCGGTTTCCTGCAATTCTGCCCCGCTTTCAAGTCCTCTTGGCAGCCTTACTTCAATATATTTTTGGACGATAGCTGTCATTTATAACTCTGCAGGTTTGTGAATTACAGTGCCCCTGAGCTCCTTTCTTCAACTCGCTTTCTTGTGAGCTGGCCGCAACACCGCAGGATTGCTTCAGGCCCTAGTGTGGTTCCGGCATGTCTCGCTGAGCCTTTGGTTATTCCCTCTTCCTGGTGGGAAATGAGAGTTAAATTTGCCCGTCCAGACACCTCCAGCTAGTCTCTCATTGGTTCTCCCTATTCCTGTTCATTTTCCGCAGAAATTGCAAACTGGGCCAAACAGGAGGTTAAAGGCACTGACTCTCCAAGTGGGGAGAGTGTTAGTAAAGCGTCTGGAATGTTGCACCCGAGTACCAGGGGACGAAAACTGAGACACATTTGAACACGTTTCCCGATCACATGGAGGATCATACTCTGGGTTCCACATGCATGTTTTAGCTGAAGGAAGAATCCCTTAAACCTGGAGAGTTGAGAACCATGGAATGGGTACCATGCAATATGACTTCAAAGGGTCTGCATTTGCTCACCGAACCTAACCAATCCTATCACTGCTGCGTTTATGCCGCTGTACACACGCTGGATTCTCTTTCGGAGACTATAAATCCATAGGTTTTAAGATTCTTACTAGTCAGGTATATTCTTAGGCGTTTAATATGGGGTGTTGAGTCCACTTCGTTGAGCAAGCAGTAGCTCTTGTCTATTACATATTTGGCTTATGGAAAGGTATCTGTGCTAATTTCAATCTCTGGTTTTATGCAGCACCCCAACTCACCTTTCCCCTTAAGCAAGCATAAGTTGGTTTTCTACATTTGAGGCCCTATTCTGTTTTGTAATTCAGTTCCTGTGTAGCCAAGTTTACATTCCGTGTATTAGTGATACCTTATGATGTTTCTTTTTCTCTGTGACTTATTTCACTTAGAATCATCGTACCTGAATCCACTCATTATGCTGCTACTGGCCTGATGACATAGATTTCATTGCTGAGTGATATTGCATTGTACGTAAGTACCGCAACTTCTTTATCCATTTTTCGCTTTCTGCGATATTGAACGTGTACCGTAAACGAGGTTCTTGTAAACAGAGCCGTCCCAAACTTTGGGGTGGCTGTGTCTTTTTGATTTTAATTTCCCTAAGCTATAGGACCATAAGTGGAAGTGCCCTAGGCTCTCTTGCTTTGTTTTTTAGATGTTTCAGGAAACACCATACACTTCTCCAGAGTGGCTGTTGGCAATTTACATCCCGCCCATCAGCATAACAAGGCTCCCAGTTCTCCATGGCCTGTCCTGCCTTTCTGGATTTTACACTTTTTTCAGATGGCCCTTTTGACCGGGGGGCAGTGAGACTTCATTGTAGTGCAGATTTCCTTTGCAAGCTTGCTTGGTTGGCCAAAAAGGGCGTATGCGTTTTTTCCTGAATATATTCAGGAAAAAACGCATACGCCCTTTTTGGCCAAGTGCATCATTGTGGACGTTCTGCCTCTTTTCCTATGCTTTACATGCAATTCCAGTCTACCTCCTGAAATCGGTTTCCTGCAATTCTGCCCCGCTTTCAAGTCCTCTTGGCAGCCTTACTTCAATATATTTTTGGACGATAGCTGTCATTTATAACTCTGCAGGTTTGTGAATTACAGTGCCCCTGAGCTCCTTTCTTCAACTCGCTTTCTTGTGAGCTGGCCGCAACACCGCAGGATTGCTTCAGGCCCTAGTGTGGTTCCGGCATGGCTCGCTGAGCCTTTGGTTATTCCCTCTTCCTGGTGGGAAATGAGAGTTAAATTTGCCCGTCCAGACACCTCCAGCTAGTCTCTCATTGGTTCTCCCTATTCCTGTTCATTTTCCGCAGAAATTGCAAACTGGGCCAAACAGGAGGTTAAAGGCACTGACTCTCCAAGTGGGGAGAGTGTTAGTAAAGCGTCTGGAATGTTGCACCCGAGTACCAGGGGATGAAAACTGAGACACATTTGAACACGTTTCCCGATCACACGGTGGATCATACTCTGGGTTCCACATGCATGTTTTAGCTGAAGGAAGAATCCCTTAAACCTGGAGAGTTGAGAACCATGGAATGGGTACCATGCAATATGACTTCAAAGGGTCTGCATTTGCTCACCGAACCTAACCAATCCTATCACTGCTGCGTTTATGCCGCTGTACACACGCTGGATTCTCTTTCGGAGACATATAAATCCATAGGTTTTAAGATTCTTACTAGTCAGGTATATTCTTAGGCGTTTAATATGGGGTGTTGAGTCCACTTCGTTGAGCAAGCAGTAGCTCTTGTCTATTACATATTTGGCTTATGGAAAGGTATCTGTGCTAATTTCAATCTCTGGTTTTATGCAGCACCCCAACTCACCTTTCCCCTTAAGCAAGCATAAGTTGGTTTTCTACATTTGAGGCCCTATTCTGTTTTGTAATTCAGTTCCTGTGTAGCCAAGTTTACATTCCGTGTATTAGTGATACCTTATGATGTTTCTTTTTCTGTGTGACTTATTTCACTTAGAATCATCGTACCTGAATCCACTCATTATGCTGCTACTGGCCTGATGACATAGATTTCATTGCTGAGTGATATTGCATTGTACGTAAGTACCGCAACTTCTTTATCCATTTTTCGCTTTCTGCGATATTGAACTTGTACCGTAAATGAGGTTCTTGTAAACAGAGCCGTCCCAAACTTTGGGGTGGCTGTGTCTTTTTGATTTTAATTTCCCTAAGCTATAGGACCATAAGTGGAAGTGCCCTAGGCTCTCTTGCTTTGTTTTTTAGATGTTTCAGGAAACACCATACACTTCTCCAGAGTGGCTGTTGGCAATTTACATCCCGCCCATCAGCATAACAAGGCTCCCAGTTCTCCATGGCCTGTCCTGCCTTTCTGGATTTTACACTTTTTTCAGATGGCCCTTTTGACCGGGGGGCAGTGAGACTTCATTGTAGTGCAGATTTCCTTTGCAAGCTTGCTTGGTTGGCCAAAAAGGGCGTATGCGTTTTTTCCTGAATATATTCAGGAAAAAACGCATACGCCCTTTTTGGCCAAGTGCATCATTGTGGACGTTCTGCCTCTTTTCCTATGCTTTACATGCAATTCCAGTCTACCTCCTGAAATCGGTTTCCTGCAATTCTGCCCCGCTTTCAAGTCCTCTTGGCAGCCTTACTTCAATATATTTTTGGACGATAGCTGTCATTTATAACTCTGCAGGTTTGTGAATTACAGTGCCCCTGAGCTCCTTTCTTCAACTCGCTTTCTTGTGAGCTGGCCGCAACACCGCAGGATTGCTTCAGGCCCTAGTGTGGTTCCGGCATGGCTCGCTGAGCCTTTGGTTATTCCCTCTTCCTCGTGGGAAGTGAGAGTTAAATTTGCCCGTCCAGACACCTCCAGCTAGTCTCTCATTGGTTCTCCCTATTCCTGTTCATTTTCCGCAGAAATTGCAAACTGGGCCAAACAGGAGGTTAAAGGCACTGACTCTCCAAGTGGGGAGAGTGTTAGTAAAGCGTCTGGAATGTTGCACCCGAGTACCAGGGGACGAAAACTGAGACACATTTGAACACGTTTCCCGATCACACGGTGGATCATACTCTGGGTTCCACATGCATGTTTTAGCTGAAGGAAGAATCCCTTAAACCTGGAGAGTTGAGAACCATGGAATGGGTACCATGCAATATGACTTCAAAGGGTCTGCATTTGCTCACCGAACCTAACCAATCCTATCACTGCTGCGTTTATGCTGCTGTACACACGCTGGATTCTCTTTCGGAGACATATAAATCCATAGGTTTTAAGATTCTTACTAGTCAGGTATATTCTTAGGCGTTTAATATGGGGTGTTGAGTCCACTTCGTTGAGCAAGCAGTAGCTCTTGTCTATTACATATTTGGCTTATGGAAAGGTATCTGTGCTAATTTCAATCTCTGGTTTTATGCAGCACCCCAACTCACCTTTCCCCTTAAGCAAGCATAAGTTGGTTTTCTACATTTGAGGCCCTATTCTGTTTTATAATTCAGTTCCTGTGTAGCCAAGTTTACATTCCGTGTATTAGTGATACCTTATGATGTTTCTTTTTCTGTGTGACTTATTTCACTTAGAATCATCGTACCTGAATCCACTCATTATGCTGCTACTGGCCTGATGACATAGATTTCATTGCTGAGTGATATTGCATTGTACGTAAGTACCACAACTTCTTTATCCATTTTTCGCTTTCTGCGATATTGAACTTGTACCGTAAACGAGGTTCTTGTAAACAGAGCCGTCCCAAACTTTGGGGTGGCTGTGTCTTTTTGATTTTAATTTCCCTAAGCTATAGGACCATAAGTGGAAGTGCCCTAGGCTCTCTTGCTTTGTTTTTTAGATGTTTCAGGAAACACCATACACTTCTCCAGAGTGGCTGTTGGCAATTTACATCCCGCCCATCAGCATAACAAGGCTCCCAGTTCTCCATGGCCTGTCCTGCCTTTCTGGATTTTACACTTTTTTCAGATGGCCCTTTTGACCGGGGGGCAGTGAGACTTCATTGTAGTGCAGATTTCCTTTGCAAGCTTGCTTGGTTGGCCAAAAAGGGCGTATGCGTTTTTTCCTGAATATATTCAGGAAAAAACGCATACGCCCTTTTTGGCCAAGTGCATCATTGTGGACGTTCTGCCTCTTTTCCTATGCTTTACATGCAATTCCAGTCTACCTCCTGAAATCGGTTTCCTGCAATTCTGCCCCGCTTTCAAGTCCTCTTGGCAGCCTTACTTCAATATATTTTTGGACGATAGCTGTCATTTATAACTCTGCAGGTTTGTGAATGACAGTGCCCCTGAGCTCCTTTCTTCAACTCGCTTTCTTGTGAGCTGGCCGCAACACCGCAGGATTGCTTCAGGCCCTAGTGTGGTTCCGGCATGGCTCGCTGAGCCTTTGGTTATTCCCTCTTCCTGGTGGGAAATGAGAGTTAAATTTGCCCGTCCAGACACCTCCAGCTAGTCTCTCATTGGTTCTCCCTATTCCTGTTCATTTTCCGCAGAAATTGCAAACTGGGCCAAACAGGAGGTTAAAGGCACTGACTCTCCAAGTGGGGAGAGTGTTAGTAAAGCGTCTGGAATGTTGCACCCGAGTACCAGGGGACGAAAACTGAGACACATTTGAACACGTTTCCCGATCACACGGTGGATCATACTCTGGGTTCCACATGCATGTTTTAGCTGAAGGAAGAATCCCTTAAACCTGGAGAGTTGAGAACCATGGAATGGGTACCATGCAATATGACTTCAAAGGGTCTGCATTTGCTCACCGAACCTCACCAATCCTATCACTGCTGCGTTTATGCCGCTGTACACACGCTGGATTCTCTTTCGGAGACATATAAATCCATAGGTTTTAAGATTCTTACTAGTCAGGTATATTCTTAGGCGTTTAATATGGGGTGTTGAGTCCACTTCGTTGAGCAAGCAGTAGCTCTTGTCTATTACATATTTGGCTTATGGAAAGGTATCTGTGCTAATTTCAATCTCTGGTTTTATGCAGCACCCCAACTCACCTTTCCCCTTAAGCAAGCATAAGTTGGTTTTCTACATTTGAGGCCCTATTCTGTTTTGTAATTCAGTTCCTGTGTAGCCAAGTTTACATTCCGTGTATTAGTGATACCTTATGATGTTTCTTTTTCTGTGTGACTTATTTCACTTAGAATCATCGTACCTGAATCCACTCATTATGCTGCTACTGGCCTGATGACATAGATTTCATTGCTGAGTGATATTGCATTGTACGTAAGTACCGCAACTTCTTTATCCATTTTTCGCTTTCTGCGATATTGAACTTGTACCGTAAACGAGGTTCTTGTAAACAGAGCCGTCCGAAACTTTGGGGTGGCTGTGTCTTTTTGATTTTAATTTCCCTAAGCTATAGGACCATAAGTGGAAGTGCCCTAGGCTCTCTTGCTTTGTTTTTTAGATGTTTCAGGAAACACCATACACTTCTCCAGAGTGGCTGTTGGCAATTTACATCCCGCCCATCAGCATAACAAGGCTCCCAGTTCTCCATGGCCTGTCCTGCCTTTCTGGATTTTACACTTTTTTCAGATGGCCCTTTTGACCGGGGGGCAGTGAGACTTCATTGTAGTGCAGATTTCCTTTGCAAGCTTGCTTGGTTGGCCAAAAAGGGCGTATGCGTTTTTTCCTGAATATATTCAGGAAAAAACGCATACGCCCTTTTTGGCCAAGTGCATCATTGTGCACGTTCTGCCTCTTTTCCTATGCTTTACATGCAATTCCAGTCTACCTCCTGAAATCGGTTTCCTGCAATTCTGCCCCGCTTTCAAGTCCTCTTGGCAGCCTTACTTCAATATATTTTTGGACGATAGCTGTCATTTATAACTCTGCAGGTTTGTGAATTACAGTGCCCCTGAGCTCCTTTCTTCAACTCGCTTTCTTGTGAGCTGGCCGCAACACCGCAGGATTGCTTCAGGCCCTAGTGTGGTTCCGGCATGGCTCGCTGAGCCTTTGGTTATTCCCTCTTCCTGGTGGGAAATGAGAGTTAAATTTGCCCGTCCAGACACCTCCAGCTAGTCTCTCATTGGTTCTCCCTATTCCTGTTCATTTTCCGCAGAAATTGCAAACTGGGCCAAACAGGAGGTTAAAGGCACTGACTCTCCAAGTGGGGAGAGTGTTAGTAAAGCGTCTGGAATGTTGCACCCGAGTACCAGGGGACGAAAACTGAGACACATTTGAACACGTTTCCCGATCACACGGTGGATCATACTCTGGGTTCCACATGCATGTTTTAGCTGAAGGAAGAATCCCTTAAACCTGGAGAGTTGAGAACCATGGAATGGGTACCATGCAATATGACTTCAAAGGGTCTGCATTTGCTCACCGAACCTAACCAATCCTATCACTGCTGCGTTTATGCCGCTGTACACACGCTGGATTCTCTTTCGGAGACATATAAATCCATAGGTTTTAAGATTCTTACTAGTCAGGTATATTCTTAGGCGTTTAATATGGGGTGTTGAGTCCACTTCGTTGAGCAAGCAGTAGCTCTTGTCTATTACATATTTGGCTTATGGAAAGGTATCTGTGCTAATTTCAATCTCTGGTTTTATGCAGCACCCCAACTCACCTTTCCCCTTAAGCAAGCATAAGTTGGTTTTCTACATTTGAGGCCCTATTCTGTTTTGTAATTCAGTTCCTGTGTAGCCAAGTTTACATTCCGTGTATTAGTGATACCTTATGATGTTTCTTTTTCTCTGTGACTTATTTCACTTAGAATCATCGTACCTGAATCCACTCATTATGCTGCTACTGGCCTGATGACATAGATTTCATTGCTGAGTGATATTGCATTGTACGTAAGTACCGCAACTTCTTTATCCATTTTTCACTTTCTGCGATATTGAACTTGTACCGTAAATGAGGTTCTTGTAAACAGAGCCGTCCCAAACTTTGGGGTGGCTGTGTCTTTTTGATTTTAATTTCCCTAAGCTATAGGACCATAAGTGGAAGTGCCCTAGGCTCTCTTGCTTTGTTTTTTAGATGTTTCAGGAAACACCATACACTTCTCCAGAGTGGCTGTTGGCAATTTACATCCCGCCCATCAGCATAACAAGGCTCCCAGTTCTCCATGGCCTGTCCTGCCTTTCTGGATTTTACACTTTTTTCAGATGGCCCTTTTGACCGGGGGGCAGTGAGACTTCATTGTAGTGCAGATTTCCTTTGCAAGCTTGCTTGGTTGGCCAAAAAGGGCGTATGCGTTTTTTCCTGAATATATTCAGGAAAAAACGCATACGCCCTTTTTGGCCAAGTGCATCATTGTGGACGTTCTGCCTCTTTTCCTATGCTTTACATGCAATTCCAGTCTACCTCCTGAAATCGGTTTCCTGCAATTCTGCCCCGCTTTCAAGTCCTCTTGGCAGCCTTACTTCAATATATTTTTGGACGATAGCTGTCATTTATAACTCTGCAGGTTTGTGAATTACAGTGCCCCTGAGCTCCTTTCTTCAACTCGCTTTCTTGTGAGCTGGCCGCAACACCGCAGGATTGCTTCAGGCCCTAGTGTGGTTCCGGCATGGCTCGCTGAGCCTTTGGTTATTCCCTCTTCCTCGTGGGAAGTGAGAGTTAAATTTGCCCGTCCAGACACCTCCAGCTAGTCTCTCATTGGTTCTCCCTATTCCTGTTCATTTTCCGCAGAAATTGCAAACTGGGCCAAACAGGAGGTTAAAGGCACTGACTCTCCAAGTGGGGAGAGTGTTAGTAAAGCGTCTGGAATGTTGCACCCGAGTACCAGGGGACGAAAACTGAGACACATTTGAACACGTTTCCCGATCACACGGTGGATCATACTCTGGGTTCCACATGCATGTTTTAGCTGAAGGAAGAATCCCTTAAACCTGGAGAGTTGAGAACCATGGAATGGGTACCATGCAATATGACTTCAAAGGGTCTGCATTTGCTCACCGAACCTAACCAATCCTATCACTGCTGCGTTTATGCCGCTGTACACACGCTGGATTCTCTTTCAGAGACTATAAATCCATAGGTTTTAAGATTCTTACTAGTCAGGTATATTCTTAGGCGTTTAATATGGGGTGTTGAGTCCACTTCGTTGAGCAAGCAGTAGCTCTTGTCTATTACATATTTGGCTTATGGAAAGGTATCTGTGCTAATTTCAATCTCTGGTTTTATGCAGCACCCCAACTCACCTTTCCCCTTAAGCAAGCATAAGTTGGTTTTCTACATTTGAGGCCCTATTCTGTTTTGTAATTCAGTTCCTGTGTAGCCAAGTTTACATTCCGTGTATTAGTGATACCTTATGATGTTTCTTTTTCTCTGTGACTTATTTCACTTAGAATCATCGTACCTGAATCCACTCATTATGCTGCTACTGGCCTGATGACATAGATTTCATTGCTGAGTGATATTGCATTGTACGTAAGTACTGCAACTTCTTTATCCATTTTTCGCTTTCTGCGATATTGAACTTGTACCGTAAACGAGGTTCTTGTAAACAGAGCCGTCCCAAACTTTGGGGTGGCTGTGTCTTTTTGATTTTAATTTCCCTAAGCTATAGGACCATAAGTGGAAGTGCCCTAGGCTCTCTTGCTTTGTTTTTTAGATGTTTCAGGAAACACCATACACTTCTCCAGAGTGGCTGTTGGCAATTTACATCCCGCCCATCAGCATAACAAGGCTCCCAGTTCTCCATGGCCTGTCCTGCCTTTCTGGATTTTACACTTTTTTCAGATGGCCCTTTTGACCGGGGGGCAGTGAGACTTCATTGTAGTGCAGATTTCCTTTGCAAGCTTGCTTGGTTGGCCAAAAAGGGCGTATGCGTTCTTTCCTGAATATATTCAGGAAAGAACGCATACGCCCTTTTTGGCCAAGTGCATCATTGTGGACGTTCTGCCTCTTTTCCTATGCTTTACATGCAATTCCAGTCTACCTCCTGAAATCGGTTTCCTGCAATTCTGCCCCGTTTTCAAGTCCTCTTGGCAGCCTTACTTCAATATATTTTTGGACGATAGCTGTCATTTATAACTCTGCAGGTTTGTGAATTACAGTGCCCCTGAGCTCCTTTCTTCAACTCGCTTTCTTGTGAGCTGGCCGCAACACCGCATGATTGCTTCAGGCCCTAGTGTGGTTCCGGCATGGCTCGCTGAGCCTTTGGTTATTCCCTCTTCCTGGTGGGAAATGAGAGTTAAATTTGCCCGTCCAGACACCTCCAGCTAGTCTCTCATTGGTTCTCCCTATTCCTGTTCATTTTCCGCAGAAATTGCAAACTGGGCCAAACAGGAGGTTAAAGGCACTGACTCTCCAAGTGGGGAGAGTGTTAGTAAAGCGTCTGGAATGTTGCACCCGAGTACCAGGGGACGAAAACTGAGACACATTTGAACACGTTTCCCGATCACACGGTGGATCATACTCTGGGATCCACATGCATGTTTTAGCTAAAGGAAGAATCCCTTAAACCTGGAGAGTTGAGAACCATGGAATGGGTACCATGCAATATGACTTCAAAGGGTCTGCATTTGCTCACCGAACCTAACCAATCCTATCACTGCTGCGTTTATGCCGCTGTACACACGCTGGATTCTCTTTCGGAGACTATAAATCCATAGGTTTTAAGATTCTTACTAGTCAGGTATATTCTTAGGCGTTTAATATGGGGTGTTGAGTCCACTTCGTTGAGCAAGCAGTAGCTCTTGTCTATTACATATTTGGCTTATGGAAAGGTATCTGTGCTAATTTCAATCTCTGGTTTTATGCAGCACCCCAACTCACCTTTCCCCTTAAGCAAGCATAAGTTGGTTTTCTACATTTGAGGCCCTATTCTGTTTTGTAATTCAGTTCCTGTGTAGCCAAGTTTACATTCCGTGTATTAGTGATACCTTATGATGTTTCTTTTTCTGTGTGACTTATTTCACTTAGAATCATCGTACCTGAATCCACTCATTATGCTGCTACTGGCCTGATGACATAGATTTCATTGCTGAGTGATATTGCATTGTACGTAAGTACCGCAACTTCTTTATCCATTTTTCGCTTTCTGCGATATTGAACTTGTACCGTAAACGAGGTTCTTGTAAACAGAGCCGTCCCAAACTTTGGGGTGGCTGTGTCTTTTTGATTTTAATTTCCCTAAGCTATAGGACCATAAGTGGAAGTGCCCTAGGCTCTCTTGCTTTGTTTTTTAGATGTTTCAGGAAACACCATACACTTCTCCAGAGTGGCTGTTGGCAATTTACATCCCGCCCATCAGCATAACAAGGCTCCCAGTTCTCCATGGCCTGTCCTGCCTTTCTGGATTTTACACTTTTTTCAGATGGCCCTTTTGACCGGGGGGCAGTGAGACTTCATTGTAGTGCAGATTTCCTTTGCAAGCTTGCTTGGTTGGCCAAAAAGGGCGTATGCGTTTTTTCCTGAATATATTCAGGAAAAAACGCATACGTCCTTTTTGGCCAAGTGCATCATTGTGGACGTTCTGCCTCTTTTCCTATGCTTTACATGCAATTCCAGTCTACCTCCTGAAATCGGTTTCCTGCAATTCTGCCCCGCTTTCAAGTCCTCTTGGCAGCCTTACTTCAATATATTTTTGGACGATAGCTGTCATTTATAACTCTGCAGGTTTGTGAATTACAGTGCCCCTGAGCTCCTTTCTTCAACTCGCTTTCTTGTGAGCTGGCCGCAACACCGCAGGATTGCTTCAGGCCCTAGTGTGGTTCCGGCATGGCTCGCTGAGCCTTTGGTTATTCCCTCTTCCTGGTGGGAAATGAGAGTTAAATTTGCCCGTCCAGACACCTCCAGCTAGTCTCTCATTGGTTCTCCCTATTCCTGTTCATTTTCCGCAGAAATTGCAAACTGGGCCAAACAGGAGGTTAAAGGCACTGACTCTCCAAGTGGGGAGAGTGTTAGTAAAGCGTCTGGAATGTTGCACCCGAGTACCAGGGGACGAAAACTGAGACACATTTGAACACGTTTCCCGATCACACGGTGGATCATACTCTGGGTTCCACATGCATGTTTTAGCTGAAGGAAGAATCCCTTAAACCTGGAGAGTTGAGAACCATGGAATGGGTACCATGCAATATGACTTCAAAGGGTCTGCATTTGCTCACCGAACCTCACCAATCCTATCACTGCTGCGTTTATGCCGCTGTACACACGCTGGATTCTCTTTCGGAGACATATAAATCCATAGGTTTTAAGATTCTTACTAGTCAGGTATATTCTTAGGCGTTTAATATGGGGTGTTGAGTCCACTTCGTTGAGCAAGCAGTAGCTCTTGTCTATTACATATTTGGCTTATGGAAAGGTATCTGTGCTAATTTCAATCTCTGGTTTTATGCAGCACCCCAACTCACCTTTCCCCTTAAGCAAGCATAAGTTGGTTTTCTACATTTGAGACCCTATTCTGTTTTGTAATTCAGTTCCTGTGTAGCCAAGTTTACATTCCGTGTATTAGTGATACCTTATGATGTTTCTTTTTCTCTGTGACTTATTTCACTTAGAATCATCGTACCTGAATCCACTCATTATGCTGCTACTGGCCTGATGACATAGATTTCATTGCTGAGTGATATTGCATTGTACGTAAGTACCGCAACTTCTTTATCCATTTTTCGCTTTCTGCGATATTGAACTTGTACCGTAAACGAGGTTCTTGTAAACAGAGCCATCCCAAACTTTGGGGTGGCTGTGTCTTTTTGATTTTAATTTCCCTAAGCTATAGGACCATAAGTGGAAGTGCCCTAGGCTCTCTTGCTTTGTTTTTTAGATGTTTCAGGAAACACCATACACTTCTCCAGAGTGGCTGTTGGCAATTTACATCCCGCCCATCAGCATAACAAGGCTCCCAGTTCTCCATGGCCTGTCCTGCCTTTCTGGATTTTACACTTTTTTCAGATGGCCCTTTTGACCGGGGGGCAGTGAGACTTCATTGTAGTGCAGATTTCCTTTGCAAGCTTGCTTGGTTGGCCAAAAAGGGCGTATGCGTTTTTTCCTGAATATATTCAGGAAAAAACGCATACGCCCTTTTTGGCCAAGTGCATCATTGTGGACGTTCTGCCTCTTTTCCTATGCTTTACATGCAATTCCATTCTACCTCCTGAAATCGGTTTCCTGCAATTCTGCCCCGCTTTCAAGTCCTCTTGGCAGCCTTACTTCAATATATTTTTGGACGATAGCTGTCATTTATAACTCTGCAGGTTTGTGAATTACAGTGCCCCTGAGCTCCTTTCTTCAACTCGCTTTCTTGTGAGCTGGCCGCAACACCGCAGTATTGCTTCAGGCCCTAGTGTGGTTCCGGCATGGCTCGCTGAGCCTTTGGTTATTCCCTCTTCCTGGTGGGAAATGAGAGTTAAATTTGCCCGTCCAGACACCTCCAGCTAGTCTCTCATTGGTTCTCCCTATTCCTGTTCATTTTCCGCAGAAATTGCAAACTGGGCCAAACAGGAGGTTAAAGGCACTGACTCTCCAAGTGGGGAGAGTGTTAGTAAAGCGTCTGGAATGTTGCACCCGAGTACCAGGGGACGAAAACTGAGACACATTTGAACACGTTTCCCGATCACACGGTGGATCATACTCTGGGTTCCACATGCATGTTTTAGCTGAAGGAAGAATCCCTTAAACCTGGAGAGTTGAGAACCATGGAATGGGTACCATGCAATATGACTTCAAAGGGTCTGCATTTGCTCACCGAACCTCACCAATCCTATCACTGCTGCATTTATGCCGCTGTATACATGCTTGATTCTCTTTCGGAGACATATAAATCCATAGGTTTTAAGATTCTTACTAGTCAGGTATATTCTTAGGCATTTAATATGGGGTGTTGAGTCCACTTCATTGAGCAAGCAGTAGCTCTTGTCTATTACATATTTGGCTTATGGAAAGGTATCTGTGCTAATTTCAATCTCTGGTTTTATGCAGCACCCCAACTCACCTTTCCCCTTAAGCAAGCATAAGTTGGTTTTCTACATTTGAGGCCCTATTCTGTTTTGTAATTCAGTTCCTGTGTAGCCAAGTTTACATTCCGTGTATTAGTGATACCTTATGATGTTTCTTTTTCTGTGTGACTTATTTCACTTAGAATCATCGTACCTGAATCCACTCATTATGCTGCTACTGGCCTGATGACATAGATTTCATTGCTGAGTGATATTGCATTGTACGTAAGTACCGCAACTTCTTTATCCATTTTTCGCTTTCTGCGATATTGAACTTGTACCGTAAACGAGGTTCTTGTAAACAGAGCCGTCCCAAACTTTGGGGTGGCTGTGTCTTTTTGATTTTAATTTCCCTAAGCTATAGGACCATAAGTGGAAGTGCCCTAGGCTCTCTTGCTTTGTTTTTTAGATGTTTCAGGAAACACCATACACTTCTCCAGAGTGGCTGTTGGCAATTTACATCCCGCCCATCAGCATAACAAGGCTCCCTGTTCTCCATGGCCTGTCCTGCCTTTCTGGATTTTACACTTTTTTCAGATGGCCCTTTTGACCGGGGGGCAGTGAGACTTCAAGGTAGTGCAGATTTCCTTTGCAAGCTTGCTTGGTTGGCCAAAAAGGGCGTATGCGTTTTTTCCTGAATATATTCAGGAAAAAACGCATACGCCCTTTTTGGCCAAGTGCATCATTGTGGACGTTCTGCCTCTTTTCCTATGCTTTACATGCAATTCCAGTCTACCTCCTGAAATCGGTTTCCTGCAATTCTGCCCCGCTTTCAAGTCCTCTTGGCAGCCTTACTTCAATATATTTTTGGACGATAGCTGTCATTTATAACTCTGCAGGGTTGTGAATTACAGTGCCCCTGAGCTCCTTTCTTCAACTCGCTTTCTTGTGAGCTGGCCGCAACACCGCAGGATTGCTTCAGGCCCTAGTGTGGTTCCGGCATGGCTCGCTGAGCCTTTGGTTATTCCCTCTTCCTCGTGGGAAGTGAGAGTTAAATTTGCCCGTCCAGACACCTCCAGCTAGTCTCTCATTGGTTCTCCCTATTCCTGTTCATTTTCCGCAGAAATTGCAAACTGGGCCAAACAGGAGGTTAAAGGCACTGACTCTCCAAGTGGGGAGAGTGTTAGTAAAGCGTCTGGAATGTTGCACCCGAGTACCAGGGGACGAAAACTGAGACACATTTGAACACGTTTCCCGATCACACGGTGGATCATACTCTGGGTTCCACATGCATGTTTTAGCTGAAGGAAGAATCCCTTAAACCTGGAGAGTTGAGAACCATGGAATGGGTACCATGCAATATGACTTCAAAGGGTCTGCATTTGCTCACCGAACCTCACCAATCCTATCACTGCTGCGTTTATGCCGCTGTACACACGCTGGATTCTCTTTCGGAGACATATAAATCCATAGGTTTTAAGATTCTTACTAGTCAGGTATATTCTTAGGCGTTTAATATGGGGTGTTGAGTCCACTTCGTTGAGCAAGCAGTAGCTCTTGTCTATTACATATTTGGCTTATGGAAAGGTATCTGTGCTAATTTCAATCTCTGGTTTTATGCAGCACCCCAACTCACCTTTCCCCTTAAGCAAGCATAAGTTGGTTTTCTACATTTGAGACCCTATTCTGTTTTGTAATTCAGTTCCTGTGTAGCCAAGTTTACATTCCGTGTATTAGTGATACCTTATGATGTTTCTTTTTCTCTGTGACTTATTTCACTTAGAATCATCGTACCTGAATCCACTCATTATGCTGCTACTGGCCTGATGACATAGATTTCATTGCTGAGTGATATTGCATTGTACGTAAGTACCGCAACTTCTTTATCCATTTTTCGCTTTCTGCGATATTGAACTTGTACCGTAAACGAGGTTCTTGTAAACAGAGCCGTCCCAAACTTTGGGGTGGCTGTGTCTTTTTGATTTTAATTTCCCTAAGCTATAGGACCATAAGTGGAAGTGCCCTAGGCTCTCTTGCTTTGTTTTTTAGATGTTTCAGGAAACACCATACACTTCTCCAGAGTGGCTGTTGGCAATTTACATCCCGCCCATCAGCATAACAAGGCTCCCAGTTCTCCATGGCCTGTCCTGCCTTTCTGGATTTTACACTTTTTTCAGATGGCCCTTTTGACCGGGGGGCAGTGAGACTTCATTGTAGTGCAGATTTCCTTTGCAAGCTTGCTTGGTTGGCCAAAAAGGGCGTATGCGTTTTTTCCTGAATATATTCAGGAAAAAACGCATACGCCCTTTTTGGCCAAGTGCATCATTGTGGACGTTCTGCCTCTTTTCCTATGCTTTACATGCAATTCCAGTCTACCTCCTGAAATCGGTTTCCTGCAATTCTGCCCCGCTTTCAAGTCCTCTTGGCAGCCTTACTTCAATATATTTTTGGACGATAGCTGTCATTTATAACTCTGCAGGTTTGTGAATTACAGTGCCCCTGAGCTCCTTTCTTCAACTCGCTTTCTTGTGAGCTGGCCGCAACACCGCAGGATTGCTTCAGGCCCTAGTGTGGTTCCGGCATGGCTCGCTGAGCCTTTGGTTATTCCCTCTTCCTCGTGGGAAGTGAGAGTTAAATTTGCCCGTCCAGACACCTCCAGCTAGTCTCTCATTGGTTCTCCCTATTCCTGTTCATTTTCCGCAGAAATTGCAAACTGGGCCAAACAGGAGGTTAAAGGCACTGACTCTCCAAGTGGGGAGAGTGTTAGTAAAGCGTCTGGAATGTTGCACCCGAGTACCAGGGGACGAAAACTGAGACACATTTGAACACGTTTCCCGATCACACGGTGGATCATACTCTGGGTTCCACATGCATGTTTTAGCTGAAGGAAGAATCCCTTAAACCTGGAGAGTTGAGAACCATGGAATGGGTACCATGCAATATGACTTCAAAGGGTCTGCATTTGCTCACCGAACCTCACCAATCCTATCACTGCTGCGTTTATGCCGCTGTACACACGCTGGATTCTCTTTCGGAGACATATAAATCCATAGGTTTTAAGATTCTTACTAGTCAGGTATATTCTTAGGCGTTTAATATGGGGTGTTGAGTCCACTTCGTTGAGCAAGCAGTAGCTCTTGTCTATTACATATTTGGCTTATGGAAAGGTATCTGTGCTAATTTCAATCTCTGGTTTTATGCAGCACCCCAACTCACCTTTCCCCTTAAGCAAGCATAAGTTGGTTTTCTACATTTGAGACCCTATTCTGTTTTGTAATTCAGTTCCTGTGTAGCCAAGTTTACATTCCGTGTATTAGTGATACCTTATGATGTTTCTTTTTCTCTGTGACTTATTTCACTTAGAATCATCGTACCTGAATCCACTCATTATGCTGCTACTGGCCTGATGACATAGATTTCATTGCTGAGTGATATTGCATTGTACGTAAGTACCGCAACTTCTTTATCCATTTTTCGCTTTCTGCGATATTGAACTTGTACCGTAAACGAGGTTCTTGTAAACAGAGCCGTCCCAAACTTTGGGGTGGCTGTGTCTTTTTGATTTTAATTTCCCTAATCTATAGGACCATAAGTGGAAGTGCCCTAGGCTCTCTTGCTTTGTTTTTTAGATGTTTCAGGAAACACCATACACTTCTCCAGAGTGGCTGTTGGCAATTTACATCCCGCCCATCAGCATAACAAGGCTCCCAGTTCTCCATGGCCTGTCCTGCCTTTCTGGATTTTACACTTTTTTCAGATGGCCCTTTTGACCGGGGGGCAGTGAGACTTCATTGTAGTGCAGATTTCCTTTGCAAGCTTGCTTGGTTGGCCAAAAAGGGCGTATGCGTTTTTTCCTGAATATATTCAGGAAAAAACGCATACGCCCTTTTTGGCCAAGTGCATCATTGTGGACGTTCTGCCTCTTTTCCTATGCTTTACATGCAATTCCAGTCTACCTCCTGAAATCGGTTTCCTGCAATTCTGCCCCGCTTTCAAGTCCTCTTGGCAGCCTTACTTCAATATATTTTTGGACGATAGCTGTCATTTATAACTCTGCAGGTTTGTGAATTACAGTGCCCCTGAGCTCCTTTCTTCAACTCGCTTTCTTGTGAGCTGGCCGCAACACCGCAGGATTGCTTCAGGCCCTAGTGTGGTTCCGGCATGGCTCGCTGAGCCTTTGGTTATTCCCTCTTCCTGGTGGGAAATGAGAGTTAAATTTGCCCGTCCAGACACCTCCAGCTAGTCTCTCATTGGTTCTCCCTATTCCTGTTCATTTTCCGCAGAAATTGCAAACTGGGCCAAACAGGAGGTTAAAGGCACTGACTCTCCAAGTGGGGAGAGTGTTAGTAAAGCGTCTGGAATGTTGCACCCGAGTACCAGGGGACGAAAACTGAGACACATTTGAACACGTTTCCCGATCACACGGTGGATCATACTCTGGGTTCCACATGCATGTTTTAGCTGAAGGAAGAATCCCTTAAACCTGGAGAGTTGAGAACCATGGAATGGGTACCATGCAATATGACTTCAAAGGGTCTGCATTTGCTCACCGAACCTAACCAATCCTATCACTGCTGCGTTTATGCCGCTGTACACACGCTGGATTCTCTTTCGGAGACTATAAATCCATAGGTTTTAAGATTCTTACTAGTCAGGTATATTCTTAGGCGTTTAATATGGGGTGTTGAGTCCACTTCGTTGAGCAAGCAGTAGCTCTTGTCTATTACATATTTGGCTTATGGAAAGGTATCTGTGCTAATTTCAATCTCTGGTTTTATGCAGCACCCCAACTCACCTTTCCCCTTAAGCAAGCATAAGTTGGTTTTCTACATTTGAGGCCCTATTCTGTTTTGTAATTCAGTTCCTGTGTAGCCAAGTTTACATTCCGTGTATTAGTGATACCTTATGATGTTTCTTTTTCTCTGTGACTTATTTCACTTAGAATCATCGTACCTGAATCCACTCATTATGCTGCTACTGGCCTGATGACATAGATTTCATTGCTGAGTGATATTGCATTGTACGTAAGTACCGCAACTTCTTTATCCATTTTTCGCTTTCTGCGATATTGAACTTGTACCGTAAACGAGGTTCTTGTAAACAGAGCCGTCCCAAACTTTGGGGTGGCTGTGTCTTTTTGATTTTAATTTCCCTAAGCTATAGGACCATAAGTGGAAGTGCCCTAGGCTCTCTTGCTTTGTTTTTTAGATGTTTCAGGAAACACCATACACTTCTCCAGAGTGGCTGTTGGCAATTTACATCCCGCCCATCAGCATAACAAGGCTCCCAGTTCTCCATGGCCTGTCCTGCCTTTCTGGATTTTACACTTTTTTCAGATGGCCCTTTTGACCGGGGGGCAGTGAGACTTCATTGTAGTGCAGATTTCCTTTGCAAGCTTGCTTGGTTGGCCAAAAAGGGCGTATGCGTTTTTTCCTGAATATATTCAGGAAAAAACGCATACGCCCTTTTTGGCCAAGTGCATCATTGTGGACGTTCTGCCTCTTTTCCTATGCTTTACATGCAATTCCAGTCTACCTCCTGAAATCGGTTTCCTGCAATTCTGCCCCGCTTTCAAGTCCTCTTGGCAGCCTTACTTCAATATATTTTTGGACGATAGCTGTCATTTATAACTCTGCAGGTTTGTGAATTACAGTGCCCCTGAGCTCCTTTCTTCAACTCGCTTTCTTGTGAGCTGGCCGCAACACCGCAGGATTGCTTCAGGCCCTAGTGTGGTTCCGGCATGGCTCGCTGAGCCTTTGGTTATTCCCTCTTCCTGGTGGGAAATGAGAGTTAAATTTGCCCGTCCAGACACCTCCAGCTAGTCTCTCATTGGTTCTCCCTATTCCTGTTCATTTTCCGCAGAAATTGCAAACTGGGCCAAACAGGAGGTTAAAGGCACTGACTCTCCAAGTGGGGAGAGTGTTAGTAAAGCGTCTGGAATGTTGCACCCGAGTACCAGGGGATGAAAACTGAGACACATTTGAACACGTTTCCCGATCACACGGTGGATCATACTCTGGGTTCCACATGCATGTTTTAGCTGAAGGAAGAATCCCTTAAACCTGGAGAGTTGAGAACCATGGAATGGGTACCATGCAATATGACTTCAAAGGGTCTGCATTTGCTCACCGAACCTAACCAATCCTATCACTGCTGCGTTTATGCCGCTGTACACACGCTGGATTCTCTTTCGGAGACGTATAAATCCATAGGTTTTAAGATTCTTACTAGTCAGGTATATTCTTAGGCGTTTAATATGGGGTGTTGAGTCCACTTCGTTGAGCAAGCAGTAGCTCTTGTCTATTACATATTTGGCTTATGGAAAGGTATCTGTGCTAATTTCAATCTCTGGTTTTATGCAGCACCCCAACTCACCTTTCCCCTTAAGCAAGCATAAGTTGGTTTTCTACATTTGAGGCCCTATTCTGTTTTGTAATTCAGTTCCTGTGTAGCCAAGTTTACATTCCGTGTATTAGTGATACCTTATGATGTTTCTTTTTCTGTGTGACTTATTTCACTTAGAATCATCGTACCTGAATCCACTCATTATGCTGCTACTGGCCTGATGACATAGATTTCATTGCTGAGTGATATTGCATTGTACGTAAGTACCGCAACTTCTTTATCCATTTTTCGCTTTCTGCGATATTGAACTTGTACCGTAAATGAGGTTCTTGTAAACAGAGCCGTCCCAAACTTTGGGGTGGCTGTGTCTTTTTGATTTTAATTTCCCTAAGCTATAGGACCATAAGTGGAAGTGCCCTAGGCTCTCTTGCTTTGTTTTTTAGATGTTTCAGGAAACACCATACACTTCTCCAGAGTGGCTGTTGGCAATTTACATCCCGCCCATCAGCATAACAAGGCTCCCAGTTCTCCATGGCCTGTCCTGCCTTTCTGGATTTTACACTTTTTTCAGATGGCCCTTTTGACCGGGGGGCAGTGAGACTTCATTGTAGTGCAGATTTCCTTTGCAAGCTTGCTTGGTTGGCCAAAAAGGACGTATGCGTTTTTTCCTGAATATATTCAGGAAAAAACGCATACGCCCTTTTTGGCCAAGTGCATCATTGTGGACGTTCTGCCTCTTTTCCTATGCTTTACATGCAATTCCAGTCTACCTCCTGAAATCGGTTTCCTGCAATTCTGCCCCGCTTTCAAGTCCTCTTGGCAGCCTTACTTCAATATATTTTTGGACGATAGCTGTCATTTATAACTCTGCAGGTTTGTGAATTACAGTGCCCCTGAGCTCCTTTCTTCAACTCGCTTTCTTGTGAGCTGGCCGCAACACCGCAGGATTGCTTCAGGCCCTAGTGTGGTTCCGGCATGGCTCGCTGAGCCTTTGGTTATTCCCTCTTCCTCGTGGGAAGTGAGAGTTAAATTTGCCTGTCCAGACACCTCCAGCTAGTCTCTCATTGGTTCTCCCTATTCCTGTTCATTTTCCGCAGAAATTGCAAACTGGGCCAAACAGGAGGTTAAAGGCACTGACTCTCCAAGTGGGGAGAGTGTTAGTAAAGCGTCTGGAATGTTGCACCCGAGTACCAGGGGACGAAAACTGAGACACATTTGAACACGTTTCCCGATCACACGGTGGATCATACTCTGGGTTCCACATGCATGTTTTAGCTGAAGGAAGAATCCCTTAAACCTGGAGAGTTGAGAACCATGGAATGGGTACCATGCAATATGACTTCAAAGGGTCTGCATTTGCTCACCGAACCTCACCAATCCTATCACTGCTGCGTTTATGCCGCTGTACACACGCTGGATTCTCTTTCGGAGACATATAAATCCATAGGTTTTAAGATTCTTACTAGTCAGGTATATTCTTAGGCGTTTAATATGGGGTGTTGAGTCCACTTCATTGAGCAAGCAGTAGCTCTTGTCTATTACATATTTGGCTTATGGAAAGGTATCTGTGCTAATTTCAATCTCTGGTTTTATGCAGCACCCCAACTCACCTTTCCCCTTAAGCAAGCATAAGTTGGTTTTCTACATTTGAGACCCTATTCTGTTTTGTAATTCAGTTCCTGTGTAGCCAAGTTTACATTCCGTGTATTAGTGATACCTTATGATGTTTCTTTTTCTCTGTGACTTATTTCACTTAGAATCATCGTACCTGAATCCACTCATTATGCTGCTACTGGCCTGATGACATAGATTTCATTGCTGAGTGATATTGCATTGTACGTAAGTACCGCAACTTCTTTATCCATTTTTCGCTTTCTGCGATATTGAACTTGTACCGTAAACGAGGTTCTTGTAAACAGAGCCGTCCCAAACTTTGGGGTGGCTGTGTCTTTTTGATTTTAATTTCCCTAAGCTATAGGACCATAAGTGGAAGTGCCCTAGGCTCTCTTGCTTTGTTTTTTAGATGTTTCAGGAAACACCATACACTTCTCCAGAGTGGCTGTTGGCAATTTACATCCCGCCCATCAGCATAACAAGGCTCCCAGTTCTCCATGGCCTGTCCTGCCTTTCTGGATTTTACACTTTTTTCAGATGGCCCTTTTGACCGGGGGGCAGTGAGACTTCATTGTAGTGCAGATTTCCTTTGCAAGCTTGCTTGGTTGGCCAAAAAGGGCGTATGCGTTTTTTCCTGAATATATTCAGGAAAAAACGCATACGCCCTTTTTGGCCAAGTGCATCATTGTGGACGTTCTGCCTCTTTTCCTATGCTTTACATGCAATTCCAGTCTACCTCCTGAAATCGGTTTCCTGCAATTCTGCCCCGCTTTCAAGTCCTCTTGGCAGCCTTACTTCAATATATTTTTGGACGATAGCTGTCATTTATAACTCTGCAGGTTTGTGAATTACAGTGCCCCTGAGCTCCTTTCTTCAACTCGCTTTCTTGTGAGCTGGCCGCAACACCGCAGGATTGCTTCAGGCCCTAGTGTGGTTCCGGCATGGCTCGCTGAGCCTTTGGTTATTCCCTCTTCCTGGTGGGAAATGAGAGTTAAATTTGCCCGTCCAGACACCTCCAGCTAGTCTCTCATTGGTTCTCCCTATTCCTGTTCATTTTCCGCAGAAATTGCAAACTGGGCCAAACAGGAGGTTAAAGGCACTGACTCTCCAAGTGGGGAGAGTGTTAGTAAAGCGTCTGGAATGTTGCACCCGAGTACCAGGGGACGAAAACTGAGACACATTTGAACACGTTTCCCGATCACACGGTGGATCATACTCTGGGTTCCACATGCATGTTTTAGCTGAAGGAAGAATCCCTTAAACCTGGAGAGTTGAGAACCATGGAATGGGTACCATGCAATATGACTTCAAAGGGTCTGCATTTGCTCACCGAACCTAACCAATCCTATCACTGCTGCGTTTATGCCGCTGTACACACGCTGGATTCTCTTTCGGAGACTATAAATCCATAGGTTTTAAGATTCTTACTAGTCAGGTATATTCTTAGGCGTTTAATATGGGGTGTTGAGTCCACTTCGTTGAGCAAGCAGTAGCTCTTGTCTATTACATATTTGGCTTATGGAAAGGTATCTGTGCTAATTTCAATCTCTGGTTTTATGCAGCACCCCAACTCACCTTTCCCCTTAAGCAAGCATAAGTTGGTTTTCTACATTTGAGGCCCTATTCTGTTTTGTAATTCAGTTCCTGTGTAGCCAAGTTTACATTCCGTGTATTAGTGATACCTTATGATGTTTCTTTTTCTGTGTGACTTATTTCACTTAGAATCATCGTACCTGAATCCACTCATTATGCTGCTACTGGCCTGATGACATAGATTTCATTGCTGAGTGATATTGCATTGTACGTAAGTACCGCAACTTCTTTATCCATTTTTCGCTTTCTGCGATATTGAACTTGTACCGTAAACGAGGTTCTTGTAAACAGAGCCGTCCCAAACTTTGGGGTGGCTGTGTCTTTTTGATTTTAATTTCCCTAAGCTATAGGACCATAAGTGGAAGTGCCCTAGGCTCTCTTGCTTTGTTTTTTAGATGTTTCAGGAAACACCATACACTTCTCCAGAGTGGCTGTTGGCAATTTACATCCCGCCCATCAGCATAACAAGGCTCCCAGTTCTCCATGGCCTGTCCTGCCTTTCTGGATTTTACACTTTTTTCAGATGGCCCTTTTGACCGGGGGGCAGTGAGACTTCATTGTAGTGCAGATTTCCTTTGCAAGCTTGCTTGGTTGGCCAAAAAGGGCGTATGCGTTTTTTCCTGAATATATTCAGGAAAAAACGCATACGCCCTTTTTGGCCAAGTGCATCATTGTGGACGTTCTGCCTCTTTTCCTATGCTTTACATGCAATTCCAGTCTACCTCCTGAAATCGGTTTCCTGCAATTCTGCCCCGCTTTCAAGTCCTCTTGGCAGCCTTACTTCAATATATTTTTGGACGATAGCTGTCATTTATAACTCTGCAGGTTTGTGAATTACAGTGCCCCTGAGCTCCTTTCTTCAACTCGCTTTCTTGTGAGCTGGCCGCAACACCGCAGGATTGCTTCAGGCCCTAGTGTGGTTCCGGCATGGCTCGCTGAGCCTTTGGTTATTCCCTCTTCCTGGTGGGAAATGAGAGTTAAATTTGCCCGTCCAGACACCTCCAGCTAGTCTCTCATTGGTTCTCCCTATTCCTGTTCATTTTCCGCAGAAATTGCAAACTGGGCCAAACAGGAGGTTAAAGGCACTGACTCTCCAAGTGGGGAGAGTGTTAGTAAAGCGTCTGGAATGTTGCACCCGAGTACCAGGGGACGAAAACTGAGACACATTTGAACACGTTTCCCGATCACACGGTGGATCATACTCTGGGTTCCACATGCATGTTTTAGCTGAAGGAAGAATCCCTTAAACCTGGAGAGTTGAGAACCATGGAATGGGTACCATGCAATATGACTTCAAAGGGTCTGCATTTGCTCACCGAACCTAACCAATCCTATCACTGCTGCGTTTATGCCGCTGTACACACGCTGGATTCTCTTTCGGAGACTATAAATCCATAGGTTTTAAGATTCTTACTAGTCAGGTATATTCTTAGGCGTTTAATATGGGGTGTTGAGTCCACTTCGTTGAGCAAGCAGTAGCTCTTGTCTATTACATATTTGGCTTATGGAAAGGTATCTGTGCTAATTTCAATCTCTGGTTTTATGCAGCACCCCAACTCACCTTTCCCCTTAAGCAAGCATAAGTTGGTTTTCTACATTTGAGGCCCTATTCTGTTTTGTAATTCAGTTCCTGTGTAGCCAAGTTTACATTCCGTGTATTAGTGATACCTTATGATGTTTCTTTTTCTGTGTGACTTATTTCACTTAGAATCATCGTACCTGAATCCACTCATTATGCTGCTACTGGCCTGATGACATAGATTTCATTGCTGAGTGATATTGCATTGTACGTAAGTACCGCAACTTCTTTATCCATTTTTCGCTTTCTGCGATATTGAACTTGTACCGTAAATGAGGTTCTTGTAAACAGAGCCGTCCCAAACTTTGGGGTGGCTGTGTCTTTTTGATTTTAATTTCCCTAAGCTATAGGACCATAAGTGGAAGTGCCCTAGGCTCTCTTGCTTTGTTTTTTAGATGTTTCAGGAAACACCATACACTTCTCCAGAGTGGCTGTTGGCAATTTACATCCCGCCCATCAGCATAACAAGGCTCCCAGTTCTCCATGGCCTGTCCTGCCTTTCTGGATTTTACACTTTTTTCAGATGGCCCTTTTGACCGGGGGGCAGTGAGACTTCATTGTAGTGCAGATTTCCTTTGCAAGCTTGCTTGGTTGGCCAAAAAGGGCGTATGCGTTTTTTCCTGAATATATTCAGGAAAAAACGCATACGCCCTTTTTGGCCAAGTGCATCATTGTGGACGTTCTGCCTCTTTTCCTATGCTTTACATGCAATTCCAGTCTACCTCCTGAAATCGGTTTCCTGCAATTCTGCCCCGCTTTCAAGTCCTCTTGGCAGCCTTACTTCAATATATTTTTGGACGATAGCTGTCATTTATAACTCTGCAGGTTTGTGAATTACAGTGCCCCTGAGCTCCTTTCTTCAACTCGCTTTCTTGTGAGCTGGCCGCAACACCGCAGGATTGCTTCAGGCCCTAGTGTGGTTCCGGCATGGCTCGCTGAGCCTTTGGTTATTCCCTCTTCCTGGTGGGAAATGAGAGTTAAATTTGCCCGTCCAGACACCTCCAGCTAGTCTCTCATTGGTTCTCCCTATTCCTGTTCATTTTCCGCAGAAATTGCAAACTGGGCCAAACAGGAGGTTAAAGGCACTGACTCTCCAAGTGGGGAGAGTGTTAGTAAAGCGTCTGGAATGTTGCACCCGAGTACCAGGGGACGAAAACTGAGACACATTTGAACACGTTTCCCGATCACACGGTGGATCATACTCTGGGTTCCACATGCATGTTTTAGCTGAAGGAAGAATCCCTTAAACCTGGAGAGTTGAGAACCATGGAATGGGTACCATGCAATATGACTTCAAAGGGTCTGCATTTGCTCACCGAACCTAACCAATCCTATCACTGCTGCGTTTATGCCGCTGTACACACGCTGGATTCTCTTTCGGAGACTATAAATCCATAGGTTTTAAGATTCTTACTAGTCAGGTATATTCTTAGGCGTTTAATATGGGGTGTTGAGTCCACTTCGTTGAGCAAGCAGTAGCTCTTGTCTATTACATATTTGGCTTATGGAAAGGTATCTGTGCTAATTTCAATCTCTGGTTTTATGCAGCACCCCAACTCACCTTTCCCCTTAAGCAAGCATAAGTTGGTTTTCTACATTTGAGGCCCTATTCTGTTTTGTAATTCAGTTCCTGTGTAGCCAAGTTTACATTCTGTGTATTAGTGATACCTTATGATGTTTCTTTTTCTGTGTGACTTATTTCACTTAGAATCATCGTACCTGAATCCACTCATTATGCTGCTACTGGCCTGATGACATAGATTTCATTGCTGAGTGATATTGCATTGTACGTAAGTACCGCAACTTCTTTATCCATTTTTCGCTTTCTGCGATATTGAACTTGTACCGTAAACGAGGTTCTTGTAAACAGAGCCGTCCCAAACTTTGGGGTGGCTGTGTCTTTTTGATTTTAATTTCCCTAAGCTATAGGACCATAAGTGGAAGTGCCCTAGGCTCTCTTGCTTTGTTTTTTAGATGTTTCAGGAAACACCATACACTTCTCCAGAGTGGCTGTTGGCAATTTACATCCCGCCCATCAGCATAACAAGGCTCCCAGTTCTCCATGGCCTGTCCTGCCTTTCTGGATTTTACACTTTTTTCAGATGGCCCTTTTGACCGGGGGGCAGTGAGACTTCATTGTAGTGCAGATTTCCTTTGCAAGCTTGCTTGGTTGGCCAAAAAGGGCGTATGCGTTTTTTCCTGAATATATTCAGGAAAAAACGCATACGCCCTTTTTGGCCAAGTGCATCATTGTGGACGTTCTGCCTCTTTTCCTATGCTTTACATGCAATTCCAGTCTACCTCCTGAAATCGGTTTCCTGCAATTCTGCCCCGCTTTCAAGTCCTCTTGGCAGCCTTACTTCAATATATTTTTGGACGATAGCTGTCATTTATAACTCTGCAGGTTTGTGAATTACAGTGCCCCTGAGCTCCTTTCTTCAACTCGCTTTCTTGTGAGCTGGCCGCAACACCGCAGGATTGCTTCAGGCCCTAGTGTGGTTCCGGCATGGCTCGCTGAGCCTTTGGTTATTCCCTCTTCCTGGTGGGAAATGAGAGTTAAATTTGCCCGTCCAGACACCTCCAGCTAGTCTCTCATTGGTTCTCCCTATTCCTGTTCATTTTCCGCAGAAATTGCAAACTGGGCCAAACAGGAGGTTAAAGGCACTGACTCTCCAAGTGGGGAGAGTGTTAGTAAAGCGTCTGGAATGTTGCACCCGAGTACCAGGGGATGAAAACTGAGACACATTTGAACACGTTTCCCGATCACACGGTGGATCATACTCTGGGTTCCACATGCATGTTTTAGCTGAAGGAAGAATCCCTTAAACCTGGAGAGTTGAGAACCATGGAATGGGTACCATGCAATATGACTTCAAAGGGTCTGCATTTGCTCACCGAACCTAACCAATCCTATCACTGCTGCGTTTATGCCGCTGTACACACGCTGGATTCTCTTTCGGAGACGTATAAATCCATAGGTTTTAAGATTCTTACTAGTCAGGTATATTCTTAGGCGTTTAATATGGGGTGTTGAGTCCACTTCGTTGAGCAAGCAGTAGCTCTTGTCTATTACATATTTGGCTTATGGAAAGGTATCTGTGCTAATTTCAATCTCTGGTTTTATGCAGCACCCCAACTCACCTTTCCCCTTAAGCAAGCATAAGTTGGTTTTCTACATTTGAGGCCCTATTCTGTTTTGTAATTCAGTTCCTGTGTAGCCAAGTTTACATTCCGTGTATTAGTGATACCTTATGATGTTTCTTTTTCTGTGTGACTTATTTCACTTAGAATCATCGTACCTGAATCCACTCATTATGCTGCTACTGGCCTGATGACATAGATTTCATTGCTGAGTGATATTGCATTGTACGTAAGTACCGCAACTTCTTTATCCATTTTTCGCTTTCTGCGATATTGAACTTGTACCGTAAATGAGGTTCTTGTAAACAGAGCCGTCCCAAACTTTGGGGTGGCTGTGTCTTTTTGATTTTAATTTCCCTAAGCTATAGGACCATAAGTGGAAGTGCCCTAGGCTCTGTTGCTTTGTTTTTTAGATGTTTCAGGAAACACCATACACTTCTCCAGAGTGGCTGTTGGCAATTTACATCCCGCCCATCAGCATAACAAGGCTCCCAGTTCTCCATGGCCTGTCCTGCCTTTCTGGATTTTACACTTTTTTCAGATGGCCCTTTTGACCGGGGGGCAGTGAGACTTCATTGTAGTGCAGATTTCCTTTGCAAGCTTGCTTGGTTGGCCAAAAAGGGCGTATGCGTTTTTTCCTGAATATATTCAGGAAAAAACGCATACGCCCTTTTTGGCCAAGTGCATCATTGTGGACGTTCTGCCTCTTTTCCTATGCTTTACATGCAATTCCAGTCTACCTCCTGAAATCGGTTTCCTGCAATTCTGCCCCGCTTTCAAGTCCTCTTGGCAGCCTTACTTCAATATATTTTTGGACGATAGCTGTCATTTATAACTCTGCAGGTTTGTGAATTACAGTGCCCCTGAGCTCCTTTCTTCAACTCGCTTTCTTGTGAGCTGGCCGCAACACCGCAGGATTGCTTCAGGCCCTAGTGTGGTTCCGGCATGGCTCGCTGAGCCTTTGGTTATTCCCTCTTCCTCGTGGGAAGTGAGAGTTAAATTTGCCTGTCCAGACACCTCCAGCTAGTCTCTCATTGGTTCTCCCTATTCCTGTTCATTTTCCGCAGAAATTGCAAACTGGGCCAAACAGGAGGTTAAAGGCACTGACTCTCCAAGTGGGGAGAGTGTTAGTAAAGCGTCTGGAATGTTGCACCCGAGTACCAGGGGACGAAAACTGAGACACATTTGAACACGTTTCCCGATCACACGGTGGATCATACTCTGGGTTCCACATGCATGTTTTAGCTGAAGGAAGAATCCCTTAAACCTGGAGAGTTGAGAACCATGGAATGGGTACCATGCAATATGACTTCAAAGGGTCTGCATTTGCTCACCGAACCTAACCAATCCTATCACTGCTGCGTTTATGCCGCTGTACACACGCTGGATTCTCTTTCGGAGACTATAAATCCATAGGTTTTAAGATTCTTACTAGTCAGGTATATTCTTAGGCGTTTAATATGGGGTGTTGAGTCCACTTCGTTGAGCAAGCAGTAGCTCTTGTCTATTACATATTTGGCTTATGGAAAGGTATCTGTGCTAATTTCAATCTCTGGTTTTATGCAGCACCCCAACTCACCTTTCCCCTTAAGCAAGCATAAGTTGGTTTTCTACATTTGAGGCCCTATTCTGTTTTGTAATTCAGTTCCTGTGTAGCCAAGTTTACATTCCGTGTATTAGTGATACCTTATGATGTTTCTTTTTCTGTGTGACTTATTTCACTTAGAATCATCGTACCTGAATCCACTCATTATGCTGCTACTGGCCTGATGACATAGATTTCATTGCTGAGTGATATTGCATTGTACGTAAGTACCGCAACTTCTTTATCCATTTTTCGCTTTCTGCGATATTGAACTTGTACCGTAAACGAGGTTCTTGTAAACAGAGCCGTCCCAAACTTTGGGGTGGCTGTGTCTTTTTGATTTTAATTTCCCTAAGCTATAGGACCATAAGTGGAAGTGCCCTAGGCTCTCTTGCTTTGTTTTTTAGATGTTTCAGGAAACACCATACACTTCTCCAGAGTGGCTGTTGGCAATTTACATCCCGCCCATCAGCATAACAAGGCTCCCAGTTCTCCATGGCCTGTCCTGCCTTTCTGGATTTTACACTTTTTTCAGATGGCCCTTTTGACCGGGGGGGGAGTGAGACTTCATTGTAGTGCAGATTTCCTTTGCAAGCTTGCTTGGTTGGCCAAAAAGGGCGTATGCGTTTTTTCCTGAATATATTCAGGAAAAAACGCATACGCCCTTTTTGGCCAAGTGCATCATTGTGGACGTTCTGCCTCTTTTCCTATGCTTTACATGCAATTCCAGTCTACCTCCTGAAATCGGTTTCCTGCAATTCTGCCCCGCTTTCAAGTCCTCTTGGCAGCCTTACTTCAATATATTTTTGGACGATAGCTGTCATTTATAACTCTGCAGGTTTGTGAATTACAGTGCCCCTGAGCTCCTTTCTTCAACTCGCTTTCTTGTGAGCTGGCCGCAACACCGCAGGATTGCTTCAGGCCCTAGTGTGGTTCCGGCATGGCTCGCTGAGCCTTTGGTTATTCCCTCTTCCTGGTGGGAAATGAGAGTTAAATTTGCCCATCCAGACACCTCCAGCTAGTCTCTCATTGGTTCTCCCTATTCCTGTTCATTTTCCGCAGAAATTGCAAACTGGGCCAAACAGGAGGTTAAAGGCACTGACTCTCCAAGTGGGGAGAGTGTTAGTAAAGCGTCTGGAATGTTGCACCCGAGTACCAGGGGACGAAAACTGAGACACATTTGAACACGTTTCCCGATCACACGGTGGATCATACTCTGGGTTCCACATGCATGTTTTAGCTGAAGGAAGAATCCCTTAAACCTGGAGAGTTGAGAACCATGGAATGGGTACCATGCAATATGACTTCAAAGGGTCTGCATTTGCTCACCGAACCTAACCAATCCTATCACTGCTGCGTTTATGCCGCTGTACACACGCTGGATTCTCTTTCGGAGACATATAAATCCATAGGTTTTAAGATTCTTACTAGTCAGGTATATTCTTAGGCGTTTAATATGGGGTGTTGAGTCCACTTCGTTGAGCAAGCAGTAGCTCTTGTCTATTACATATTTGGCTTATGGAAAGGTATCTGTGCTAATTTCAATCTCTGGTTTTATGCAGCACCCCAACTCACCTTTCCCCTTAAGCAAGCATAAGTTGGTTTTCTACATTTGAGGCCCTATTCTGTTTTGTAATTCAGTTCCTGTGTAGCCAAGTTTACATTCCGTGTATTAGTGATACCTTATGATGTTTCTTTTTCTCTGTGACTTATTTCACTTAGAATCATCGTACCTGAATCCACTCATTATGCTGCTACTGGCCTGATGACATAGATTTCATTGCTGAGTGATATTGCATTGTACGTAAGTACCGCAACTTCTTTATCCATTTTTCACTTTCTGCGATATTGAACTTGTACCGTAAACGAGGTTCTTGTAAACAGAGCCGTCCCAAACTTTGGGGTGGCTGTGTCTTTTTGATTTTAATTTCCCTAAGCTATAAGACCATAAGTGGAAGTGCCCTAGGCTGTCTTGCTTTGTTTTTTAGATGTTTCAGGAAACACCATACACTTCTCCAGAGTGGCTGTTGGCAATTTACATCCCGCCCATCAGCATAACAAGGCTCCCAGTTCTCCATGGCCTGTCCTGCCTTTCTGGATTTTACACTTTTTTCAGATGGCCCTTTTGACCGGGGGGCAGTGAGACTTCATTGTAGTGCAGATTTCCTTTGCAAGCTTGCTTGGTTGGCCAAAAAGGGCGTATGCGTTTTTTCCTGAATATATTCAGGAAAAAACGCATACGCCCTTTTTGGCCAAGTGCATCATTGTGGACGTTCTGCCTCTTTTCCTATGCTTTACATGCAATTCCAGTCTACCTCCTGAAATCGGTTTCCTGCAATTCTGCCCCGCTTTCAAGTCCTCTTGGCAGCCTTACTTCAATATATTTTTGGACGATAGCTGTCATTTATAACTCTGCAGGTTTGTGAATTACAGTGCCCCTGAGCTCCTTTCTTCAACTCGCTTTCTTGTGAGCTGGCCGCAACACCGCAGGATTGCTTCAGGCCCTAGTGTGGTTCCGGCATGGCTCAATGAGCCTTTGGTTATTCCCTCTTCCTGGTGGGAAATGAGAGTTAAATTTGCCCGTCCAGACACCTCCAGCTAGTCTCTCATTGGTTCTCCCTATTCCTGTTCATTTTCCGCAGAAATTGCAAACTGGGCCAAACAGGAGGTTAAAGGCACTGACTCTCCAAGTGGGGAGAGTGTTAGTAAAGCGTCTGGAATGTTGCACCCGAGTACCAGGGGACGAAAACTGAGACACATTTGAACACGTTTCCCGATCACACGGTGGATCATACTCTGGGTTCCACATGCATGTTTTAGCTGAAGGAAGAATCCCTTAAACCTGGAGAGTTGAGAACCATGGAATGGGTACCATGCAATATGACTTCAAAGGGTCTGCATTTGCTCACCGAACCTAACCAATCCTACCACTGCTGCGTTTATGCCGCTGTACACACGCTGGATTCTCTTTCGGAGACATATAAATCCATAGGTTTTAAGATTCTTACTAGTCAGGTATATTCTTAGGCGTTTAATATGGGGTGTTGAGTCCACTTCGTTGAGCAAGCAGTAGCTCTTGTCTATTACATATTTGGCTTATGGAAAGGTATCTGTGCTAATTTCAATCTCTGGTTTTATGCAGCACCCCAACTCACCTTTCCCCTTAAGCAAGCATAAGTTGGTTTTCTACATTTGAGACCCTATTCTGTTTTGTAATTCAGTTCCTGTGTAGCCAAGTTTACATTCCGTGTATTAGTGATACCTTATGATGTTTCTTTTTCTGTGTGACTTATTTCACTTAGAATCATCGTACCTGAATCCACTCATTATGCTGCTACTGGCCTGATGACATAGATTTCATTGCTGAGTGATATTGCATTGTACGTAAGTACCACAACTTCTTTATCCATTTTTCGCTTTCTGCGATATTGAACTTGTACCGTAAACGAGGTTCTTGTAAACAGAGCCGTCCCAAACTTTGGGGTGGCTGTGTCTTTTTGATTTTAATTTCCCTAAGCTATAGGACCATAAGTGGAAGTGCCCTAGGCTCTCTTGCTTTGTTTTTTAGATGTTTCAGGAAACACCATACACTTCTCCAGAGTGGCTGTTGGCAATTTACATCCTGCCCATCAGCATAACAAGGCTCCCAGTTCTCCATGGCCTGTCCTGCCTTTCTGGATTTTACACTTTTTTCAGATGGCCCTTTTGACCGGGGGGCAGTGAGACTTCATTGTAGTGCAGATTTCCTTTGCAAGCTTGCTTGGTTGGCCAAAAAGGGCGTATGCGTTTTTTCCTGAATATATTCAGGAAAAAACGCATACGCCCTTTTTGGCCAAGTGCATCATTGTGGACGTTCTGCCTCTTTTCCTATGCTTTACATGCAATTCCAGTCTACCTCCTGAAATCGGTTTCCTGCAATTCTGCCCCGCTTTCAAGTCCTCTTGGCAGCCTTACTTCAATATATTTTTGGACGATAGCTGTCATTTATAACTCTGCAGGTTTGTGAATTACAGTGCCCCTGAGCTCCTTTCTTCAACTCGCTTTCTTGTGAGCTGGCCGCAACACCGCAGGATTGCTTCAGGCCCTAGTGTGGTTCCGGCATGGCTCGCTGAGCCTTTGGTTATTCCCTCTTCCTGGTGGGAAATGAGAGTTAAATTTGCCCGTCCAGACAGCTCCAGCTACTCTCTCATTGGTTCTCCCTATTCCTGTTCATTTTCCGCAGAAATTGCAAACTGGGCCAAACAGGAGGTTAAAGGCACTGACTCTCCAAGTGGGGAGAGTGTTAGTAAAGCGTCTGGAATGTTGCACCCGAGTACCAGGGGATGAAAACTGAGACACATTTGAACACGTTTCCCGATCACACGGTGGATCATACTCTGGGTTCCACATGCATGTTTTAGCTGAAGGAAGAATCCCTTAAACCTGGAGAGTTGAGAACCATGGAATGGGTACCATGCAATATGACTTCAAAGGGTCTGCATTTGCTCACCGAACCTAACCAATCCTACCACTGCTGCGTTTATGCCGCTGTACACACGCTGGATTCTCTTTCGGAGACATATAAATCCATAGGTTTTAAGATTCTTACTAGTCAGGTATATTCTTAGGCGTTTAATATGGGGTGTTGAGTCCACTTCGTTGAGCAAGCAGTAGCTCTTGTCTATTACATATTTGGCTTATGGAAAGGTATCTGTGCTAATTTCAATCTCTGGTTTTATGCAGCACCCCAACTCACCTTTCCCCTTAAGCAAGCATAAGTTGGTTTTCTACATTTGAGACCCTATTCTGTTTTGTAATTCAGTTCCTGTGTAGCCAAGTTTACATTCCGTGTATTAGTGATACCTTATGATGTTTCTTTTTCTGTGTGACTTATTTCACTTAGAATCATCGTACCTGAATCCACTCATTATGCTGCTACTGGCCTGATGACATAGATTTCATTGCTGAGTGATATTGCATTGTACGTAAGTACCACAACTTCTTTATCCATTTTTCGCTTTCTGCGATATTGAACTTGTACCGTAAACGAGGTTCTTGTAAACAGAGCCGTCCCAAACTTTGGGGTGGCTGTGTCTTTTTGATTTTAATTTCCCTAAGCTATAGGACCATAAGTGGAAGTGCCCTAGGCTCTCTTGCTTTGTTTTTTAGATGTTTCAGGAAACACCATACACTTCTCCAGAGTGGCTGTTGGCAATTTACATCCTGCCCATCAGCATAACAAGGCTCCCAGTTCTCCATGGCCTGTCCTGCCTTTCTGGATTTTACACTTTTTTCAGATGGCCCTTTTGACCGGGGGGCAGTGAGACTTCATTGTAGTGCAGATTTCCTTTGCAAGCTTGCTTGGTTGGCCAAAAAGGGCGTATGCGTTTTTTCCTGAATATATTCAGGAAAAAACGCATACGCCCTTTTTGGCCAAGTGCATCATTGTGGACGTTCTGCCTCTTTTCCTATGCTTTACATGCAATTCCAGTCTACCTCCTGAAATCGGTTTCCTGCAATTCTGCCCCGCTTTCAAGTCCTCTTGGCAGCCTTACTTCAATATATTTTTGGACGATAGCTGTCATTTATAACTCTGCAGGTTTGTGAATTACAGTGCCCCTGAGCTCCTTTCTTCAACTCGCTTTCTTGTGAGCTGGCCGCAACACCGCAGGATTGCTTCAGGCCCTAGTGTGGTTCCGGCATGGCTCGCTGAGCCTTTGGTTATTCCCTCTTCCTGGTGGGAAATGAGAGTTAAATTTGCCCGTCCAGACAGCTCCAGCTACTCTCTCATTGGTTCTCCCTATTCCTGTTCATTTTCCGCAGAAATTGCAAACTGGGCCAAACAGGAGGTTAAAGGCACTGACTCTCCAAGTGGGGAGAGTGTTAGTAAAGCGTCTGGAATGTTGCACCCGAGTACCAGGGGATGAAAACTGAGACACATTTGAACACGTTTCCCGATCACACGGTGGATCATACTCTGGGTTCCACATGCATGTTTTAGCTGAAGGAAGAATCCCTTAAACCTGGAGAGTTGAGAACCATGGAATGGGTACCATGCAATATGACTTCAAAGGGTCTGCATTTGCTCACCGAACCTAACCAATCCTACCACTGCTGCGTTTATGCCGCTGTACACACGCTGGATTCTCTTTCGGAGACATATAAATCCATAGGTTTTAAGATTCTTACTAGTCAGGTATATTCTTAGGCGTTTAATATGGGGTGTTGAGTCCACTTCGTTGAGCAAGCAGTAGCTCTTGTCTATTACATATTTGGCTTATGGAAAGGTATCTGTGCTAATTTCAATCTCTGGTTTTATGCAGCACCCCAACTCACCTTTCCCCTTAAGCAAGCATAAGTTGGTTTTCTACATTTGAGACCCTATTCTGTTTTGTAATTCAGTTCCTGTGTAGCCAAGTTTACATTCCGTGTATTAGTGATACCTTATGATGTTTCTTTTTCTGTGTGACTTATTTCACTTAGAATCATCGTACCTGAATCCACTCATTATGCTGCTACTGGCCTGATGACATAGATTTCATTGCTGAGTGATATTGCATTGTACGTAAGTACCACAACTTCTTTATCCATTTTTCGCTTTCTGCGATATTGAACTTGTACCGTAAACGAGGTTCTTGTAAACAGAGCCGTCCCAAACTTTGGGGTGGCTGTGTCTTTTTGATTTTAATTTCCCTAAGCTATAGGACCATAAGTGGAAGTGCCCTAGGCTCTCTTGCTTTGTTTTTTAGATGTTTCAGGAAACACCATACACTTCTCCAGAGTGGCTGTTGGCAATTTACATCCTGCCCATCAGCATAACAAGGCTCCCAGTTCTCCATGGCCTGTCCTGCCTTTCTGGATTTTACACTTTTTTCAGATGGCCCTTTTGACCGGGGGGCAGTGAGACTTCATTGTAGTGCAGATTTCCTTTGCAAGCTTGCTTGGTTGGCCAAAAAGGGCGTATGCGTTTTTTCCTGAATATATTCAGGAAAAAACGCATACGCCCTTTTTGGCCAAGTGCATCATTGTGGACGTTCTGCCTCTTTTCCTATGCTTTACATGCAATTCCAGTCTACCTCCTGAAATCGGTTTCCTGCAATTCTGCCCCGCTTTCAAGTCCTCTTGGCAGCCTTACTTCAATATATTTTTGGACGATAGCTGTCATTTATAACTCTGCAGGTTTGTGAATTACAGTGCCCCTGAGCTCCTTTCTTCAACTCGCTTTCTTGTGAGCTGGCCGCAACACCGCAGGATTGCTTCAGGCCCTAGTGTGGTTCCGGCATGGCTCGCTGAGCCTTTGGTTATTCCCTCTTCCTGGTGGGAAATGAGAGTTAAATTTGCCCATCCAGACACCTCCAGCTAGTCTCTCATTGGTTCTCCCTATTCCTGTTCATTTTCCGCAGAAATTGCAAACTGGGCCAAACAGGAGGTTAAAGGCACTGACTCTCCAAGTGGGGAGAGTGTTAGTAAAGCGTCTGGAATGTTGCACCCGAGTACCAGGGGACGAAAACTGAGACACATTTGAACACGTTTCCCGATCACACGGTGGATCATACTCTGGGTTCCACATGCATGTTTTAGCTGAAGGAAGAATCCCTTAAACCTGGAGAGTTGAGAACCATGGAATGGGTACCATGCAATATGACTTCAAAGGGTCTGCATTTGCTCACCGAACCTAACCAATCCTATCACTGCTGCGTTTATGCCGCTGTACACACGCTGGATTCTCTTTCGGAGACATATAAATCCATAGGTTTTAAGATTCTTACTAGTCAGGTATATTCTTAGGCGTTTAATATGGGGTGTTGAGTCCACTTCGTTGAGCAAGCAGTAGCTCTTGTCTATTACATATTTGGCTTATGGAAAGGTATCTGTGCTAATTTCAATCTCTGGTTTTATGCAGCACCCCAACTCACCTTTCCCCTTAAGCAAGCATAAGTTGGTTTTCTACATTTGAGGCCCTATTCTGTTTTGTAATTCAGTTCCTGTGTAGCCAAGTTTACATTCCGTGTATTAGTGATACCTTATGATGTTTCTTTTTCTCTGTGACTTATTTCACTTAGAATCATCGTACCTGAATCCACTCATTATGCTGCTACTGGCCTGATGACATAGATTTCATTGCTGAGTGATATTGCATTGTACGTAAGTACCGCAACTTCTTTATCCATTTTTCACTTTCTGCGATATTGAACTTGTACCGTAAACGAGGTTCTTGTAAACAGAGCCGTCCCAAACTTTGGGGTGGCTGTGTCTTTTTGATTTTAATTTCCCTAAGCTATAAGACCATAAGTGGAAGTGCCCTAGGCTGTCTTGCTTTGTTTTTTAGATGTTTCAGGAAACACCATACACTTCTCCAGAGTGGCTGTTGGCAATTTACATCCCGCCCATCAGCATAACAAGGCTCCCAGTTCTCCATGGCCTGTCCTGCCTTTCTGGATTTTACACTTTTTTCAGATGGCCCTTTTGACCGGGGGGCAGTGAGACTTCATTGTAGTGCAGATTTCCTTTGCAAGCTTGCTTGGTTGGCCAAAAAGGGCGTATGCGTTTTTTCCTGAATATATTCAGGAAAAAACGCATACGCCCTTTTTGGCCAAGTGCATCATTGTGGACGTTCTGCCTCTTTTCCTATGCTTTACATGCAATTCCAGTCTACCTCCTGAAATCGGTTTCCTGCAATTCTGCCCCGCTTTCAAGTCCTCTTGGCAGCCTTACTTCAATATATTTTTGGACGATAGCTGTCATTTATAACTCTGCAGGTTTGTGAATTACAGTGCCCCTGAGCTCCTTTCTTCAACTCGCTTTCTTGTGAGCTGGCCGCAACACCGCAGGATTGCTTCAGGCCCTAGTGTGGTTCCGGCATGGCTCAATGAGCCTTTGGTTATTCCCTCTTCCTGGTGGGAAATGAGAGTTAAATTTGCCCGTCCAGACACCTCCAGCTAGTCTCTCATTGGTTCTCCCTATTCCTGTTCATTTTCCGCAGAAATTGCAAACTGGGCCAAACAGGAGGTTAAAGGCACTGACTCTCCAAGTGGGGAGAGTGTTAGTAAAGCGTCTGGAATGTTGCACCCGAGTACCAGGGGACGAAAACTGAGACACATTTGAACACGTTTCCCGATCACACGGTGGATCATACTCTGGGTTCCACATGCATGTTTTAGCTGAAGGAAGAATCCCTTAAACCTGGAGAGTTGAGAACCATGGAATGGGTACCATGCAATATGACTTCAAAGGGTCTGCATTTGCTCACCGAACCTAACCAATCCTACCACTGCTGCGTTTATGCCGCTGTACACACGCTGGATTCTCTTTCGGAGACATATAAATCCATAGGTTTTAAGATTCTTACTAGTCAGGTATATTCTTAGGCGTTTAATATGGGGTGTTGAGTCCACTTCGTTGAGCAAGCAGTAGCTCTTGTCTATTACATATTTGGCTTATGGAAAGGTATCTGTGCTAATTTCAATCTCTGGTTTTATGCAGCACCCCAACTCACCTTTCCCCTTAAGCAAGCATAAGTTGGTTTTCTACATTTGAGACCCTATTCTGTTTTGTAATTCAGTTCCTGTGTAGCCAAGTTTACATTCCGTGTATTAGTGATACCTTATGATGTTTCTTTTTCTGTGTGACTTATTTCACTTAGAATCATCGTACCTGAATCCACTCATTATGCTGCTACTGGCCTGATGACATAGATTTCATTGCTGAGTGATATTGCATTGTACGTAAGTACCACAACTTCTTTATCCATTTTTCGCTTTCTGCGATATTGAACTTGTACCGTAAATGAGGTTCTTGTAAACAGAGCCGTCCCAAACTTTGGGGTGGCTGTGTCTTTTTGATTTTAATTTCCCTAAGCTATAGGACCATAAGTGGAAGTGCCCTAGGCTCTCTTGCTTTGTTTTTTAGATGTTTCAGGAAACACCATACACTTCTCCAGAGTGGCTGTTGGCAATTTACATCCTGCCCATCAGCATAACAAGGCTCCCAGTTCTCCATGGCCTGTCCTGCCTTTCTGGATTTTACACTTTTTTCAGATGGCCCTTTTGACCGGGGGGCAGTGAGACTTCATTGTAGTGCAGATTTCCTTTGCAAGCTTGCTTGGTTGGCCAAAAAGGGCGTATGCGTTTTTTCCTGAATATATTCAGGAAAAAACGCATACGCCCTTTTTGGCCAAGTGCATCATTGTGGACGTTCTGCCTCTTTTCCTATGCTTTACATGCAATTCCAGTCTACCTCCTGAAATCGGTTTCCTGCAATTCTGCCCCGCTTTCAAGTCCTCTTGGCAGCCTTACTTCAATATATTTTTGGACGATAGCTGTCATTTATAACTCTGCAGGTTTGTGAATTACAGTGCCCCTGAGCTCCTTTCTTCAACTCGCTTTCTTGTGAGCTGGCCGCAACACCGCAGGATTGCTTCAGGCCCTAGTGTGGTTCCGGCATGGCTCGCTGAGCCTTTGGTTATTCCCTCTTCCTGGTGGGAAATGAGAGTTAAATTTGCCCGTCCAGACAGCTCCAGCTACTCTCTCATTGGTTCTCCCTATTCCTGTTCATTTTCCGCAGAAATTGCAAACTGGGCCAAACAGGAGGTTAAAGGCACTGACTCTCCAAGTGGGGAGAGTGTTAGTAAAGCGTCTGGAATGTTGCACCCGAGTACCAGGGGATGAAAACTGAGACACATTTGAACACGTTTCCCGATCACACGGTGGATCATACTCTGGGTTCCACATGCATGTTTTAGCTGAAGGAAGAATCCCTTAAACCTGGAGAGTTGAGAACCATGGAATGGGTACCATGCAATATGACTTCAAAGGGTCTGCATTTGCTCACCGAACCTAACCAATCCTACCACTGCTGCGTTTATGCCGCTGTACACACGCTGGATTCTCTTTCGGAGACATATAAATCCATAGGTTTTAAGATTCTTACTAGTCAGGTATATTCTTAGGCGTTTAATATGGGGTGTTGAGTCCACTTCGTTGAGCAAGCAGTAGCTCTTGTCTATTACATATTTGGCTTATGGAAAGGTATCTGTGCTAATTTCAATCTCTGGTTTTATGCAGCACCCCAACTCACCTTTCCCCTTAAGCAAGCATAAGTTGGTTTTCTACATTTGAGACCCTATTCTGTTTTGTAATTCAGTTCCTGTGTAGCCAAGTTTACATTCCGTGTATTAGTGATACCTTATGATGTTTCTTTTTCTGTGTGACTTATTTCACTTAGAATCATCGTACCTGAATCCACTCATTATGCTGCTACTGGCCTGATGACATAGATTTCATTGCTGAGTGATATTGCATTGTACGTAAGTACCACAACTTCTTTATCCATTTTTCGCTTTCTGCGATATTGAACTTGTACCGTAAACGAGGTTCTTGTAAACAGAGCCGTCCCAAACTTTGGGGTGGCTGTGTCTTTTTGATTTTAATTTCCCTAAGCTATAGGACCATAAGTGGAAGTGCCCTAGGCTCTCTTGCTTTGTTTTTTAGATGTTTCAGGAAACACCATACACTTCTCCAGAGTGGCTGTTGGCAATTTACATCCTGCCCATCAGCATAACAAGGCTCCCAGTTCTCCATGGCCTGTCCTGCCTTTCTGGATTTTACACTTTTTTCAGATGGCCCTTTTGACCGGGGGGCAGTGAGACTTCATTGTAGTGCAGATTTCCTTTGCAAGCTTGCTTGGTTGGCCAAAAAGGGCGTATGCGTTTTTTCCTGAATATATTCAGGAAAAAATGCATACGCCCTTTTTGGCCAAGTGCATCATTGTGGACGTTCTGCCTCTTTTCCTATGCTTTACATGCAATTCCAGTCTACCTCCTGAAATCGGTTTCCTGCAATTCTGCCCCGCTTTCAAGTCCTCTTGGCAGCCTTACTTCAATATATTTTTGGACGATAGCTGTCATTTATAACTCTGCAGGTTTGTGAATTACAGTGCCCCTGAGCTCCTTTCTTCAACTCGCTTTCTTGTGAGCTGGCCGCAACACCGCAGGATTGCTTCAGGCCCTAGTGTGGTTCCGGCATGGCTCGCTGAGCCTTTGGTTATTCCCTCTTCCTGGTGGGAAATGAGAGTTAAATTTGCCCGTCCAGACAGCTCCAGCTACTCTCTCATTGGTTCTCCCTATTCCTGTTCATTTTCCGCAGAAATTGCAAACTGGGCCAAACAGGAGGTTAAAGGCACTGACTCTCCAAGTGGGGAGAGTGTTAGTAAAGCGTCTGGAATGTTGCACCCGAGTACCAGGGGACGAAAACTGAGACACATTTGAACACGTTTCCCGATCACACGGTGGATCATACTCTGGGTTCCACATGCATGTTTTAGCTGAAGGAAGAATCCCTTAAACCTGGAGAGTTGAGAACCATGGAATGGGTACCATGCAATATGACTTCAAAGGGTCTGCATTTGCTCACCGAACCTAACCAATCCTATCACTGCTGCGTTTATGCCGCTGTACACACGCTGGATTCTCTTTCGGAGACATATAAATCCATAGGTTTTAAGATTCTTACTAGTCAGGTATATTCTTAGGCGTTTAATATGGGGTGTTGAGTCCACTTCGTTGAGCAAGCAGTAGCTCTTGTCTATTACATATTTGGCTTATGGAAAGGTATCTGTGCTAATTTCAATCTCTGGTTTTATGCAGCACCCCAACTCACCTTTCCCCTTAAGCAAGCATAAGTTGGTTTTCTACATTTGAGGCCCTATTCTGTTTTGTAATTCAGTTCCTGTGTAGCCAAGTTTACATTCCGTGTATTAGTGATACCTTATGATGTTTCTTTTTCTGTGTGACTTATTTCACTTAGAATCATCGTACCTGAATCCACTCATTATGCTGCTACTGGCCTGATGACATAGATTTCATTGCTGAGTGATATTGCATTGTACGTAAGTACCACAACTTCTTTATCCATTTTTCGCTTTCTGTGATATTGAACTTGTACCGTAAACGAGGTTCTTGTAAACAGAGCCGTCCGAAACTTTGGGGTGGCTGTGTCTTTTTGATTTTAATTTCCCTAAGCTATAGGACCATAAGTGGAAGTGCCCTAGGCTCTCTTGCTTTGTTTTTTAGATGTTTCAGGAAACACCATACACTTCTCCAGAGTGGCTGTTGGCAATTTACATCCCGCCCATCAGCATAACAAGGCTCCCAGTTCTCCATGGCCTGTCCTGCCTTTCTGGATTTTACACTTTTTTCAGATGGCCCTTTTGACCGGGGGGCAGTGAGACTTCATTGTAGTGCAGATTTCCTTTGCAAGCTTGCTTGGTTGGCCAAAAAGGGCGTATGCGTTTTTTCCTGAATATATTCAGGAAAAAACGCATACGCCCTTTTTGGCCAAGTGCATCATTGTGGACGTTCTGCCTCTTTTCCTATGCTTTACATGCAATTCCAGTCTACCTCCTGAAATCGGTTTCCTGCAATTCTGCCCCGCTTTCAAGTCCTCTTGGCAGCCTTACTTCAATATATTTTTGGACGATAGCTGTCATTTATAACTCTGCAGGTTTGTGAATTACAGTGCCCCTGAGCTCCTTTCTTCAACTCGCTTTCTTGTGAGCTGGCCGCAACACCGCAGGATTGCTTCAGGCCCTAGTGTGGTTCCGGCATGGCTCGCTGAGCCTTTGGTTATTCCCTCTTCCTGGTGGGAAATGAGAGTTAAATTTGCCCGTCCAGACAGCTCCAGCTACTCTCTCATTGGTTCTCCCTATTCCTGTTCATTTTCCGCAGAAATTGCAAACTGGGCCAAACAGGAGGTTAAAGGCACTGACTCTCCAAGTGGGGAGAGTGTTAGTAAAGCGTCTGGAATGTTGCACCCGAGTACCAGGGGATGAAAACTGAGACACATTTGAACACGTTTCCCGATCACACGGTGGATCATACTCTGGGTTCCACATGCATGTTTTAGCTGAAGGAAGAATCCCTTAAACCTGGAGAGTTGAGAACCATGGAATGGGTACCATGCAATATGACTTCAAAGGGTCTGCATTTGCTCACCGAACCTAACCAATCCTACCACTGCTGCGTTTATGCCGCTGTACACACGCTGGATTCTCTTTCGGAGACATATAAATCCATAGGTTTTAAGATTCTTACTAGTCAGGTATATTCTTAGGCGTTTAATATGGGGTGTTGAGTCCACTTCGTTGAGCAAGCAGTAGCTCTTGTCTATTACATATTTGGCTTATGGAAAGGTATCTGTGCTAATTTCAATCTCTGGTTTTATGCAGCACCCCAACTCACCTTTCCCCTTAAGCAAGCATAAGTTGGTTTTCTACATTTGAGACCCTATTCTGTTTTGTAATTCAGTTCCTGTGTAGCCAAGTTTACATTCCGTGTATTAGTGATACCTTATGATGTTTCTTTTTCTGTGTGACTTATTTCACTTAGAATCATCGTACCTGAATCCACTCATTATGCTGCTACTGGCCTGATGACATAGATTTCATTGCTGAGTGATATTGCATTGTACGTAAGTACCACAACTTCTTTATCCATTTTTCGCTTTCTGCGATATTGAACTTGTACCGTAAACGAGGTTCTTGTAAACAGAGCCGTCCCAAACTTTGGGGTGGCTGTGTCTTTTTGATTTTAATTTCCCTAAGCTATAGGACCATAAGTGGAAGTGCCCTAGGCTCTCTTGCTTTGTTTTTTAGATGTTTCAGGAAACACCATACACTTCTCCAGAGTGGCTGTTGGCAATTTACATCCTGCCCATCAGCATAACAAGGCTCCCAGTTCTCCATGGCCTGTCCTGCCTTTCTGGATTTTACACTTTTTTCAGATGGCCCTTTTGACCGGGGGGCAGTGAGACTTCATTGTAGTGCAGATTTCCTTTGCAAGCTTGCTTGGTTGGCCAAAAAGGGCGTATGC